>NC_058131.1:61307712-61480227 GCF_016433145.1 Gracilinanus agilis | reverse complement strand
TTTCCCATCCCCCATGCCATCTTAGATTATTTAGTGTTCCACCCTCACCCTGTTAATTATTCTTCTGATTACTATAATAGTGAATATTATAATAGTGAATAGAGTTCACTACAGAGAATTAAACATAATATTTCTCTACAAAGGAATACAGATAATTAGATCTCACTGAGGCCCTTAAAAAGGCAAATTTAAAAATTATAAGTTTTCTTTCTTTCCCCTCTGTATCTTATTTACCTTTTCAGGTTTCTCTCGATTTTTGTGGTTGGATATCAAACTTTCCATTTAGCCCCGGTCTTTTCTGTGCAAATACCTGGAATTCTTCAATTTTGTTGAATGCCCATACTTTCCCTTGGAAATATATAGTCAATTTTGATGGGTAGTTGATCCGTGGTTGCAGGCCCAGCTCTCTTGCCTTTCTGAATATTGTATTCCACGCTTTGCGGTCTTTTAGTGTTGAGGCTGCCAGATCCTGTGTGATCCTGATTGTTGCTCCTTGATATTTGAATTGTTTCTTTCTGGCTTCTTGTAAGATTTTTTCTTTTGCTTGGAAACTCTTGAATTTTGCAATGATGTTTCTTGGTGTTTTCCTTTCTTGATCGAATGCTGCAGGTGTTCTATGAATCCTTTCAATGTCTATATTGCCCTCTTGTTGTAGGACTTCAGGGCAATTTTGCTGAATTATTTCTGTTAGTATAGAGTCCAGGTTTTTATTAATTTCTGGTTTTTCTGGAAGACCAATTATTCTCAAATTGTCTCTTCTAGACCGGTTTTCTTGGTCTGTCACTCTCTCATTGAGATATTTCATGTTTCCTTCTATTTTTTCAGTCTTTTGGCTTTGTTTTATTTGTTCTTGTTGTCTTGAGAGATCATTAGTTTCTACTTGCTCAATTCTAGCCTTTAGGGATTGATTTTCGGCTATAATCTTTTGGTTTTCGGCCATAATCTTCTGGTAATCGGCCATAATCTTTTGGTTTTCGGCCATAATCTTCTTGTTTTCGGCCATAATCTTTTGGTATTCCTTTTCAATCTGGTCATTTCTTGTGTTCAATTTGCTTATCAGTTCATTTGGTTTCTGAGCCTCGCTTTCCAGCTGCAAGATTCTACCTTTTAAGCTGTTATTTTCTTGCCAGATCTCTTCCATTTTCCTCAAAATCTCAGATTTGAACTCGTCCATAGCTTGTGAGGAGTTTTCCTTATTTGGGGAGGGTCTGGATGGTTGTTTGTTCTCCTCCTCTGTTTGCTCGGTTGTCTGGATTTTCTCTGTGTAGAAGCTGTCGAGTGTTAAAGACTTCTTTTTTTTGTTATTATTCTTTCTCTTCTGAATTTCCTGTAACTGGTTAGCCATCATTAGCCCAGCAGCTTCTCAGGTTTATCCTCGCTCTCAGTGTCTGTCTGAGATCTATTGGCTCCTGAGGTCTGAGTTCTAGTTTTTTCCAAGGTCAAGCCCCCTGGTGAATTCCCTTGCTTGATTCTCTGCAGGAGGTTTCTTTACAAGTCTCAGGGCGCTGCTCCCACAGTCGTATACCCGTCTGCACTGGTTCCCCACTTAGGCTTTAGTTCCTGGCTGTGTTTGCCTCCACCCACACCTCTGCTCAGCCGGCACCCACGCCTCTGCTCAGCCGGCACCCACGCCTCTGCTCAGCTGGCACTCTGCGCGCCCAGCGTCCACTCTCTGCTCCCGCGCGCTCAGCTTTCGCGTGCATTCTTGACTTAATGGGGTCCTAAGTCTTGCTGCTCTCAGGAACAGGTCCCGGAGCTGCTGATGACTCGATGGGTGCCCCAAACTTGCTCTATTTCTTTTTAGCTGGGTTCGAAGCTATAGGTGAGTGTGGAGGGGGTGGGGGTGGGGCGGTTGCTCAGCTCGCGATTTAAGGAGAGCCCTTTTTAGCCTGGAAATGTCTCGATTCCACGTACCTTCCACGCTGTGCCCTGTTGTGGGGTTCCTCCGTTCGTCTGGACTTGTTTTTATGTCCCCTTGAGGAGTTTTGTGTGTTTCGGTCAGGAGAGGTTAAGAGCTGCTTCTTACTCTGCCGCCATCTTAACCCGGAACCTCCAGAATTGTTTTAAAAAATAAAACAAATCCGACAATATGTTGTTTACAAGAAACACACTTAACAATAAGAGATATACATAGAATAAAAATAAAGGGCTGGCGCAGAATATGCTATTCTCTAGCCAATACAAAGAAAGCAAGAGTAGCAATCATGTTCTCTAAACAAAGTTAAAGCTAAAATAGATGTAATCAAAAGAGATAAACAAAGAGAGTATATTATGTTAAAAGGTACCATAGATAACAAAGCATTAACAATTTTAAATCTCTATGCACCAAATGTTATAGCATCCAAAATTTTAAAGGAGAAATTAATTCCAGATAGGAATACAGGAAAACAATAATAATAATAGTTGGGGCTTCAATCTCTCCTTCTCAGAACTAGATAAATTTAACCAAAAAATAAATAAGAAAGAAGTCAAGGAGATATAAATAGAAGCTTAGATGAGTTAAATATGATAACTATCTGGAAAGAATTGAATGAAAACAAAAAAGAGTATACTTTCTCAGCGGTACATGGCATTTTCACAAAAATTGACCATATATTAGGGCACAAAAAATATTATAATCAAATGTAGAAAAGCAGAAATATTAAATGCAACCTTTTTAGACGATAACACAATAAAAATTAAATTTAAAATAAGGCCAGGGCCATACAGCTAGGAAGTGTCTGAGGGCAGATTTGAACCTAGGACTTCCTGTCTTTAGGCCTAGCTCCCAATCCACTGAGCTACCCAACTATCCCTTAAAAATTTTAATCTTAAAAGAATGAGTAGGTTAAAGAACAAATTATTGAAACAATCATTTAATTAAAGAGAATGATAATAATGAAACAACATATCTAAACCTAAGAGATACAGCAAAAGCAGTAATTAGAGGAAAATTTCTATCTCTAAATACTTATATTAATAAAATAGAGAAAGGAAAGATTGATGCATTGGGAATATAATTAAAAAACTAGAATAAAAACAAGTTAAAAATCCTCAACTAAGCACCAAATTAGAAATTCTAAAAATTAAAATCAAGATCGATAAAATTCAATATAAAAAACCTTTGAATTAATAAATAAATCTAAGAGGTAGTTTTATGAAAAACAATACAATTTTAAAAATCATTGGTTAATCTACTAGAAAAAGAGAAAAGAAAATCAAACTTCTAGCATTAAAGATGAAAAGAGTGAATACGAAGATGAAAATTAAAGCAATTATTAGGAGTTATTTGCTCAAGTATATGAAAACAAATTTAACAATGAAGGAGAAATTTTAAAATACCCCTCCAAAAAAAAACAAACTACCTAGACTATCAGAGCAAGAAAAAGGATAAACGTATTTAAAAAAAAAAAAAAAAAAACAAGTTGAACAAGCCATAAATTAACTTCTTAAGGAAAAAGCACCAAGACCAGATGGATTTACAAGTGAATTCTACCAAACATTTAAGGATCAACAAATTTCAGTATTAAACAAATTATTTTAAATAACTGGCAAAAAAGGAGTTTACAAAACTCCTTTTATGAAACAAATTTGGTGTTGATGCCTAAACCAGGAAGAGCAAAAACAGAAAAAGAAAATTACAGACTAATCTCATTAATGAATATGGATGTAAAAATCCTAAACAAAATACTGGTTGGGAGACTAAAATGTTATTTTACAAAGATAATACATTGTGACCAAATAGTATTTATACTAGGAATGCAGGGATGGTTTAATATAAGGAAAACTAAAAAAAAAAATATTATTAACAATGAAAAAAAATATAAGGAAAACTATCAACATAATTGATACTATCAGTAACAAAAGTTACAAAAACCATATGATTATATCAATAGATGCAGCAATAGGCTTTGACAAAATACTATACTCCTATTAAAATCACTGGAAAAGGGGGCAGCTGGGTAGCTCAGTGGATTGAGAGCCAGGCCTAGAGACAGGAGGTCCTAGGTTCAAATCTGGCCTCAGACACTTCCCAGCTGTGTGACCCTGGGCAAGTCACTTGACCCCCATTGCCTACCCTTACCACTCTTCTGCCTTGGAGCCAATACACAGTATTGACTCCAAGACGGAAGGAAAGGGTTTAAAAAAAAATCACTGGAAAACTTTGGTATAAATGGATTTTTTCTTAAAATGATATAAAGCATACCTAAAACTATCAGTAAGTATTATCTGTAATGGAGAGAAGCTAGAAGCCTTCCCAATAAGATCAATAATAAAACCAGGATGTCCATTATCACCAATATTATTATTTCACATAGTATTAAAATGCTAGCAGTAACAGTAAGAGAAGAATAAGAAATCGAAATAATCAGAATGGGCAAAGAGGTAATAAAACTATTTGCTCATGACACAAAGGTATATGTGGAAAATCCTAGAAATTCAACTAAAAAGTTAGTTGAAACTATCAATTATTTTAGCAAAGTAGCAGGATATAAAATAAATCCACATAAATTTTTAGCATTTTTAGATATTACTGACAAAGTCCTACAAGAAGAAATAGAAAGAGATATTTCATTTAAACTAACCACAGATAGGGGGCAGCTGGGTAGTTCAGTGAATTGAGAGCCAGGACTGGAAACCACAGGTCCCGGGTTCAAATCTTCCCTCAGACACTTCCTAGCTATGTAACCCAGGGCAAGTCACTTAATCCATATTGCCTAGCCCATACCACTCTTCTGCCTGTTCCAGAATATTTATAGCAGCTCTCTTTTTGGTAGTAAAGAATTGGAAATTGAGGAGATGCCCATCAATTCCGAAATGGCTGTGCAAATTGTAGTATATGATTGTGATGGAGTACTACTGATTTTTAAAAACTTGGAAAGAACTATATGAGATAATAAACAATAAAAATAAGTGGACCCAAGAGAACATTATACACAACCACAGAATTAATGCTGAAAGAATAAACTGTGAATGTTACCTCCAGAAAGTGAACAGAAAGGTGAAACATGAAAGGCTGCCTTGAAATATTTTGTGATATGAGGAGGGGAGGGAAAGGATAGGATGCTTGTGGATGGGATTTGTTATGTAGAAATGAAGAAAAGTAAGCTAAATATATAGGAGATTTATGATTTCATTTGAGTACTATCTTCTTTTTCTTTATATATGGAAATGCTTCTTTTGTTAGATTTCATAAAATTTGGAATAATTTAAAAAAAATAAAAAAAACAGTGCAAGGAGCAGCTAAGTGGCTCAGTGGATAGGACTCCCGGCCTGGTGTCAGGAGAACCTGGGTTCAAATTTGACCTTAGACACTTCTAGCTGTGTAATCCTGGGCAAGTCACTTAACCTCATTTCCCCAGTCACTTTTCTCTCTTAGAGCTGTTACTAGGATAGAAAGTAATGGTTTAAAAAAAAAAAAAAACTAATGCAGCAGTAAGGATAGAACAGGATAACCCAAATGTGTAGCAGACTCAGTCAGCACAGTGGCATGACTTCTGATTGTGTTCAGTGGGATGAATCTCACAGGAAGTGGTGGGGAAGGTGGACGGTTGGCAGGATCCTGGGGTGCGTTTTGGAAGTAGATGAATGTAGATAAGCGCAGGAGCCAGAGGCCTCCAGGGGAAAAGACCGTGGTGTAAAGTTGGCCGGGCTCCCTGTCAGGTCTGGATTTCGAAAGGAGAAGCCCAAAGCCAGAGCAGTAATTATAACCTGGGAAAGCGTGGAGGGCCCGTGGGGGATGACAGGCAGAGCCGCAGCCTGTCCCAGCGATGGGGAATGGGGGGGCATGGCCCGGGGCAGGGCAAGGATGCAGATCATGGACGCGGAGGGAGCCGGTCCTGTGAGGCTCGTCCCAATGCCCATGTTGAAGTCCCCTCGGCTGAGGCAGGCCGGGAGAAGAGGAAGACCACGTTTCTGTTTCCTGTTTGCCCCTGTTGTCCATTGCCTGCGTACAGCACGAGGTGTACCACCGCTCCCACATGGTTTGACACGTGGCTTATTACCAGTGTTTGTTTACACTTCTAAAAATTGTTTGGTAAATGCGTATTCTTGGCTCTGAAACCCTAACTGCTCCGAGTTCCTTCCCTTCTGTGTGTGTGGGAGTGTGTGCACACGCAGCGTCTGCGCTTAGGTAAGTCCGCATACAGAGAGAGCGCGCAGTGTCTGTGTGCCTGCACGTCTGGGGAACCCCAGCTACACGTGTGTGCCCGTGCTTGGGCAGAGAGAGGCGTGGGGTGTATGTGTGCATACACATGCAGAGTGTGTTGGGTGAGAGACAGAGAAAGGGTACACACACACACACACACACACACGCACACACACGCACGCACGCACGTATAGAGAATTTGTGTATTAAGGCAACTTGGCATAAGGGACAGAAAGATAGCCTCAGAGCCACGAGGTCCCGGGGCAGGCCTCAACTCTATCACATTGACATTGTGTAACTCTGGGAATGTCAGTTATTTCTCAGGGCCCCAAACTCCTTTCTAATTCTGTAAGTTGCAGAATAAATGCCTGTCGGTATGGGTATGGGCTTTTCCTCCTTGGAAACTCCTTATGCCAATGAAATCCCAGTGAGAAATGAAAGAGATTGTTAATAAACGCCTGGCACCTTTTCAGACCCTACAAGAAGACTCTGCTTATGTTGATTCTGTTAATTGATAACAAATAGTCTAATATTAATACTAGAAGAGCCAAGTGGGTCAATGGACACAAAAATTTATTTTGAAATTAAAATTTTCATCCTATTATTTGTATTTTCTTTGCCTTATGGATTTTTTTAAATGACCTATTTCAATTGGCACAGGTTGATCCTTCAAGATATTTTTTATTCTTAAATCTCAGTCCTTCTGGTGTTCATGCACAGGACTGTAAGCAATATCCTGCTTCATTTGGCTCAGTTGACACTTTGCTAATGTTTAAAGCATTTCCCCTTGGGCAGCAAAGAAGTTAGAAAATCACAAGAAAGAAAGGTCAAGGCTCCACTGAAGTGTCTAGAAGGGGAAACACTGTAGGTAGTCCCTCTTGAAGAGGAACATGCTATGGACGCACCATTTCTCTTTAGTGATGGTAATAACAAAGGATATTTTTGAAAGCATCGTTCTAATGGGAATTGATTTTTTCCCCTGTTTAAAAATTTGTTTTCTAATATAAATGTCAACTCTGTTTTGAGCTCTTCACCATTCACTTTTCAGGGGGTTGATGGTATCTTCAGTTATTTGTAGATTCATTTATAGAAAACTGACTTTTAAAGTAAAAGGCCAGAGACCTCAAATAGCAGAGTGAATAGGAGCAGAATAGCCCACCTCTCATACAACTACTTTGATAATTATGAATAAAAAGAACACCAGACTGAATAATGGCCAAGTAATCTGAGGAGAAACTGTTGTAGGTGCATTTTTTTTCCTACCCAAGTCTCCATAAGGAGATAGTTAGAAGCTTGCAAGCACTAGGGAGGGTCCAGCCAGGAAAGGCTGAACCAAGAACGCAGAGCTTGAATACTGTACAGTGCGGGGACCAAGAATAAACTAGGGAATCCTGGAGCCTATTCTGACCTCAGCCTAGGGATTGGGAGCCTTCAGGGCTCACACTAAGAAAACAACAATCAGTCTATGAAAGCAACCATTACAGATTGGGCTGCACTGGAACATCCTTAAAGAACCTGTCACCTTGATACAAAGAAGTTGTGGCAGGTCCTCATACATGTCTGTATTAGGCCCAAAGTAGGCCTCACCACTCATTTCAATACATAAAACATGGCCCAGACACAAAGGCACATTCAGGTAGTAAAGCTGGAAAAAAGAGTAAACAAAAGAAAACCCCAGTGATAAAGAAATTATATAGATCCAGGCCTGCTCACAACCCAAACTCAGAAGTGAGGTAAGAAAGCCTGGCTTTTGTGTATAACTAATATCAAATTGCTTACCTTCTCAGGGAGAGGGGAGAAGAAGAAAATTTGGAACTCAAAATGTTAGAAAATGAATGTCAAAAATTGTCTTTACGTGTAATTGGAAAAAAAATAAAACATTGCTGGTAAAGAGAGAGAGAACCTTAGCGGCCTCTTTAAGCATTATATTCTCATGGTGAGAGAAATAACAAGTGTCCCCTCCAAATCCTAATGTCTTCAAAGGCAATAGAGGAAGTAAGTAAAACAGAGGTCCTGAGAGTAATTTTTCTGGGGTTTAGTGGTTTTGAGAAAGAGAAGGGAAGGAAAAAAATATACTAGAGAAGGAAGAGGAATGAAGGAGATAACTTACTATCTGAGGTGCATCAAAGAACTATGCAAACACAGTGAAAGGGTTAGGAGAAGTAGGTTTATACGTGAACCTCACTTTTGTTTCAGCTGACAAAGGAGGGTTAAAAACATACTGTATATACCTACACATACGGATTTGAGAGGAGAAATACATCCAACCCAATAAGGAAGCATGTGGGAACAGAGAGAAGGGAGATGGGATGAAGAGAGAGAGTAGATTTATGGAGCGATTAGACATTAGCAAAACAAATTCCAACTTCAGAGAGTAGATCTGAAAGGGGAAAAGAAAAGTAAGAACATGAGATCAAGGGGCTGGGTGAAGAAAAGAAAGGAGGAGAGGAATGGAAGCAGATCCCATCAAATAGAGATCACTAGTGTTGAGTATACTTCTAGCTCACCAACTTTTTCTTTGGGGAGAGAGAGAGAGAGAGAAGAAGAAGAAGGAGGAGGAGGAGGAAAGAAAGAAAGAAAGAAAGAAAGAAAGAAAGAAAGAAAGAAAGAAAGAAAGAAAGAAAGAAAGAAAGAAAAAGAAAGAACCAAGCGAAGGAGGGGAATGGGGAAGAAAAGAGATGAGAGGAAAAAAGTAGAAGAGTATAGGAGTTCAAGTCCAGCATCTGCCACTTCACTTCAACATTTGTTAAGCTGTTGTCCTCATTTCTCTTAAGATATTTACACTTCCATTTATTTATCCCTCCAATCCATCCAGAATCATCATTTACCTATGAAAGTAGCCACTTTGTTTTTCTGCCTGACTTTCAAGCCCCACAAACCAGCGTGCCACTCTGTCTTCCAAAACTTTCTTGTTTTCATTCACTGTCTGTGCCAACCATGCTAGGCACTGAACTGCCCCTGAACATGGATGTCGTTTGGTGTATTTGGTCAAGTTATCCTTTCTACCACCTGTAAAATTTCTCTTCATTCTTTAAAGGTTGGCTCCCCTAGAAACCCTTCCCCCATTTTCTCTTTGATACCCTTTCAGGCCTATTTCTTGGTATATTTTAGCTATCTGTATGTTTCTGCTGGCCACCATAGTGCTATGTAGCCTGGAGGTGCTTAATATTTGCTGTATTATAGTATCAAAAGCTTACTGTGTACACAGTGCATAACGACTCCAGGAAAATGATTGTCTCAGAACTTGTGTTCTCATCTGTTAAGAGAAAGGTAATATTTGTCCTCACCACTTCAAAAGGTTGTGTTTGGATCAAATGAGAAAATATTTGTGAAAGCAGTATTTAATTAGAAAGCTGCTGGCATTCATCTTTATTATTTATTTTATTTGGCTATTGACTGTATTTTTGTTATCCCACACTATCCGCCTTCCCCAGGCTTAGCTTGAATTTAGATCTTTGATGCTTTAAAACTTTTGACGTATGAAAACATATACTTGTACTTTGGGAAGGTTACAATGGTTTGTAAACCTAACAAATAGAGCAGCAGAGGCCCAGGACTCTAAATAATTTAGCCTAAACTAGAAAGTACAATGATTGCATTCAGAGAAAAAGAGAGGAGTAACCTGGTCTTTCCCCTCTGTAGCTGTCAAAGAAAGGGATGTGCTGCCCTCCTGTGGAAGGAGCCCGCACGGAATGGCCACCTCCATCAGAACTGGTGGAACTGATGGTAGAGTTTCCAGCTTGAAGGGAACTTGGGGATCATCTGCAAGATCATCACTTCCAAGAAGAGGAAGCTGAGGCGTAGGAAGGCAAAGAGATTTTGCTGTATTACGTGGACGATGAAGTAGTAGAAACAGGATTTGAATCCTTTTTGATCTCTGACTCCACACCAGGGCTAGGGCTTTTTCCATAGCTTCTTCTTGATCAGGTCAACTTTTTGTTACCTTAGGGCTTATTAAAGGGATTCTTCATGTCTCTGATTCCTCATCTCTAATATAGGGGGGATAATATTAGCTCCACAAAGTTGTTATAAGGGTCCATGTTTCATTTTCATACTTTATTCTCCTTATTTTATGTGAGGAAACTGGAGCTCAGAGAAGTTGACCAGAGTCCTACAGCTAATCAATGAGTAGTCAAGCCAGCATCCTCCCCTGGGATGCCTACCTGACTCCATGGCCAGTGTTCCCTTCCCTCTTCCATGTGTTTCTGTCTTATAAATGTAAGCTCAAGTAGAATAGACTCAGAAGCACAGAGTCACTACTGGCCTTAATGAATGTTGTTGTTACTCAGAAGACCCTACAAGAATTCTCCAAGATTGTCCTTGGATCCATTTCTCATCATTCTTTTTCATTTACAAAGCTGGGAATTTGCCCGCATCTCCAAGCCTTCCTTTGTTAGGCACACGAACAGGAAATGAACTGGTGATCCCCACACTAAGTTATTCACTGACTTAGCTGAATGGTCTCCTACTACCTGGTTCCACTGATTTGTTTGTTTGTTTGTTTGTTTGTTTTAATAACAAATTTCCACATGAGTTTTCTGAAGTTATATAATCCAAATTGTTTCCCTCTCTTCCTCCCTCCCTGCTCCCAGAGCTGGCAAGCAATCTAATCTGGGTTATACATGTATTATCACACAAAACATGTTTCTATATTATTCATTTTGGTAAGTGAATAGTCTTATAAAACCAAAACCCTAAAACATAAACCCAGATAAACAAGTGATAAATCATATGTTTCCATCTGCATCCTTACTCCAACAGTTCTTTCTCTGGAAGTGGATAGGATTCTTTTTCATAAGTCTCTAAGAATTGTTCTGGATCATTATATTGCTGTTTGTAGCAACTCTTTCACATTTGATCATTCCCCAGTATTGCTTTTACAATGTTTTCCTGCTGCTTCTTATTTCAGTCTGCATCAGTTCATGTAGGTCTTTCCAGCTCTTTCTGAAATCATCCTTGGTTCCATTGATTTTTTTTTTCATTTTAATTTTTTTTAATTTTTTGAATATTTTTCCATGGTTACATGATTCATGTTCTTTTCCTTCCCCCCACCCCCCACCCCCTAGACTCCCTCACCATCCTCCCCATAGCCGACACACAATTCCACTGGATTTATCCACTGATTTTTTTAAAGATGATGTTACACTATGATGATGTAAGAAACAAAACATCAATTAAAATTATTATAAAAGAAAAGTTATAGATCCAAAGATTTGGAATGATTATTAATGTCACCCAACAATTAAATTCAATAGACCTTGGTCTAGTGTTGAACACTGATCACTGATAAAGGTGCAAAGAAAACATGGCCCAAGGGCTCACATTGTGTTAAAGCAGGGGTTGGCAATGTATGGCTCTTGAGCCATATCTGGCGACTGGCCAGTCCTGGCAGAGCCCCAGGATGTGCCTCAGGGGGCCCTTCAGCCCCTGCCCCATATTCCAGCACCTTCCGCCTCCATCTTCCTCCTTCCGTAGGCATTTATGGCTCTCATGGCCAAAAAGGTTGCCAACCGGGCAAAAAGGTTGCCAACCGTTGTGTTAGAGGAATATACCTTATCTATAGAGATGTCAATGTGACAAGCCTAAAAGAATCCAGACAAAATGCTATAGAAAAAGTTGAGAAAGGAAGGAAAACACTTTCAACTAAGATGACCAAGGAAAGTTTCATGGAGGAGGAGAAAGCAACTAAACTCTGAGTTTTATAGGAATAGGAGGACTACCATGGGAACACAATGGGGGGGGGGGGTTGCATGCCAAGCACAAGGAAATGGCTTGTTTAAGTGAGATAAAAGCATGATGAGTTTTAGGTGTAGCAGGAGTAATGTGAAATAAAGCTGGAGAGGTAGATTGGAGCCAGGTTTTGGAGGGTCCTCCCAGGCTAAGGAGTTTGTGTTTTATCCACTCAAAAGGAGAGAGTCATTGAAGTTTGAGGAGCTGGGAAGTGACATAATTCACAAAAGTTAATTCAACTAATTTTGCTGCCTGAACTCTGCCCTGGATTTGGACAGGATATTTTTATGACTTGTTCCCCCACCTTGAATCTGGTGGATTGTGGGTGCCCACTGTTTTTCAGGATAAAAGGTTTAGATAAAAAGGATAGACAGGTAGCAAGAAAGAGAGAAGGGGTTATTCAGACTTGTTAGGAACTCCTTTGGGAGCATATGGCATTCTTTTTCATTTTATAGTATATTATTTATGCTCAAAAGCATGTGAAGAAAAAACTGAGATATTAACTAAAGCATACACAACAAAGCAGGCGGCACCCAAGATGGCATGTTTCAAAACAAAACATGATGAATTCGCATCTGCTGTAACTTGCCAGGGCTCTCTGCCAGTTAGAAGGAAGGATATCTTGGGGTTCCTTATTGACAGAACCAGAAACACTCAACCCAGGACCCTTGGATTGTGCCACAGATTTCTCCCTAAATTGAGGGTTGCTAAATTAGGCCAACTCATTTTTATAGTTCTTGGAACTTTAGAGTTGGAAGGGGCCTCGGAGGTCATTTGGTCCAACCCCTGAGAACTATGAATCTCTGCAACAGAATCCCCAAGGAGGGAATGGCCTTCAAGCTTGAAAAGGAATTCACTGCCCTTCCTTTGCAAACAGCTTGTACCATTTTCAGACAACTCAGGTTATTAAATTCTTCCTTATTGAGCAAAAAATCTTCATCCTCTTCATTTCCATCTTGTAGTTAGTCCTTCCTCCCTCTGGGACAGAGAAAAAACATCCCTCTTTTCCATGACCCAATTTCCAAATGGCCAAAGGGAGCCCAGGAGCCCACCACCTTATCTTCTTCATGATAAAGATCTATACTTCTCTCAAAGGACCCTAACAGGGTATGGTCACTTCTCTATGGCTGACCATGCCCCAGACTATGAATGTCATTTCTAAAATGTGACATCCAGAACTCAGCACACAATATCAGCAAGGGGCTAATCAGTGCAGAGGATTCAGGAGGAGCTTATGGGTCTTGATGCCATCAGCTCCAACTACCCTACAGTTTTCCCTTTCACATCTCCAGGGTGAGGGGCACAGGACTCCACCATCTGGAAAATGCTCATCAATTTTTTTTGGCCCTCCCTTCATACCAGAAAAAAAGTCTGAAATTTTTCTTCTTTTATGGAATGTTTATGGTACCATATTGTAAATTTTGGCTGAGTATGCATTTCTAAGTTTTTAAACTTTTTCTGTGGTATCTGCAGTTTCCACAAAACTCTCCCCAAATGACCATTTAACTTCTTATGCTGAATCAAGATGGGGAAAGTCATGATGTAGAGGGGATAACTGGGTTGTTAAAAGCAGCGGCGCGGCTCTAGGGATACCTGAAAGCATCCCATTGAGTCCAAGAGCTCTGCCTTCCTAGGACTAACTTAATATGCTTTCCTTTCTTGACAGGAGCTGATTGACATTAAGATGCTTCAGTGCAAGAGAGTTGTCAATGGTAAGCACAGAGTTCCTCTCAGGCTCGTTTGGGATGTTTTCTGTTTCATGTTCAATTAGTGCTGACAAGTTTTAAATTGCCTTCTGTTCTTTCTTTCCTTTGGGAATGATTTTGAGGTAGTGCCTAGAGGTAGGAATACCTGAACTAAAATCCAGCTCCTGACACTTACTAGCTAGCTATGTGACCCTGGTCCATTCATTTCACCTCTTTTTTGCCTGTTTCCTAGTCTGTAAAATGGGGTTAATAATAGTATCTACCCCCTAGGTTTGTTGTGAGGCTTGAGTGAGATAATAATTGTAAAACACTTAGCACAGTTTCTGACACATAGTTAGTGCTATATAAATATTTATTCTTTTACTCTTCTCTGATAAATGCCTACTTCTTTGTGGGAATGGCCAGCAGGCTCCCATTGTGTTTATTAATAGAGGACTTTTTCATTTTTATTTTTGTATTTTAAATTTCTGTAGGAGCAATCCAATTTCTTAAGGTGTTGATAAATATACAAAATACTGGGGACATCTTTCATTTGTAGATTTACATATTTTAGGAAGCACTGTTTCATGACTAGGATGTGGATGCATTTTATATAGAATTTTCTATTAAGAATGGTCTGCAGGGCAGTTAGGTAACACATTGGATAGAACACCAGGCCTGGAGTGGGGAGGATCTGAGTTCACAACTAGCCTCATTTACTTCCTAGCTATATGATCCTGGGCAAGTCACTTAACCTCAATTGCCCAACCCTTGTCAGCTTTTCTGTCTTAGAATTAACATTAAGACAGAAGGCAAGAGCATTTTTAAAAAGAGAGAGAAAAAGAGAGAATGATCTGTTATAGCTTATCAACAAGTTAATTGTCCAGTTTGAGGTTTCTACCTTGATTAGCATCATGTACCCATCCTTGTGGAATCTATGTATGCGTAGGAAACCTAAATTTTTTTTCCGTTTAAAACTATGCCTTATTTTAAGAATATCCAGCATACAAAAACGGTAATTTACAAAATAGATAACATGGGGTGGTTGTTATAAAAAGCTCATCATAGGCTTTCATTAACAATTGTTTCTCTCTGTTAAAATTTTATTTAAATGAACTTTTTTAGGAGAGGCATTGTTATATAAATAGCTCTAATCAAGGCAAAAACTCTTCTACTTAAACTAATAAGCTTCTCAATAGGAGGCTAAACAAAGCCATATAACATTCATCACATTTTTTGAAAACTCTTGATGTACAAGACACTATGTTACATGCTGTGCGGGATATAAAGATGAATGGCGCACAGAGCCTCCCCCACAGGAGCTCCAAATTGTTCTTGCCTGTGGTTGACTTTAGCCAGAACTCTCTGTATCTGTGATATTTATGTACTGATTGGAGTTAAACTTTAAAGGATGGGCAAGAATTCAACAGGCAAAAGGGAAGAGAGGACATTCTCAGCACACAGGACAGTCTAAATAAAGATAGCAAGCAAGTGAGAGGGCCCTGGAGGGTAGAATGCCTGGTGCGGGATAGTGTGAAATCTGCAGGCCAGACCAGATCGTGAACAGCTACAAAGAATTGAGTAGAGGGAGAAGCACTGACATCTGATGGAATTAGGAAAGGCCAACTGGAGCAAGTATTACCTGAGCTGAGCCGTGAAGAAAGAGATGGAGGGAGAAGGGAGAACATTCCAGGGATGAATCAACAAGCATTGATTGAGCACCGCTCCAGTGTAGTGCATGCTGGGAACACAGTTACAAAAGGAGCCAGTCCCTGGCCTTAAAGAGCTTCCTTGAATCAGTCAGTCAATAATCATTTGTTGAGCACAGCCGTGTAAGGAGCTCACAATCTAAAGGGATAGAGAGACAAACAAGCTATGCTGTATTGGAAAAATTAGTAAAGGGAAGGCACTAGCATTAAGAGGGGTTAGGGAAGGTTTCCTGTAGGATTTTAGATGGCACTTGAAGCTTAGGAGGTCAGTAGGCAGAGTTGAGGAGGAAAAGAGCATTTCAGGCATGGGGAAGAACTAGAGAATGTGCTCAGAGCCAAGAGATGTTTGTGACATAGCCAGGAAAGAGGCCAGTGTCCCAGGATTGAAGAGTTTGTGTTGGGGAGTAAGGTGTAAGAAGTCTAGAAAGATAGAGGGGAGTTGGGTGAAGGACTTTGGATCCCGAGGAGAGGAATTTGTTGGTGACCTTGGAACGAGCCCATGATAGTTATCAGTATATACTTTATATATATGTTTACAAATGAGTAAATACAGAATATATGCAAAATAAATACAAAGTGGGGGGAGGGGACACAGCATTAACAACTTAGGAAGAGGCCTCTACAGGGAGATCCAACAAGTAAGAGGTGAGGAAGGAGGGAAAGCCTATATCTGAATGAGTGATGTGGGAGAAAACCATAACTAGTTACACCTAAACTATCAGTGAAGATGAAGAGATGGAAGTTCTTAGAGTTTTAATATATTATGGAAACAGAGAAGGAAACCTCTTAAGACAGAAGGAAAAAAGTTTCCAGAGACGCTTGCTTTTTAAAAAAATTTTTAATGGAAGAATGCCAGAATCAACAATCTAAAAAAAAAAAAGACCTAACAGGAACAAATCCTTCAAACCATTGTTTTAAGTACATGTGATTCTTGGGTCCTAACTTGGACTAAAACACACTGGAGTCAATTTTTTTTTCTTCCAAGGAATCAACATAAGATATCCTCTGGGCATGTACAATGATCAGTATTGATAATGATGATCAGAAAAGATCTGAGTCATCAGAAAAGGTTAAATGCAATTGATAGTACTATTGGCCACATATAGAGAAGAGGATTCCTGGCATGGTAATTCCCTCTACATTCTCAGTTCAGAATTTTCTCTGCTTAGTGCACAAACCCTGGGGACCTGACCTGAGGCTAAGTTAGAGCCTACACATAACCTCTTCCAACCACTTCATTTTTAGAGGAGGAACTGGAGTCTCAGAGAAGTGAAATCAAATCAATGAATTAACATTTATTAAGTGCCTGTGTGCCAGGCATTATGATGCTAAACACTGGATTAATCCAAGATCATACAAGCAGTAAATAGGTCCTCTGACTCCAAATGCAACCTGTTTTCAGTGCCCCTAGAAACACGTTGCTAGTAAGTGCCACAGATCTTCTGAGCCTTCCTTCCTCTAATAGAATTATTATAATGATAGCACTTCAACACTAATAGTTACCAATGCTCCTGGGGCAAATTTCAGTTATCAATCACTAAACATTTATTAAGCTCCTTCTGTTTGCCAGACCCTTTGCCAAGGACTGGGGATACAAAAAGAAACAAGACAGTTCCTTCCCTCAAGGAACTCATAGTCATGGAGGAGAAAACAAATAAATATATAGAAACAAGTGCTCTATAAACATGGAACGACCAAGAACTGGCACAAAGTGAAATAATAATAATAATAATAATAATAATAATAATAATAATAATAATAATAATAATAGAAATATGATGGTCAGCTGTGAAGGACTAAAACTTTATCAGCAGCCAGTCTCCAAGATAACCATAAGGGACTCGTGATTGAAAATGCTCTCCTCAGCCAAAGAAGGAACTGTTGGAGTCTGAGTGCAGAACAGAGCATGACAGCTTCCATTTTATTTCCTTCATGAGATTTTTGTTTGTGCGATTGTCCTCTGTCATGACATGAGCAATATGAAATATGTGTAATGTGAAAATACTTATTTAACTTCTATTGGACTATTTAGCTGGGGGGGGGTTATTGGAGAAAAGGAGGAAATTTGAATCCTGAAATGTCAGAGAACAATTGTCAATAATTGTTTCTACATGTAACTGAAAAAATCAATAATTTTTTTTTAAAAAAGAAGAGGCAAGTGAGAGGAGCAGCTAGGTGACTTAGTGGATAGAGAGCTGATCCTGGAGACAGGAGGTCCTGCTTTCAAATGTGGCACCAGACTCTTCCTAACTGTGGGACTCTGGACAAGTCAGTTAACCCCCATTGCCTAGCTCTGACTGCTCTTCTGTCTTGGTGCTAATACTTAGTATCAATTCTAAGACAGAAAGCAGTAAGGAAGGAGCCATTAGACAGGGAAAGACTGAAAATCAGCAAAAGAGTAAGATGGCAGAGAGGGCTGCCTGTTGGAAGAGATGGGATGGAATGAGATCTCTGGAACAAGTGGATGGGTTAGCCTGGGTAAGGAGTGAGACAGGGATGTGAAGGAGGAGAGGGTGGCAGAAGGCACCTGAGTGACAGCAGAGGGAGTTCATGGAAAATGGCCTCTGTCTTTTCTGTAAAATAGGAGGCAGAGTTCTCAGCTGAGAGAGTCAGGGGAGGGGTAGCCCATGATTGGTTTTAGGAGGGATGAAAAAGTTTGGAAGAGCTTCTGGGAAGTGTGGGGAAGGGAGTTGATAAAGGAGGTAGAGTAGGGGTGCCCGGCAGCAGTGAGGACCCAGTGGAGGCTGTGTAACATCAGTTTGTAGTGGACCCAGTCAGACCCAGTGGTTGTGTGATTCTTTCTATCTTTGTTTAACAAAGTATAAAGGAACATAGGAGTGAAGGTGGCAAATGACAGGCGTGATCTGATGTTGAGACTGTAATCAGTCATATACCAAGCAGGGAGGGATTCAAGTGTAGAGTAGAGTTGAATTGGTTCACGTGGGGTCCAGATGGGGAGAAGAGGAGAGAACAACTAGTGCTGGGGAGATGGCCTGAGAGAGAATTGTGGGGTCAAGGGTTTGGAGGTCACTGTGTAGACACCGAGTAGGATTTTCTGGAAAATTCACACATGTAGACCTAGTTATATGTAGTGCTGAGTCAATGAGATGTTTCTGTTCTTGAAATTTGTACCTTCTATCTGTCTGTATAAAATCTGAGAGGCAGATCCACATAAAATAATAAGTTTTTCCATAGTATCATAGAATTTTAGTTCTAGAAAAGACCTTAAAGGTCATCTAGTCCCACTCCCTCACTGGACAGGTGAGGAAACCAACTGTGAGATAATTTACTTGAGCAACCAATCTTTCCCTGCCAAAAGATCCTTCTGCTTCAGTGGTTCAGAATAGCCAACAGGAAAAGATTGTCCATAAATTCTAGCAATTAGTAAACATTTTTAATTGCCTACTATGTTGGCAGGCACTGTGCTAAGGTTGTTCTTCCTTTGAAATTGCATTCCTCTCTGCTTTTTTTTCTTTTTTCCACACAGAAGTGCTGGATACCATTGACTTTGTAGCTCCCAATGAGAGAGTCATTTTCCGTACCTGTGAAAGAGAGCGGAACAAGGTTGTCTTTCAGATGGTGAGAGACTAAAGGCCCTACCTCAACACAGCCCAGTTGCTTCCCTTCCCTGGTTTCTGTCTTGCTTATGAGATGCTCCTGCTGTCTCACATTCGGAACATGATTTTCACACCTTTGGCAGCAAGTCTGTTATTTCCAAAGTCTGCTTCATTGGTCCGTACCCTGCCCTTCTCTTATGATCACCTGAGATAATATATGTAAAGCACTTTATAGATTCTAAAAGTGCTATATAAGTGCCATCTAATGTTGTTTTCATCATTATCATCATTACTGTTATCAATTATATGATGACCCTGTTCTGGCCCCTTGAGAAATGAGCTATAGAGTTTTTCTAAGAATTATAAATACATATTATAGCATATTTTGTCTGAGCGAAGAACTAGTCTGGTATATTTTTCTCTTAATTTTTGTATACTTAAAAGGAATAATCCAACTCTTTAGCATGATTACTTATCTTTAGTGCCTGATACTCCTCATTACTCCCTGGCCTTCATATCAATATCTTCTAAAACTGTTTCTTTGGGCCAGAATTAGGTTTTTCCAAAGAGTATTTCCCAAAGATTTCCCCCTTTTCCTTTGAAAGATGAGTTTGGGGGGAGAGAATTTCTTCTCCTTTTTCTGCTTCTGGGAGGCTGTGTGGTGCAAGGGAAAGGCCCCTGGGTTTGTAGTCTGAGGACCTGGGGGCATTTCATGGTTTTGCCATTTTCTTCCTGAGTGACCTTGGGCACCTTGCCCTCATTGTTGAGTCTCAGAGAAAGTTGGGTGGCTGGTGAGGCTGGATGCTCTTGAAGGCCCCCTCCAGCTCTGAGTTTATGATCTTCCCTTGGTTCTCTGATCTGAATATTTCTTGATATTTTTTCAAAAGCATGTCTTAAAGGCTCTTCCAACCTTAAAAAGCATCTTCATCAGCTTAACCCTCCAATTTTCAAATATTCTCAGTATTTTCAACAACAGCTAATGAATCTGGTGCTAGTATCCTTCTGGGAGAGAACAGCAGCCAGACTCCTGCCTCTGCTGCACCCGGTTATGAACGTCTCCTTTTGTGTCCCCAGGGATCTGCAGATGCTGAGAGAGCCCTTGCTGTGGCCAAGCTGGTGTAAGTTCTACATGAAGCTCTGCATTGCCTTTTGGGTGGGTGGCCCAGAGGCACTAGCTGTTTCCTTGCCCTGCATTGGGAATGATCCTGCTTCATTGGTGTTCCAAATGTTACCCAGCAGCACCCACCCAGAGTGGGCCCTTTCCCTTCTCTTCTCCCTTGTTCCTTCTAGTTTAAAGGCCAGATCAAGTTTAAAGGCCAGATCAAGGCCCGTGGAAATCCATGCACCTGAGGTGCCCCTACAAAGCCCAGAGGTAGCTGAGCCTTTTTAGGATGAGGCCAAATTTCCAAACCTGTCTCCTCAGAGATACCAGTTTGAGAGAGTCTTTGAGTCATAGGCACAGCAACATCCAATTGGCTGTTTGCAAACTGAGAGAAGTGTGAGACTTGTGGATCCCCTTCCTAAGTCAAGTCATTCTTCAACATCTCCTATTTCTGAACTCATAAAGTATCTGCTATTTATATGAGTGACACTGGGTAGGAGAACCTGCACTCTACCCGCCTTTGCATTGTGGAAAGACCACTGGCTCTGACATTTCCTAGCTGTGGGACCACAGACAAGTCATTTACCTTCGCAGAGCCTCAGTTTCCCTCTATATAATGAAGTTAGGCATCCTTGGCACCACCCAGCTCAGGGGGCTGTTGTGGGAAAAGCACTCTGAATTTGAGCCTCCTCCAGGCCTTCAGTGGGGGACAGAGGTGACTCTGTGAGGCTATCAGAAGGGTACAAAGCCTTTCCAGCAAATCATCTGCAGCTGGGAAGGCTTTATTTTGGGGCTTCTAAGAAGCAGTGTTTGTGGCTTCTCATAAGGCAGAGCAGCCAAGTTAGATGCTGAGAGGTTCCTCACCATTAGGGACATTTGGGTTTTCCAGCTACAGCAGCTCCTAAAGATGGCACTTCATTTGTTCAGTCATTTCTAAGATGTATCTGATTCTTTATGATCCCATTTGGGGTTTTCATGGCAAGGATAAAGGAGTGGTTTGTCCTTTCCTTCTCCAGCTCATTTGACAGATGAGGAAACAAAGACAGATGGGATTAAGTGACTTGCCCAAAGTCACACAACTAATAAGTTTCTGAGGCCAAATTTGAACTCAGGTCTTTCTCATTCTAGGCCTAGCACCTATCCCATGTGCTATGTCTCTAATTATTATTACTTAATTAGCCTTTGCTCTTTCTTACATAAGCTTTCTTCCTTCTTTGAGTTAAATATTTATTCCTTCTATTCCCTTTCCTTAGAGAGAATGATGTAGCTGGTATTGATGTTAATATGGGTTGTCCAAAAGAATACTCCACCAAGGTAAATTGATATTTCCTTTTACTTTAGAATGCAGAACGAGTGTGTGTGAGTGTGTGTGTGTGTAATTTTTGTGTGTATTTAATAAATTCACATATGTATTTTCTTTATTGAAAACCATGGGTTCAATCATCATCTAATCTGTTTTCATCTTTGAAAGGATAGTCAAAATGTCAAAAAATAGTCAAAAATAGTAGTCAAAAAGGATAGTCCTGGGGCAGCTAGGTAGCTCAGTGGATTGAGAGTCAGGCCTAGAGACGGGAAGTCCTAGGTTCAAATCCGGCCTCAGACACTTCCCAGCTGTGTGACCCTGGGCAAGTCACTTGACTCCCATTGCTTACCCTTACCATTCTTCTGCCTAGGAACCAATACACAGAAGTTAAGGGTTTAAAAAAAAAGGAAAAAAAAGGATAGTCCTGATTGACAGGAGGGTCTGGCTTCAACAGAATATGTTGTTCTGTAGCCTCAGCTCCAGAGGAATAGGAAGTTTTGCTTTCAGTTTACTTCAGCAAATATTTATCACCTTCTAGGTTGCACAACCCTTTAAGTATCTTCTTCTTAAAAACCTTGTTTTCTGTCCTAGTAACAACTCTGAGACTGAAAAGCAAGGGCTAAGCAGAAGGAGTTAAATAATTTTCCCAGTCACACAGCTAGGAAGTGTCTGAGGTCAGTTTTGAACCTACATCTTCCCAACTCCAGACATGGCACTCTATCCCTTGAGCCACCTTTAAGTGGCTTTATGCCCCTTCTTTGACCACCTATGCAAGGGGGCATTAGGCAAAGTTCTTTGGACATATGAAAAATAATGTGGTACTGCTTTTTACAACTTAATAGTTGTTGCTAGAATCCAGAAACCTTTACCTCACCAGTGTAAACTTGAATTCATGGTTTTTATTTGATTTGTCTTCTAAGAGCTTCTACCATTTTCTGTTTCTAGAGTGGGTTATGAAGCACAAAGGTTGACAAACTATGTACAGCCTAATAACCAAACCCAGGTCACCTGCTTTAAGTAGAGCCCTGAAATGAAAATTTGTTTTATATTTTAAAATGCATAAAGTAGAAAAGGCCTTCTCAGATCACAAGCCATCCTAAACTAAGTATCAGGCTGGATGTGGTCCTTGGGCTGTGGTCTGCCAGTTCCCAGTGCAGCATCATAGAGAAGGCAATGGCCTGGACAGCCTGCCTCGAATGCTTCCTGGGGATGTGGCCTCAGGTCAGTCATGTGTCTGCTCCGAGCCTCAGTTTCCTCATCTATAAAGAAACAAAAATGAGTTGTTTTGTGGCTCCATTAAGATAATGTATGTAAAGCTTGAAAGTGCTCTATCAAAAGGTTAGCTATCACCGTTGAGTGAAGAATGATGTTCCTTCTGAGAACTGTTGGGAGGTCTTCCAGCTTCCAGCTCTTTGTATTTGTCCCCATCACCACGTTAGGGTCTCAGCTGCAGAGAGTCACTCAGGATGCCTCCAGCACCTCAGGCACAGCCTGACGGAGCCTTTACAGGTTTAATTATCTCTCAGATGTTTAATCTGGCTTCCTCAAACATAAAATTAAATAGTAATTATGTAAAATAAATCTTTTGAATGTTTCCCATGGGCATTCATTAATACTTGGCACACATGTTAAAATAATTACTACTCTAATTCTCTGCCCCCAACTCCCCCTTACTACTGTTATATGGCAACCCATGAGGTGAGTCATTGGTTTTCACACTATTTTAGATGCTTTATGGGGCCAATGGCCTCTATTAGTGGAGCTTGAATTAGATTTGATGTCATGGGGAAGAGAAGAAAGGGAGAGAGACCATAAAACCTTAGATTTAGGATGTTTTGGGTAAGTAAGGAAGAAGTGAATGGATATAATTGGCAAGCTGAAAATCTTCCAGGCCTTCCATTTGTTTTTAATGCTGTTCCTTACTTACTATGGGATTGGGGCTTTCCAAGCCCCCTTTATCTTTATCCCTAAAATGACTGTTGCTTTTCTTCCATATGTGGAGAAATTATTACTGAAGAATAGAGCTGACTCCTCATGATAGCTGGAGTCCCTCAGAAGCAGGTCCTTTGCGGGTGTAAAGAATGATTCCAAGAGCTAGAAGGTTTATTAGTTCTCATAGATCTTTTCTCGTGTGCTCTTTCTTAAGGGAGGAATGGGAGTAGCACTTCTGTCTGACCCTGACAAAATTGAGAAGGTGAGTAATTCACACTTTCATAGACTAGACTGCCACATCTTTCTAATAACCTCATTAGGATTCTAAAATTACATAAAAGCAGACTGATAACCCACTGTCTATTCCCAGCTTGGACAAGATTTGCAGCCAGGTTCTGCTGCTCCCCTCTCCCCTTTCCCTGTGTGCATGGGGGAGGTTAGGTGACTTTTGGAAGTTTCCTGCTTAAGTTCATTGCTAGTGTGGAGATCTATTACTCTTCTTAGGTAGAAGTCTCAGATTTACGTTTGGATTCATTGCACTGCTAGGGAGGTAACAATGATATCGTCTCATAGAGAGGCAGCATGGTATAATAGATAGATCTGAGTCAAGCCCTGCCTCTGTGGCTCGGACCCATCACCCAACCCCTTAATAATCCAGGCAGCTCTTAGAGACTATAAGTCACAAATGAAGTATTAGTAACAATAACAGCAACAATTAGATTTTATCTGATACTTTAGGGTTTGCAAAATGCCTTTCAAATATCAAATTTAAACTTCACAACAACTTGGTAAGATACATACCCTTATTATCTCCATTTTACAGATGAGGAAATTGAGACAGACAGGTTAAATGATTTATCCAGGATCGCATAAGCTAGTCAGTGATCCTATGAGGCCTAATTTGAATTTAGATATTCCTAATCCCAAATTCCAATGCTCTATCCACTATACCACCTAGTGGCCTAGAACCTGAAGAATCAAAATAACAAGTGACTCAAAGGACTGTGAAAAGATGATGTGATAGCTGGTCACATGATGGGTAGAGCACAAGACTTGGATTCAGGAAAACCTGAGTTCAAATTTGACCTTAGGCACTAACCATGTAACTCTAGGCAAGTCACATAACCTCCCCTGACCTCTTTCCTCATTTGTAAAATGAGGATAATAATAGCATCTACCTCACAGGGAACTTGTCAGGATCAAATGAGATGATCTTTGTAAAGAGCTTTGCAAACCTTAAAATGCTACATAAATGCTAGGGATGTTGATGATGGGGATAAATTGGAGGGAGCACATTAACAATACCACCTTGGGCATATAAGACATCAGAGACATGTATAAGCAGAAGAGAAGGTAAGCCAAGCAGGAGCGAGGGGTGAAAGATGGATGTTGCACATGCTAAATTTGAGCAAGAACAGAGGAATGCCTCTTGGTGCTTTTATTGCTGGGGGACCGGGACCAAAACAGACCAGGAAAGCTGGCCTGGGTGGGCTGCAGACTGCACTGATGAGATGATAGAGTTGTCCAAGTAGTGAGGACAGAATGTCAGCCTCTTGGGTCAAGAGCCAACTCTACAAAGAGGTAGGCACTGGAACATAGGCGTTCCTGAAGAGGTCCAGTGAGAGCTTATTCCAGTAAGTTAGATAAAGCAATAGAATAGAGAAATCCAAAAAGCTGATTATAGAAAGGGCCTGGATTGAGAAGCTGAGAGGTCAGCAAAGCCTGCTCTCTAAAGCTCCTCCAGTGCCTTCATCTCACAGTCATCTTTTATATACTCTAAAGGTGTTCCAAAAGGTGGTTCAGTTACCAGCCTCTTGGAATTTATAGCTGGAAGGGAGTTTTAGGGTCAACATTTTAACCTAGGCCTTGTGATTCAAGGGCAGAGCTTCTTCCTCTCTCTCTCTCTCTCTCTCTCTCTCTCTCTCTCTCTCTCTCTCTCTCTCTCTCTCTCTCTCTCTCTCACACACACACACACACACACACACACACACACACACACACACACACACATCTACGGATCTATGGTATGGGGATATATAGGCCTTAGCTTTACATCTTAAACAATGTATATGACAACTTGCTGTTCTTATTTAAGGAATTAACACATAAGAATTACTGCCACAAATGCCCATTTTTTTTCCTGCTTCCTGTAGATTCTGAGTACCCTGGTTAAAGGGATCTGTAAACCAGTGACCTGCAAGATTCGGATCCTGCCATCGGTAAATTCAGTTCATTGCATTCCTTTTTTTTTTTTAACTGTTATTTTCTGTCCTAGTAACAACTCTTAAGACAGAAGGGCAAGGGCTAGGCAAACAAGTTTAAGTGATTTGCCCAGAGTCACATAGCTAGGAAATGTCTTAAGGTCAAATTCATTGAATTTTCAAGAGCTCATTAATTCATAATGAAGCTGGGGGAAGATGGGAACAGCAAAATGATATGATTAGATGGTAAGCTCCTTGATGGCAGGGACTGTCATTTCCCTTTTTTTGTAGCACAGTGTTTGGCACATAATGGATGTTTAATAAATTTTTATTTTATTTTATTTTTTAGTAAATGTTTATTGAATTGAATTGGGGGCAAGAACAATAGATAAAAAAGATATGAGATCCCTTTGTGAGTTAATTAGATGACAGTAATCCAGTTCCCATAAAATTTGAGTGACATGTCCTTTCTTGGTCATTTTCTCAGCTTGAGGACACATTGAATCTTGTAAAGCGGATAGAGAGGACGGGTGTAGCAGCTATTGCAGTGCATGGAAGGTAAGTAAATTTAGCAGGAAAGGGGGTTTGTAAGGCTTCTCTTTTCAGTGGCTTACAGGATCTTAGAGTTTGAGGTCATCTCCTCCACCCCCCTCATTTCACAGACGAGACTGAGAGCCCAGAGAAATGACTTCCCCAAAGGTACACATGTAGTAAGAGGCAGAGCTGGAATTTGAACCCAGGGCCTCTGACTCCAAATCCCATGGCCTTTCCTTTAGTATTGCACTGCTTGTGACTGGTGAGAAATTAATGGATTCTTCTCCATCACTAGGCCAGATGAGAGTTTACCCATTTCTCAGCACAAATCTCCAGCCTTGAACTCTCAGCTCTTCTTAGTAAGAAACAATTCTTCCTTCCTTCCTTCCTCCCATTCTTCCTTCTTTTTTTGAATGATGACCATTTATTTTCTATAGTAGCATGTTTGACTTAGCTAAGTAGCCAGACAGGGCTTAGTTTCTCTTCTCCATGCAACTCATATTTCTGATATTTTTAATTCTAGGCTTCCACTCATTCCACTCAGTTCAAGAAATGACATAAAATAATACAAGAGGAGGGGGTGGTTTAGGTGGCTCTGTGGACTTAGAGCCAGACCTGGAGATGGAAGGTCCTAGGTTCAAATCCAGGCTCAGACACTTCCTAGCTGTGTATCCCTTGCTAAGTCACTTAACCCCAATTGCCTAGCTCTTACTGCTCTTTTGCCTCTTCTACATAGTATTGATTTTAAGACAGCAGGAAGGGTTTTTAAAAAAAGAGTAATGGGGGCAGCTGGGTAGCTCAGTGGATTGAGAGCCAGGCCTAGAGACGGGAGGTCCTAGGTTCAAATCCGGCCTCAGACACTTCCCAGCTGTGTGACCCTGGGCAAGTCACTTGACCCCCATTGCCTACCCTTACCACTCTTCCACCTATAAGTCAAATACACAGAAGTTAAGGGTTTAAAAAAAAATTCTAAAAAAAAAAAAAAAGAGTAATGCATGGCTAAGGATAATGAAAAGAACCAATGTAAAAGAGAAACAAATTGCTACGGGAAAAATCCGAGAAGGGAGAGAATCCTTCCTGAGATCAGGAATATCATTGATTACTATCAGTTTCTTAGGTAGGGCCTCTTTTGCCCTTCAAGACTGGTTTTATACAATGAGGTGGAATTACCTTTATAAAAAATGTCAATGGGGAACAACTTGGGAAATATGTGAATGTGCCATCTAATAGTCTGTAACTGGCCTTGTGTCCCGTGAACCAGGAGACCCAATTTTGGGGGTTTGTGCTATCTGTATTCAGCCTTTGAGGTGGAAAGGGTTACCAGATCCAAAGTGATACTGACGTAGCCTCAGTAGGGATAAGTAGGAGGCTCAAGGGTCCTCCAGCCCCACTGTCTATTTGAGCATTCTATAGAGTATAATCCTAAAACTTTAATTTTTGCAGACTCCAGTCTTCTCAGAACTAATCCAGGTATATATGTGATCTCTGAATTAGATTGGTAACGCCCATATTGTGGTTTTCACCTACCACTGATGTACTTTCACTCTTGCCCATGTTGATAGTGTGTTGGGGATCTGGGACTGACATCGTGACTTAGGTCAGAGATTCTTCCCTCTGTTACACAGGAGTGCACTCTGACATCTCTCATTAAATTAATTAAAAGCACTGTCTGGTTTCATCAGATATCAAGCTTCTTTCTGGAACTCCCCAAGAAAAACATGTTTGTGTTACCTGACAACCCAGAGAAAGTTTCAGGCACATTTTGTTAACCTTGGTGTTTTCTCTCCCTTCTTTTGTTGTAAAGGAAAAAGGAAGAGAGGCCTCAGCATCCCGTTCACTGTGATATTATCAAAGCCATTGCTGAAACTGTCTCCATCCCAGTAATAGCTAAGTAAGTTTTACTTATTAATCAGTAATTCAGGGAGATTCAAATTGGACCTGGATACTAGCCCATGGAAATTTAGCTGATGAACAGCATGCATTTTGTAGGAATGGCTCTGCTCTTTCTGTCAGCATAGAGAACAGTAGTTACCACTTATTTTAGGGGCAGAGAGGGTCAAGATCTTGGGAAATCACCTAGGGTCTACCTGCTAATGAACCTCCTCCTAGGATCTCTTCTGAGTTGTCTTGTCAGTTGGCTTCTAGTTCACCTTTGTTTTTCCTTTTGCAAATCCAGGAATTGGTCTAACTTCTCTCATTTTTTTGACTGCTACCACTCATTCTTCCAACCAAGGCTTTTTTTCTTCTCTAGAATCTACTACACAGGACTTAGCTTTTCCCTTGTCTATCTGTCTCTGAAGCAAACACATGCCTTTTTTGATGTTTCTTAAGAGGTTTTTTTTTTTTTTACTACCAACTACTTACATTTGCTACCAAACTACTGAAGTCATTTTTACTACTCCAAGGGAAATAGTTAGAAATTACAAACATGGAAAAGTTCAAAGAACTCTTCAGAGTTTCAAAAAGAAAGTTACTGCGACTCTTGGTTGGGATGTAAATAGAGGCAGGCCCATTTTGTCTTTTTTACCCCCTTCCTCTGACTCCTTCACTACTGTTTTTGTTCTTGTCTTGAGAGACAGCCACCCACAGGGAGCCCCCTCTGGCTCCTCTTTTTGTTTTGAGGCTAGTGGTCTAGGGTTTTCTTCTCCATTCCATATAAGGAAGATTTACATGTCAAAGGAGACTCTAGGCCACCATCTCTGTCACAATATCTTCTCATTCGGCCCAGGACATCCTCTTAAGTCACTCTTTGAAACAAGGTAAGGCCAAAATGTACAGGACTGGATCCGCTGTGGGATGAAGGTAGAATGGGGGAGGCAGGAGCCAGGGAAGCACTTTGGAATGAGAAAACAGATGCTGGGTGTCTCTTCAGAGCACCAAGTCGACTGGCAAGAAGTGGAGGGTAACACAGGGCTTGGGGGCAGGGCATATGGTGTGTTAGGGTTACTGCAACAAAATAATACTGATGCTAGGACAAAAGCCAAAGGTGTGACAGCCCAGAGCCTGCAGGTGGGACCCTGTGAGGCACATTTGGAAACCGATTATAAAACCAACTTGGCTGAATCTCGGAGCATGAAAGCAGAGATGGGAGCAGCTCCTGTTCATTTCAGATATATTTAGGGCATGTGGTCCTCTCCAACACACAGCATCTAAGAGGTGGCTCAGAAGTGGTTCTGAGAAAACAGAAACCCTCCTCAGTGGTGCCAGCTCTGCTTTTATGGGCCCTTTATCCAGATGTCCAAGTTTGGGTTTTATGACTTTCATGCTTATCCTAGAAATGTCAGAGGTAAGACTGTATGTTCCCGAGATCGTCAGGCCGCAGAGAGTGGGTACTGAAATCACCACAGAGCGTTCATGCCACTCTCATGCTGCAGCCTCCTGAGATAGAAGATGTCCTCGTCATCCCCTAGCAGCCTCCTGAGCGATGGTGGCGTCCAGCTGCCAGCTCCATGCACCGTCCTCTTGGCTTGTTCCTGTTGGGGATGCCCTTGGGGTCTTGGGGCTAGGGAGGAGGGGGGCAGTTGGTCTCCCACTGCCACTCTGCTTGGTGGTGTTGGTCTCACAATTGCAAACAGCCATAACTCCCTCTATTGGCTTTCAGTGGAGGATCTCACGACCACATCAAAGTGTATTCAGACTTAGAAGCCTTCCGGCAAGTGACTTCAGCATCTTCAGTGATGGTGGCACGCGCAGCCATGTGGAATCCATCCATCTTCAGGAAGGAGGGCCTTCAATCCTTGGAAAAGATCATGCAGGAATACATAAAATATGTAGGTCTCATCACTTGTCAGAACAGTCATAGAGATTCTAGAATTTTAGACCTGGAAGGAACCTTAGGAGTTACTTTATCCAACTCATTTTATTTTATTTAAACCCTTACTTTCTGTCTTAGTAACAACCCTAAAACAGAGAGGCAAGGCCCATGGTCACCCAACCAGAAAGAGTCTGAGGTCAGATTTGAACCCAGGACCTCCTGACTCCGGACCTAATGTTTTATTTAGCTGTTCTTCAACTCATTTCATTTTACAGAGAAGAAAATTGCTAAGGCCTAGGAGACCAAAATGACTCGTCCACAGCTTATGTGGGTTGTGCCGGAGCTTTGGTCCTCTGCTGTACAGATCGCCTGCTTTTTCCATACCATGTTTGTCTTCACTGTGCCCCTCAATCCTGCTTCTGTCTATGTATGTGTCATACTTGTGATATAACAGCTGGTATTTATGTTGTGCTCAAAGCTTCCAGATTATTTTACATATACAATATTTCATCTGATCCTTACATCAACAACCTTGTGAGAGAAGTACCCTGGGCATGATTCCCATTTTACAGATTAAAGTGTCTTGCTTGGAGTCACAATGTTTTTCTCTCGTTCACCAAGCTGCTTCTGATTACAGCTTTTTTCTTTAAAATCTTTCTCATTGGGGTAGTTAGATGGCTCAGTGGATCAAGAGCCAGGCCTGGAGTCAGATAGACCATGGCCTCACATTTCCCAGCTCTGTGACCTTGGGCAAGTCACTTAATCTCCCAGACCTTACCACTCTTCTGCCTTGCAGTCAATACTTAGCAATGATTTTAAGACAGAAGGTAAGGGTTTTTTTGTTTTGTTTTGTTTTGTTTTTCAAGAAAAAAATCTTCCTTATTCAGGAACATTGTATCCATTCACATCCCTGACCTCCTCCTACTCTTATGTTTTTCAGGGGTTTTTTCCCCTTTTTCCTCACTGATTCCCCTGAAATAGGGGAAATGCTAGACATAAGGTCCTTCCTGCTGCTTACAGAACTGACCAAAGACTCAGTTGTTTGCCTTTGGTAAAGGCTTGTGTTTATCTTTTTTAAAAAAAAAACAAAGTATAACTTGTGCCTTTGTGAAGGTAATAATCTTCAGTGGTAGAGAAAGAAGCAATGGTGTAGACGTGAATTTTTATAGGATACATACAGTGGGGATAAAACGGCAGACTAAATGCCCCCAGATTGAAAGGACATAACCTAAGAGCCCATCTCTGTGGAGTGAACAGAGTAGAGGAGCAAGCGGGTTGGAAAGAGTTAATGCAACAGCTGTTGTGGACAAAATCATCTCCATGGCAATATATCTTTGGGCCGTTCATCAAAACCATTTCTAAGAATCTGCTGCTTCATTCCCAGAATATTTTAAGCCCATGAGCCATGAAGGTGAGATTGGGAGTTAGCTATTCCTATGCCAGTTTCCCCTAGGGAGGAGGGTTTGAAGGAGCTGCCAGATGCAGTTATAAATAAATCCTTAATGACTAATAAATAGGTGAGGGGCAATGGGATAACACTTGAGCCTAGAAAATAAAAGATTGCCACAGTGTTGTTTCTGTATGATGTTTGTCCCACTGACAGAGGGATCAGTAACACAAGTAGGCCAAGTAATGGCATACTTACTGGCAGAGGGATGAATGATTCGGAGCCACCGAGAATCACTGTGATCCACAGTCTAGAAAAGTCTATAACAGACCCTCATTCAGTGGAGGCCCATTACTGAAAGCTGTAGGGTGGCACAGTGTGTTCTTGAACAACAGATTTTATTTCTAAGCCTGTTTTCCTTCTCTGTAAAATCAGTGATTTGGCCTGGGCTGAGCTCTAAGCTCCTTTCCCCTTTGAATTCTTTGACTCTCTGTGGTCATCATCCCCTTACAGCCAGTAGCTTTATGTCTTTCAGAAGGGAAATGAGATCATAAGGGAGAAACCAAATGTAAATTGGACTTGCAAATTTGAAAAGCATAAAATTGGGCAAAAAAGAAATGTTCTCTCTCAAACTTTTTGGTTAGCCTATTAATTGACTCCCCGGGTTCCCTTCCAGTGGGCATGTTATCACATAGGAAAGAAACAGCTGACTTGTTTGAGCAAAGCTCCTCTTAACCTGCCAGGTGTTGCCTGTAGAAAACAATCTAAAAGAATGATCATTGGTAGCCTTGAGGCCAGCCTCCCTGCCTGGCTGCTGTACACCCACTCCCAATCTCTGAGCCTATAACGGCATCTTTACAGTTGCCGAAGATGCTAAGATAGAGATGGATATGGTTGGAACAGGGCAGAATGTGCTTTCACTCTAAATAGAAGCAGCACAGGTTGCTGAGGTGAAACCACAAAAGAACTGATGAAGCAGCCAGAGGAAGTGGAATAAGACTGGGCAGAGCTCTGCACAGATACATGACTTGTCTTCTCTCTCCTTTCCCTACCCCTGAATGAGTATTTGCCATGAAGCCTTTGGTATCAGAAATATTCTCTATGCAGCACAGGAAAATCAGAGATGGGTAGCTCTTCATTTTGGGGTGTGGGACACTTCTCTGACAGTAGTAGTCACATTGCCCTGCAAACTAAAGAGACAGGCCAGGGAGGGAAGTGAAGGAGTTTGAAGTCAGTTTAAAACCTAGCTCTGTTACTCACCGCCTTGGCAGGTCACAACTGACTCGGGCTCAGTTTCCTCCTATGTAAAATTAGAGAGTTAAATGATACAGCCCCTTCCAGCGTGTGGTTCTGTGAGCTAGCACGTCTGGTGGCAGTGAGCCCCGTGGGCCCTCCTGGTGACTAGGGCCCCAGCAGGGCTTCCCCAGGAGACAGGAGCTCCGAGCTCCCCCTCACTCAGAAGGACCCAGTGCCCTCCCGGCTCCCTCCCTGTCCTAGGAGGCATGAACTGTAATACTCACTCATGTCCTGCTTCTCACAGCTCACTTAAAAAGACCAAATACTCCATTTAAAATACAGCTTTTTCTGAGGCATTGAACACTTTGTCCTGTCCCTAAGTGGAGCCAGTACATGGATTCCTCTGAAAACTCTCCTCGAGGGGCAGCACAGGACAACAGAGAGAATGCTGCTGCACTTGGGGTCAGAAACCAGGAGGCGAGTCCTGCCTTTGTCACGGACTAGCCGGGTGAACTGGAGCAAGTCAAAATTATCCTAAAGCACTCACTCTAGAAACCTTAAAATCCCACGTAAATATGAATTGTCATTAGGATTACAACCCACGGTGTACCAAGGAAGTTGATGTCTTGGCGCCATTTCAAGAGGAGTCCCCCCAACCTTACTGTCCAGTCAGGAACCATAGGGTTATGGGTCTGTACTGAGAAGGGCTTCAGAGGTCATCTGGCCCAACCTTCTCATTCTACAGATAAGGAAACTAAGTTCTAGGAATGTTCAGTGACTTGCCCAGGGTCACACAAGTAGTGTGTGCCAGAGGCAGGATTGGAACCCAGGGCCTCTGACTTCAAAGCTTCATGTGTCTCATGAAGGGTCCTTAAAAAGGGTTTGGGTTCTTTTCTTCCCTTACTCTTCATGTGACCTGTGACCTCTCTTACTCTGCACTGACCCGTCTTCAGCCCCTAAGTTTCGTTCTTTCTTTCCTTTGCCTTCCAGGCAGTGAGATATGACAACCACTACACCAATACCAAGTATTGCTTGTGTCAGATGCTGAGAGAACAGCTAGAAACTCCCCAAGGAAAGAAGCTGCATGCCGCCCAGTCTGCCCAGGAAATCTGGTGTGTATGGGGGATAGCCAGCAAGAGGGACTGCCTGGAGAATGAGACCCTAGACCAGACCCAGGCCTAGAGGTGACTGAATGGGGATTCAGCCCTTTCCTTCAGAGGCCTTGTTGGACATCAGGCAACCTCAGTCAGTCAATCAGTAATTATTGATTGAGCACCAACTCTGTACCAGGTCCCAGGAATGCAAAGACAAAGCCCAGAACAATCTCAGCTCCCAAAGAATTTCCTCGTTCCCTGGAGGGGGCCAGGAAGGAAACCTCTAAATTGCCAGTGAGACCCTAAGGAGCTTCCCTGGACCACCAATAGCTCTGCCCCTTGAGTATCCTAAGAGCACGCTTCCTTCTCTGTAAAAAGTGATTATTTTATTGCCAAGAACTCCTGGACCCGAAGTGGTAAATTTCTGATGGTTTTTTGACTGCTGGGGAAAATCCAAAGAAGTATAAAATCTAGTCCCAGCCCTCGAGGAGATTATGATCTCCCCATGAGGCAGCTGGGACCCAGATTCAACACTAAAATAGTACATGAGCATGTGCTAAAATGAAATGAGAGGTCCCTACAATTGTAAGCATTAGCTAGGTTCTAATGAGGGAGATAAGATAGGATTGACCAGTCTCAGTTTGAAGGGACTTAGTGAGGCAGCTGAGTGGCTTAGTGGATTGAGAGTCAGGCCTAGAGATAGGAGATCCTGGGTTCAAATCTTGTTTCCTAGCCATGTGACCCTGGGCAAGTCAGTTGACCCTATTGGCTAGCCCTTGCTGCTCTTGTGCCTCGAAACCAATATACAGTGTTGAGTTTAAGATGAACAGTAAGGGTTTAAAAAAATAAAAGATAAATTTTAAAATAATAGTAATAATAAGATAAAATAAAAAGAAAGGACTTAGCTCACTGTCCTTCCAGGCCAATCTGCACATGACTAAGAATCCCTTGATTGTCCAGACTTCCCTTGAACCCTGTACTCAAAGTGTGGCCTCTCTCAGGGCAGCTTACCAAGGGCTTATAACCTGATTCCTTGAAGCCATGTTTTTCTTAATGCAGCTTGAGATGGCATTAGCTTTTTTGGCTGCCACATCACACTGCTGACTTATCCATAAATCCTCCAGATCTTTTTTCAGACACATTGCTTTGTATTTCAGAAGGAAAATAAGGTCATAGGGGAGAAACCAATGTAAGTTACTATGTGGATTTGAAAACACAAAACTGGGCAAAAAAAGAGACATTCTCTCTTAATCTTTTTGGTTCGCCTGTTAGAGACTCTGCATTCTCTTACAGTGAGCCTGTTATCACATAGGAAAGAAATGGCTGACTTGTTTGAGCAAAACTCCTCTTAGCCTGCCAGGTGTGCCCTGTAGGAAACAAGCTAAAAGAATGATCGTTGGTGGCCTTGTAGACCAGCTCCCTGCCAGGTCCCCATCATGTACTGGCAGAATTGAGTTTTTACATTCATGCAAATCTACATTTATCCCTACTCAATTTCATGTTATTACATTCAGCCCAGTATCTGCCTGTCAAGATCTTTTTGGATCCTGCCTCTGGCATTCAAGGCATCATCTTCAAATTTGAGGACTGCCATCTAAAAACTGCCTTTATCAAAGTGATTGATAAAGCATGTAGAGCCACAGGTGTTAAACTTAACCCACAACCCTCCAGAGTGCTGCCTGACCCATATTAAAATGTAATTGAGAGGGGCAGCTGGGTAGCTCAGTGGATTGAGAGTCAGGCCTAGAGACGGGAGGTCCTAGGTTCAAATCTGGCCTCAGACACTTCCCAGCTGTGTGACCCTGGGCAAGTCACTTGACCCCCATTGCCTACCCTTACCACTCTTCTGCCTAGAAGCCAATACACCGAAATTAAGGGTTTAAAATTAAAAAAAAAAAATGTAATTGAGGAGCAACTGGGTGGCTCAGTGGATAGGGTGCCAGGCTTGGAGATGGAAGGTCCTAGTTTCAAATATTCCCTTAGACATTTCCCAACTGTGTGACCCTGGGCAAGTCACTTAAGCCAATTGGTCAAGCTTTTGTTCTTCTTTCTTAAAGTTGTTACTAAGATAGAAAGTAAAGGTTTGAAAAAAAAAAAAAACTTAAAAAAAATACAGCCTTCCCTGATCTCTTCTAACTGAAAGTATTCTCTAGATCTCATATAGCACTCTGAAACTCTCCTTTTCCCTCTCACATTTTCCTTTTCATTGCATGTGTTGGAGTGGATGTAATGTCTTCCTTATTAAATTATAAGGTAATCGGGAGTGATATATTTGGAAATGAAGCAACAAAAATGTCTATTTTTTTAAATGTAGGAGAATGTTGAGAGGCAAGGTTGGAGAAGAAAATCATGCAAGATGGTGCTACTGATTGTTTTAGTAGTGATCCTATCTACTTCAAAAAAAAAAAAAAGCCTGAAAGTGCCAATCTAGGTAGAGCTCTGTTCTAGACTGGAGGAAGATAGAGAGGCAAAGTACCTGCCCTTGGGAAGTTTACAGTCTTACAGGAGAGAAATAAAACACTCAAATAGATAATCAGATAATGTTCATTCAGCATTAAAGAGATGCAAAAGAAAGAGTTGTGGGAGGCCTGAGTGGGAAGATCTCTACCAACCAAAGGGATCAGAGAAGCCTTCCTGGAGGTCATAGCATTTGAATTGGACTTCAAAGGACAGAAAAAATAGATAGAGCAGGGTTTCCCTTATAGCATTTATTTAGTCATCTTGAATCTTTAGGTCATTTCTGGCCAGAATAGATGAGAAGGAACATTCTTTATATCTCTGAGTCTGTCTTTTTGGGGCAGGTGATAGTTGGGTGAGTGACTTCATTGGTTCTAAAGGTAGATTGCTCAGTGGAAAGGTAAGGATGCATTTGTCCTGAAGGTTAGGCCCAGGCATTCATTGGATAGAAGGATGTGAACCATGGAAAAGGCCAAAGTCATTACTTGATGTGAAGTTTCTTACTGAGTATCGAAGGTCTCTCTCCTCCTTCTTTGCTGAGACCACATGTCCAGTGGGGCAAGAGACACATACACTGCCTTTACAAAGAAATAGTTGACTGAGAAGCAGCATAGCTAATGTTATCTATCTCCTCTATGTACTTAAAGAGCCTAATAGATCAGGATTGATTGAATGGTCTAAAGCCCTCTGGCTTGGGCATAGTTAAGCCCCTTCATACCCTAACAGCACCAAGACAGCAAGTGGGCACCTCCTAATTGGGCCCTAACTGGCCAACAATTGCCAAGTGGTATATTTCCAAGAGATCACAGTGCCTCCTCGTGGTGGTGATGAACCATTGCAACCAATCCAAATCAGTACTAGTCTAGGATATTTGGTTCTTAACAGGAACTTTGTGAGCAGAGGAAACAGGTGAGATGTTGCATGTGGTAATGGGAGTGTAGCCTGCTAGGGTCAGGACAATGAAGTGGGCAGAAGGCAGGCCACATGCAGGTTTGGGAAGAAGGAGGTATCCCATTTTTCTAGTGCCTGCTGGGAGTCGGCCATGCTATGCCTTACTAAGGAGACTCTGGTGTCTTCCACAGCGAAGCCTTTGAATTGGGCAGCTTCTACGAGAAGATAACTGCAGAGTTGGCAGCCAAAGGAGCCACACTCCAAAACAAAGCTCAGGAGGAAGATGACCAGGCTGGAGACACTGATGTCATCAAAATGGCGGTGAAGTTTGACAAGTAAGCCATAAGCTCCTAGGAGGGAAGGCACTCTAGAAGAGACAACAAAAGTCATCTAGAGATGACAGGGAATAGAACCATAGGCTGGAGTCAGGTGATTTGGGTTCAGATCCTTCCTCGGACACCGACTAGCATAGAATGATGAGCAAGTTCTTATTCTATCAAGCTTCTGTTTCCTCATCTGGAAAATGGCAGTAATGATTATCGTACTATTACTTGGCCAGTTGTTGTTCCATTACTGTTAGAAACCCCTTCATTGTGTAAATGAGGAAGCTACTCCAGCCTTTGTTGGTGGCTCAGGGCCAAACTCTGATTCATCCTCTTTTCTGACCCCTATGGAAACAACTTTGACCTTCTGGGATCTCTCAAGGTGTTTGTGTCAAGTTGTTTGACCACCACAGGAGTTCTCTGAGCCCAGAAGGGAAGTTTTCCTTGGCTTACATTATTAAGTCCCCAAAGGAAACTCATGCATTTCTTGATGAGTTTTTTATTCTGGAATTTAAGGTTTTATTATAGACATACCTATCTCAAGAAGATACATCTTTTTTGCAAACAGAAGTCTTTTTTTCTGGTAAGAAGTTCCGTGAGAGCCTATGATACTCTTCCTCCTCTGTTATCTGCTGCCTACAGGCATCCATCTCTTTGTTCAGGGATCAGTAGGGGGCATTATGCAGTATGAGAACAGCATATTGTTCACTAAATCCAAGAATCTGTCTCCCCCCACTCTCCTTTCTTCACTCTCTCCTTTTGCTGGAGGAGTCTCTGTGACAGAGACCTTAGACTCAGGCCAGTGCTACGCCCCTCCTCCTTCCCTGTATCCCCATTCCCATGCTGCCTGTGTTCTGGGGTCTTTCCCAGAGCCTCAGCCCTTTCCGAGACCTTCTGTTTTCCTAATGCTGTTGTCATTTGTTAGACGAATGTTATGACAGCTGCACAGACTGCCTGGGATGCTCCTGCTGATTTTCCCCTATGAGTCTTTTTGCTTTGAATCATGAATTTCATCTCTGCATGTGATTCTTTATCCTCTGTGAGCTGGGATCTGTCCCTCCTCCCAACCCCTGAGGGAAGCTGTGGTGTTTGCAGACTTCATCCCATAGGCAACTTCAGTGACAAGGGGTAAGGGGACATGCCTTTCCTTGTGTAGAGAGAAGGCTATCAGGTGACAGGGGGACAGCAGTTAACCAGGGTGGTATAGTCAGACCTTCCAGCTGATGTTGCAGAACAACCAAGTAACAATATGTTGAGTCACATCCCAGATATTTTCATTCCTCTTCTCACAGATTTTAAACTTCTAAAATCTGTAAAGGTAATTTTTCAGCCTCCTATGCTTGAGTTTGGGTCCTGTTGTCCAGGGAGTGCTAACTGTTCCCACTCTTCCTCTTTCTGAACCAGACCGTGCTGCTGGTCTCAGTGAATAGAAGCTTTGTCATCATGATGCATGGTTTGGCTTGCTCTTCTGGGGAGATGGAATGGCTCCTTTTGGACTGATGTCACTCCTCAGTAGATAAGTGGACATTAGGATTTAGATCTGGGAGTGGCCTTTGAGATGATCTACCTCAACTCTTTTTAACAAATAAGGAAAGCAGGGACCAAAGAGAGAAAGGTCACATAATATTAAGCAGCAGAGCGGCTGTCAAACCCCCAGGTCCCCTGACTTCAAAGCTAGTGTTTTTTCTGTTTCCACAGAGGTGGGGCTTGGGGGATGGCTAGGAGATCCTAGCCTCTCAGTAGCTCTGTGAGAGATCAGTGTTGCAGTAAGAGCTCCCCTGATAGTGTAGCACCATTTCCATAGCTCAATCACGTCCTCTCAGTCGTTTCCTCACCCCCAACCCCTCAGAACTAGACATTTAGCATCCACAAGTGTAACTAAGGGAGAGTAGCGCACCCTGGTGCCACCTCCCAGATAAAACTGCATCCCATTGGAGTGTATGGTTTTATCTTACTTTTACCCAGCAGGAAAGCAAATGAAATGAGACAATTAACAATTAACAATCCTTTCCCGTTTTCTCTCTCTTCCTTTCTCCACCAATGGACTGTTTTGACTTCATTTCTACTTCAGAAGACAATACCCACCCCAGATCACACCCAAGATGTGCCTGCTGGAATGGTGCCGAAAGGAGAAGTTAGCCCAACCAGTATATGAAACAGTGAGTTGGTGGTGGTGGGAGTCCATTCTGCTGTTCTTGCTGACTTTATTCCCTTGGCCTACAAGGGAAAATCTATTTCATACCTGTTCCAGTGAGTTGGGAGAGGCCTATTTGGGGTAGTATATTAGCCCAAAATTAGCTCAGAATAATCCTTAGATGGTCTTTTAGTAGGGATGGGTAGAAGCCATGCTGGTTCTCATCTTGGCCTACTAACAGGAGCTTCCTGGAGTGCACTCACCCCAAATCAACAGAGACCCAGCCCATTACGTAGTGTCTGAAACTGAGTAGGGGCCTTCTAGAGACCTCACCTTATCACAGGGCCAGGAGAGTGATGAGGCCCTGTTATAATGTGTGTTTTGCCCATTTGGTGAAAACTGATTAATTTAAAAGTTAATTATTGAATTGAAAGCAGTTGTCCAATATCATAGTTGTTTCTTAGGTGATAATACAGTTAGGCTAATTCAGAGCTGGTTGACCAAATCTAAAGAATTAATAGGTCAACTTAGAAGGATATTTCTAGTGGACTGTTGCAGGGATCTCTCCTTGGTCCCTTACCATTCGACATTTTTATCAGTGACTTGCAAGGTTAAAGATATACATGAAGTGATCACAAGTTGACAGATGACAAAGCCAAAAAGGACAGCCAGTGCTGTGGATGACAGTCAGGAGTCCAAAAGATCTTTGTAAGATAAGGTAAAGCAGTAGACCAAATCAAATAAGACAAGACTGGGTAAGAACAAATGTCATGTACTTGGCTTCGGGAAATCAGCTGCCCAGAAAAGGCGGGGAAGAGGTGTAGCTAGGCAACCATTTGTGTAAGAAAGTTTTGGGAATTGTAGTATATGGCAACGTTTGTATGATTCATCAGTGAGATAACACAGCCAAGAATATTACCATGTTCTGGGGCTGCTTTAGGAGAGGCCCACTGTGCCTGGTGAGGAGGGGATCAGTGTAGTCTTCCCTAGACAGACCAGATTGGGCAGAAGGTGCAATGAGGCAAACTTGGGCTTGATGAAAAGACAGACGTCTTCATAGACACGGTCCAAAATGGAATGGGTTTAGTCAAGAGGTGGTGGGTGTCCCTCCTTCAAGCTCCCTAAGCATAGATTAGGTGATTATTTGTCAGGTAGGTTGTAGTATAGAATCTCTATTATAGATATTAATTAGGCTAAATGGCCCCCAAAGTCCTTTCTTTTCAATTAATTTGTGAGAGAATGGTGGTACCTAGGACAGTACTAGGGAAGTTTGGGAGAAGGCTTCAGGGGAAAGATGAGTGTTCTTTTGGACACATCAGTTTTGAGATGCCTATGGGACATCTGGTTAAGATATCCAAAAGACAGTTGATGAAACATGACTAGAAATAAAGGGACTAAGGCTGGATATACAGATTTAAGAATCATCTTCACAGAGCTGATAATTGAACCCATGTGACCTTTTGAGAATACCAGATGAGATAGTACAGAGCAGTGATGTCAAACTTAAATAGAAACTGTCTGCTAATCCATACCTATGGATCTCTGCAGGCCATGTGGAGACTTGGTCTTAAAATGAAATATTATCAGTGTTTTATTGTATTTTTTATTTGTTTTGTTTGGTATTTTTCCAGTTACATTTTAATTGGGTTAAGGCTGCATGTTTGACACTTCTGCTATAGAGTGAAAAGAGGAGAGTACCCTGGATAAAGGCATGGGAGAACACCCATGGTTAGTGGGCATGTGTGGAGAAGAACCAGCAAAAGAGTGGCTAGACAGCTAGGAAAGAACCAAGAGAGTAGTGTCACAGAAATCTAGAGAGGAGAGAAGAGTCAGGAGGAAAACGTTGTCAACAGTGCCTAATGCTACCAGAAGTCACAAAGGATGAAGGCTGAAATGGCCATTAGATTTGGCAATTAAGAAAGTAGTGACCAAATTCCTTCTATAATACAAATGTAGTCTTGATACCTAAACTTTTGTTAATGTTCAGTTGTTTCAGTCATGTCCAACTCTCCATAACTCTATTTGGAGTTTTCTTTGCAAAGATGGAGTGGTTTGCCATTTCCTTCTCTAACTCATTTGACAGATGAGGAAACTGAGGCAGGCAAGGTTAAGTGACTTGCCCAGGGTCACCAAGTTAGTAAGTGTCTGAGTCCGGATTTGAACTCAGTGGGATAGTTTAGCAGGAAATAGTATATCTAGAAAAGAAATCTTCCTGACTTCAGGCCCTGTGCTCTATCCACTACACCACCTGGCTGCCCCAGATACCTAAAATAGAGAGAGTTAAAACAGAAAGAAAACTATAGACCAATATCCCTAATTAATATTGATGCGAAAATTTTAGCAAGGACACTGCAGCCACACATCACAAAAATTATATGCAATGACCAGGCTGGATTAGTACCAGAAATGCATGATTAGTTCCATATAAGAAAACCTATAAACAAAATTGACCATATGAATAACAAGAGCAAAATTCAAAAGAGGCAAGAAAAGCTTTTGACAAGACACAACCCCTATTCTTATCAAAAATGTTAGGAAATACGGGAGTAATTACAGATCTTTCCTTCTATGATACCAAGAGCCAGCATTCTCTGTAATGGGGATAAACTAGAGGCCTTTCCAGAAAGAATGTCCATTATCTCCATTATTTGTCAGCAGTGCTAGAAATGCTAGCTAACTATAGCAATAAGATAAGAAATTGATGGAAAAGCAAAAGAAGAGAGGCAACAAAACTATCACTTTTTATAGTGGCTATAATGGCTAATTGGGCAATCCTAGAGGGTCAACTAAAAAAAAGCCAATGAAAATAAACCCATGTAAATAATTGGCATTTTTATATGTTACCAACAAAATCAATTAGTAAGAGAAATAGAGAAATTCCTTTTAAAATAATTACAGAAAGCATAAAATAATTACTGAGACACATAGGAGTTAGATGAACACAATGACAAAAATGCTGTGGTAACTTAACCACTGTCTAACTCAGTTTCCTCAAATATAAAGTGGGGATAATAATACCTATTTCTAGGGTGTAATGATAATTTAATATTTGTGAAGCACTTAATAAATCCTAAGTCCTATAGATATGGTAGCCATTGTTACTGTTGGTGGTGGTGGCAGAAAACATTCCTTTAGGCTACCAGGAGGAGCTCTCCAGAAGGACCTAGGCTCATTTCTCCCAGGCAGGCAGTCCCCTGTGGTCCCTGTGTCCCATTGGTACTCTCTCTCCCATCTAGATTCAGAGACCAGTAGACCGTTTGTTTTGCTCTGTCGTCACTGTTTCGGAGCGCAAGTTTCGCTCAGCACTATGGTAAGTAGCTAAATCTTGATTTCTCTGACGTGCTGCCCCTCAGGATGTTTGGGCAGAGAATGAAGAAAGGGTACGAGAGAGGAGAAAGAACACTTGGATTCCCAGGTGCCATCTCTTCCCACTGATTAGGTAGTTGACCATGATCCTTGACCTCTCTGTGCCTTGATATCCTGATCTGTAGACTCGGAATAATACTCCTCATCAGCCCAAGGAAGGCAGGGGGCCAGTTGGCCCTCACTGGTCACTCCTTCTTTGGTCCAGGGTCTCAATACTCGGCTGTCTATATGATTAACACCCAAGATAGCTGGGAATCTCTAGCCATCACCAAGTCATGTTTATAACGCCAGTATTTCTTCCTGTACCTCAAAGTGAATAACACGAATTCATTTCTATTCAGCAAATATTGATTAAGCACCCACTTGGTGCTGGGCACTTTGCTAGGTCCTGGGGGGCACAAAGGCAACATGGAGCCCGTGTTCCACTGAAGAAATAGCTTGTGCCCAGAGGTTTTGGTTGTCACCTCAGAGGTGAGCAGTGCAGAGAGCAGCCAGTGTGGATGTACCCCCCCATCCCCCCAGAAGCAGAGAAGTCACTGAGACCCCCAGAATCAGCTTATGTGTGTCAGAGGCAGGACCTGAATTCAGTCCAAGAGCAGCTCCCTATCCACTCTGCCACGAGTCTCCTAAGTGTGGACCACATATATGGATTTTCCTTGGCAATAATCTCTTGTCAGAGGCTCTACATGGCTTATTGGGGGAATTGAAAAAGTTACCTGCTGTGGCCATTAGCTGCCAGGAGCTCCTTGGGGACCCTAAAGGAATGCCTTCCATGGTGCCTGGGGCCCCATAGGGAAGAATCCTTAAAAGCCAAGCTGCTTCAGGTCAGGCTCCATGCAGAGGGGCCTAGGCTTTGCCCCTCTCAGGCCCCTTGCCTTACCCCCCCAGCACTGTGTATGTCTGGTTGTCTCCTAGGGACAAGTCCAAGAAGCTGGCCGAACAAGCTGCAGCCATCGTCTGCCTGAGAAGCCTGGGGCTCCCTGAGGGGAAGCTCGGGGATGAGGACCCTCAGAGCCCCCTTTTGCACAAGCGCAAGGTGGAAGAGAGGAGACTTTGGAGAGACCAAGAGAATGAGGAGACCCTTCCTGGAGGAGCCCCTCACAAAAAGCCCCATCTGACCCTGGATACCAGTGGCAGTGGCAACACTCCTGACGGGCCGTGACACTCCTTCATGCCCCTGTGGGATCCCCATTGTCCCCTCCCCTCCCCCCCCAGGATCCCTCTGGACTTAAGAGCACTGGTGGGAAGCCCAGTGCCTTCTGCAAGGAGTTGGGGTTGGGATGGGGCCAGGGTAGAGCCATGCTGGAAGCGGACTCAGACTTGTCTTGGTAGCTTTGAGTTATGGATGTCTGGTGTTCTCTTCCCTGAACCAGGCCTGGATAGGCACCAGCCAGTGACCAAAGAACTGAGGTTAACTCTAGCCTTAAGGGCTGGGGGGGGGGGGGGGGTGACCTGATGGAGGGAACCTGGGAGATCTCTGACCCTGGGGGTCCTGATGAGGTCTGAGGCTAGGGAAGGGGGCTGGAGAAGACACTGGAGGAAGTGTTGTCTGGGGCTGACCACAAAATCCAGAGGTCTGGGATCTTGGGTCCTTTTTCTCCTGTGACACAAGTTGCTCCAGATAGCTGCCCCAGGCCCTCCTCACATAGATTGTGTTTTACCCAGTAAAGATGGCCCTCTCTCCCTGTGAGCATCTCAGCCCTTCCTGAGACTATTAGAGGGCTACAGAGGGCCTCCCATCCCTGTCACTAGCAGGTCTTCCTGAACAATGAAGGTGCAAACACCGAGGTGTCTTCCCCACCCTCTCCTTCAGATCCTGGTGAGAAAGGGCCAGAAGAGCCCATCTGAGTTTCCTCCTTTCTTCCCCCTCACCACATCCACCCCCACACCTCTGCTCTATCTCCCAACAAAGACAGTTGGAGTAAGTGAAGCAGTGTCTCCTTGAAGAAGTTTTCCTGGCTGCTGTTGCCCTCCAATCTTCTTTGTCATTAGAGATTGGAAGACCCTGGGAACAGATGGAGAGGGTTCTGAGCCCTCTTGACTCAAACTGATGGTCAGAGCCTGGGCAGTCAGTCACCAAAGCACACAGAACTATAAGTCTTGACTCAGGGACCAGAGCACCCTCCTGCTGATGCAGGAACACTGATTAGGGGCCCTCTTCCTTGCCCCTGTACAGTCTCCTCATAGGTCCCAGATCCTTTTATTGAGGAATATTATTTGGGTGGCTTGGGTGTCAAGGAGGGGGATTAAAAAGGGTTAAGCAATCTCCTGTGTCTGCCCTCCTGTCTGCATAGTTATAGGAAACAGGACCCAAAGGTCCACTTTACTAATTGGAACACTGATGCACTCAAGGTAAGAACAATAGCTTGTAACTCAAAGGTAAAAAACCACTCGAGACTTTTGAGAGCCTTTAGGACACAATTGAAAGGAACTGTGGGTTGGGGTCCCTCTTGGGACACTTTATGTTTGTATGATTGTGAAAGTCATTATCCTCAACAGCCAACTGAAAAGAGGATGACATTTCACAGGGTCTCAAAGCAAGTACTTTGTAAACTCTAAAGCACTATAGAAATAAGAGCTGACAAAGGAGAGATTAGCAAAATGAAAAAACAAGCCCATTGAACTAATAAAACCAAGAGCTGTTTAAAAAAAGTGAAATAGATAAGCCAGTGGCTAATTAGATTTAAAAAAAAGAAATCCAAAATAACAAGATCAGAAATGAAAAGGACAATTTCAAAAACAATAAAGATCAAGAGCTATTTTGACCATCTGCCAATAAAACTAAACAAAATGGGTAAATATTGGCAAAAATATAAATTTCCCAGACAGAAGAAGAAATAGAATGTTTAAATAACCCTTGTAGGAAAAGAAATTCAACAAGCCATAAATTAACTCCCTAAGGAAAAACAAGCTCCAAGATCACATGGATTTACAAGTAAATTCTACCAAGTTTAGAAAACATTTAGCAATGGGCAGCTAGGTAAGAGAATAGATAAAATGCCAGACTTAGCTAGAGACAGGAGGACCTGGGTTCAAATTTAGCCTCAGACTTACTAGCTAACTAAGCTAGCTAGCCCTGGGTCAGTTGCTTAACTCTAATTACTTAGCTCTTTTCTCCCTTTGAGTGAAATTTAGTGTTGATCTAGACCAGTGATGGGCAAACTTTTTAAAGAGGGAGCCAAAGGAAAGGAAATGCTTATCTGTCAGTCTGTTTCTAAGGCAACTCTTAAGTAAGTTTCATTGTATGGTATCCTACTCCCATTTGTCAAATTAGGAATAATGTCATGTGTCCATTTCAGAGGGCCATATCTGGCCCACCGGTGGTAGTTTGCCCATTACTGATCTAGACAGAAGGTAAAAGTTTTGGGGGTTTTTTTTAAGTGGGAAAAGGAGTCCTACCAAATTCCTTGCATGACACAAATTTGGTCTTGATACCTAAACCAGGGAGATTCAAACAAGAAATAAAACTACAGACCAATTTCCCTAATGAAAATGCAAAATGTTAATAAAATATAAAATCATACCAATATATCACAAAGATCATATGTGACAACCAGGCTGGATTTATACTTGAAATGCAGGACTGATTCATTATTAGAACTACAAGTGTAACAACGTATTAATAACAAAAATAATATGACTTTCAATAGATGAAGAAAACATAGCAAAATATAAGCCAGTAATATTGTTTCCCTCTTGGCCTTGTTCTGCTAAAAGAAAAAACTGAGAGGATGCTATAAAGAAACTACAAGGCCTCCCCTGTATATCTGGTTTTTGTTTCAGACCAGAAAAATGCAGGGTTGGTTCTCCTGAGTAGAGTGGGTCTTTGGGGGCCTTGGTTTAGTAGGGGCTAATGGGCCCTCTTCCATCAGTTGCTGCCTGGGGTTTTGGAGAACTTTGTGGGTATGGATAATGGACCTGTGGTCCATTGGTCAATGGACTAGGATTAAGTAAACAAATGTGAAACCTGGGGAAGTCCTGCCCACATGGAACTGAATGGAAGGGGGGGACAGGAGCTGGAGGTAAAGTCTATTCAGAAGCTATTACAGCACCAGGGAATCTACAGGCAGGTTTGCTTCCAGGATAAGGAGGCTTTAGGACTAGAGGTAAACAATAGCACTGGAATAACCACTAGGCTCAAAGTTCTGTGCTGGTTCCAATGAAAAGGGTGTCATCCACCCTGGGGCACTGTTTGCTGAGATTCCCCCCTTTCCAGGAGGAAAAGCTATTTGTGTTCTCTGACTTTGGGTCCTATGCCCCCACCCTCAAGTTCCCCAGTGCTCAGCTCCAAGTCCTGTGTTCCTCCTGCAAGATTGGCTGCCCAACCTGGAAGGAAGTGGCAGGTTCTCATTAATTTCCTCCCAGTAAAAAACAAACATCTCTGACCACATCTTGTGCTGCCTCCCACACTCCTGGCCAGGGAGGGGCCGGTGGGGTTCCTGTTAAAGGTCATCCTGCCAAATCAGCCACCCCAGCTTCCTAAACTATAAACAAGGCCCCCACCCGGACAACCCATGGGGGGGGAGCCCCAACCCATCAACTCATCTTTGTTTAAACAACTGAAAACCCACCTCCTTGGCAAAGCTTTCCCTGTTTAAACAGGCTATCCCCATAATTCCTTATTGCCCCCATCTTCCCCACACAAGCTTGTGATGGGTCACCTTCCTCTGCTAGTAAGTATCTGCAGGTCTGTTTTGGTCACAGCATCTCCTTACTCTCAAACTATAATTTAGTTCATGTGATATCTCTTATTTGTAAAGGCTTTCACAAATCTTTCAATATTTGCCCTGCTGTGTGCTAGACAAGCCTGCCCAATTGGATCTGGGCCAGAGCCCAGCTCCAATCAATGTCCAGTGATGACTGATGAGAAGGAAATAGAAGACGGGGGGAGACTGGGCTGGTGACTGAATTCAGCCATTCCTGCCTCCTCCAGGTCTCCAGGAGGCCAAGGAAATGGCTGAGCTTCAGACGACAGATTTAGGTTGGGTTGCTTTTACTTGGGAGAGACTTATGTTCTAGTTCTGTGGCACTCAAGTCAACTTTGGGCCCTTCTAAACCTCAGCCAATTTCTTATCTGTAAAATGGAGGTGTGGGTAGTTAAGGGGAGAGAGGGAACGTTTAATTAGATTATTCTATAAGATGTCTTCCAGCTCTATTAAATGCTAGTAGGTCTCCCTGTGAGGGTCCAAGCAGCAGCCCAATTAACCACTATACACAACAGGGTCTGTCCCCAGGAGCATCCTCCCCTCCCAGAAAAGGGGTGGGGGAAGGAGGCTGGGATCAGAGGCCACATTACCTAGAGGGGACAGTGCTTTGGAGAGGACACATGGATTTACCTCCACCCAGGGTGGACTGAGTCCAGGGATCCCGCTGCCAGACTTTTCCATTTCCTGAAATTGATGGGGGTGGAAGATGAAGGATTACTTAATACTTTTTCAGTCTGCACTAGAAAAGGGGGGTAGGGGGAAACCAGGTTGTCCTGGGCATTCTCATATCCCACCTAGCTGCAGAAATTCTTCATGCTCCAGCCCAGTACCATCTCTTCCCCTCCCCCACCCCCTTCAGCTTCCTTTTAATGTGATATCTTTCTTCTTTAAAATGTGGCCTGATACATAGTAGGCGTGTAATAGAGACTGCAAGAAACATAGGGGAAAACCCTCACCATTACCCACCCTCCTTCAAAGAAAACAAAACAAAACAAACCACCCTTATCTCACGTCAGGCCCCCAGAGCCACTGCCACATTTTTTGGTACTTTGCCATTGCCCTGGGCTTGTCTCGCTATGGACAAGGAAGTGGGTCATCCTCCTCTGTCCGGCTCTGCGGCTGGTTGAGGGAAAGGGTTTCTGGCCCAGCTAGTGTCCTCATCACGATACTAGTGTCCTCATCACGATACCGGGCGCCTTAATTGCTTTGGGAAGGACTTAAAGGGTCGTAGATGCCTTCCTTTTCAGATTCTGGTAGCTGGGTCTCCACCCACGCTGGATAGATGGGATCGGATGGGATGGAGTGGTCCCTAACTTCTCTCCGCAGCTTTTTTACGAGGTCCTGTCCCAGCCCAGCCTTACCCACACCTGGAGAAGGGATGTAGGGAAGGAGGAAGCGGAACCTGAGGGTTAGTTCATGGCCAAGGGCTCGCCCCAATTCCCCAGCGCCCCAAGTCCCAGTGGCGCTTCTCTATGTGGAGCCACGTGGGGGCCCTTGTCATTTTGGGGGTGGCTCCCACCCAAATGTGGGTTTCATTTCCCAGGAAACCGGGGAACGTGGGAATAAGGAGCTTTGTCTATTAGCACAGCTGTTTGTCCTACTCTTTCACATCCTTAGAGAGGAGGGCACCGGGATCCTCTAGGCGGACCAGGTCATGTGGCCGAGAACTTGGGCAAACTGGCAGATGCTTATAGGTTAATCCCATTTCCCCATCCCCCATGCGAATAGCCCCAGGCCGCAGGGTCAGGCTAAAGTCACACGGCCTTAAGCCACCTGCCTTCTCCCGGTTCTCGCCCGGAAATACAGCTCCGCCTCCGGATCAGCCTTTTTCTGGCCCGCCCCGCTCCACCTAAGCCGGTGGATTCCCCGTTAGAGAAACAGAGGGGCCGAAGACGGCGGGGCTCGAACCTTCACGGGTGTGGCGCACGAGTACGTGGGGTCCCGAAGGCACCTGGGCTGATTTGTGCGCCCTCCCCTCCTTATAGACCAGGGACAACCAATCCAGGTGTGCTAGGCGTGGAGACGGGGCAGCCATTCCCCAGCCTCCCTCCAAATGTTGAAGCGGTGGAGGCGGGGAAGAGCAGGTGGTCCAAAAAGAGGAAGAGAGAAATCTTACGCTCGACTCGCCCCATACTTCTGAGAGGATGTGTCAGAATGTGCCGAAACGAAGTCTTCCCCGGGGACTCCGAGGAAGCTTTTTATTGGCCAAGGAGCCTTTTTCCTTGTCCTCTTCTAAGTTGGAAGCGGAAGGGAACTCAGGGGAGGTCCAAAATGACATTCTGGAATGTGAGCTCCTCGAGATGAGGGACTGTTTGTATTTATCTCTGTATTTGGTGCTCTTCAAAAAACATTTCTGAAGGTCGGCTGTGCACGAGGCACCATGCCAGACCCAGGGATACAGAGACAAAAAAAATTTTTTTTCTAGGGGAGGTGGAAGGCAAGAACTTATCTCTCAATACAACCTCTATATAAAGTACAAAATACTGTACTTTGGTAGGTTATAGGTAGTAAAACCAAAGGGAAAGAAGCACAAGCTTAGCTTTGAAAGAAGCTGGGGGCTTGAAGAGGCAAAGATGAGGGAAAACATTCCAGGCACAAGCAATGACCCTGGGTTAAGGGGATGCAACGTCCTTTAGCAATAAACCAGTTTGGTAGTGTTAACTTGGAAATAACACAGAATTACCAAAGTAGTCAGAAAAACCCAAGTCTTTAATCAGGAATAGGATCAGGTCCAATATTCCCCCGCCACACAGAGCCCAGCGCCAAAATATGCACAAGGCCTTGCACCCTGAGGACTCTGGGGACGGATCCCTGGGAGAAGACACCCCGATAGATGCCAGCTCCAAAGAGGGACACAGTTTGGAGGTCTCTTATACGCTCTGGAGAACTTCCTACTGCAAGCCGGTGTGGACTATTTGCTATCTGGCTGTAAAAAAGTTTGTAGCCAGCCTCAGGGGTATCAGGGAGCGGGTCAACTATAACAATTACAAAAGAAAGAGTTAAACTAAGAGCTGAGCTTCCGGAGAGAATTTTAACATAAGAGAAGCTTCTAAAACAAATAAAAGCACTCAACAATTTGACTATGTCCACAGATCCCACCTACACTAGGCTCCAAACAGTTTTTAAAAGTCTGTAGTTTTAATCCGGCCTCAGACACTTCCCAGCTGTGTGACCCTGGGCAAGTCACTTGACCCCCATTGCCTACCCTTACCATTCTTCCACCTATAAGTCAATATGCAGAAGTTAAGGGTTTAAAAAAAAAAAAGTCTATAGTTTAACCCAAAACAGGTGTGCCTGGTACTGGGGTTACTCAGCGACAGCAGTTGACAGCAGAAAAAAGGGTGCTCGTGGGGTACCGATTTCAATAATTTGGGAAAGATAAGCTGGAGCCAGGTTACGAAGGGCTCTTTTTTTCCCCTTCTCTGCTCTCCAAGTCTTCCCTTTTCAGCTTCCCTTTTCGAAATTGCTTCTCCCATGAGAAGGGAAGCTCCCTGAGGTCAGGAACTGGTTTTCTTTTTGCTTCGGTTTGTTGCTCCAGTTTAGCACAGCACTAGCCTCGCAGGAATCACTTATTTAATAAGCACTTGTTGATTTGACTTTAAATGTCAGACCGAGGAGTTTGCCTTTATCTTAGCCCAGGGGCAATAGGGCAGCTAGGCAGTGCAGTAGAGAGCCGGGTTTAGTCAGGAAGACTTCTGTTCCTGAGGTCCAAAAAATAAAGATTTGGCATCCTTCCCTCACTCCCCCCACCCCCAAAAACAGTGAAGATATGTACCCGGCCAATGACACTTTTTAGGGGGTTGGCTGTAAAGAGGAGGAGAGAGATAGGATTAAATCATGGGGGAACAGATCCAAATAAAGGCATTTTTTTTTGTTTGTTTTTTTAAGGATGAGGGAAGGCCTGGGCAGTCTGGGGAAAAGTTGGTGGATAAGGAGAGCCTGGAGGGTCCTTAAGTAGCATAGTGGATATGGATAGAGCATCAGGCTTGCAGTTGGAAAGGCCAGGATTCAAAATCTGTCCTCAGATACTTCCTAGCTGAGTGTCCCTGGGCAAGTCACATAACCCTGTCTGGCCCTTCCTTAGAAATAATACTATAATACTAAGAAAGTAAGGGGAGGGGGGAAGCAGAGGCAGGTTGAAGATTAGAAGGAGAGAGGGGATAATTGAAGGAGTGAGTTCCCTGAGAAGGGAAGAGATGGACATTTAAGGGCATAAGCAGAGGAGTTGTCTTCAGCAAGGAAGCAGATTGCCTCTTCCTGCAAGGCTAGAGCAGAGGAGAAGAAAGAATGGCTCATCTTGGTATCTCCAAGGCCAAACAGTGCTTTAAATGGAGTGGTCACATAATAAATGATCAATTCTCCAACTTCCCCCATTCTTCCCTACCATTTTACAGAGAAGAAATGGAGGCCTATAGCAAAGCTGTGGTTTTTTCTGCCTTAAAATACAGCAGCAAAGGAGGAGTCTACCTCCTTGGATCTGTTGCTTAGATCCCAGCTGCTTCTCTTCCTCCCTGGCAGTCAGAGCTCCAGTGACTCTCTTCCCAGACTAACAGATATGTGGGGCTGGAGATCTAGGTACTTGGGGGCTGGTAGGGAAGAGAATAAGAAAAGGAGGAACAAAGAAGAGGTGGGGTAGGTTTGGTTTGGCCTGTTTGGGGCTCTGAATTTCCTTCCCCTTTTTACTTTTTTCTTGCTCAAATGTTTCTCAATATAGATTTTGACTCCTCACCTTCCTGTGTCTCCTCCATATCTACCCCACCCCAAAGGATGCTGTCACATTGTTTGCTATCTCCAACAAAAACTGGACTGTTCCCCTCTCACTCTCATACATCCATTTCTAGTTTCCTCCTGACATGGACATCGTACCCCCAAAACAATAGAAGTGTTTCAGGCAAACTATAAGCAGAGGAAATCCTTTGCCCCCTTACATTCTCGTGACCCCTAACCCAAAACATCTGATAACTCCAATAAGACCCTGAGAGGATTATTCTCCTTGGATCATCCTTTAGATTTGAGATGGGCAGAGATATCTCTTGATATCATCGAATTGTATCTCAGACATCCATCAGTCCTCTAAACTAGGAGGGTCACCCCCTATGTCTTCAGGCAAACCTCCACCCCTGCCTATGCCTCAGTACATACAATTCTAGAGTCATGTCTTCACCATGGCACAGAGTCACATGAGTCTTCACTGTTATAAAGAGAATAAAGACCCCAGAATTGATGTTATCAAGGAACAGCTTTCCATCTATGCTGTTCCACCTAGGAGGCAGTCTTCCACCTATGCTGTCCTTCTAAATTAAATTAAATTAATAAATTTCTCTTTTCATTTTTAAGCTAAGTTTTGGAGTCTTGCATTCTTGCAAAAGGTACCCTTCCCGAACCCCAGGAATTTACCTCAAGCCCCCCACAACACTCCCACACTTGGAAAGAGAGAGAACAGAAACGTACACAGAAGCATAAACTTGAATGAGAGGACCTAGGTTTGTACCATCCAGATCTGCTAGTTAGGAGCTATAGAAATTTAGAGAAGTCATTTCCCTTTGCTGGTCTTCTGTCACCTCATCCGTAAAAATGAAGAGTTTCCCCCCTACTATGATTAATTAACATTCCAATTTTACAAATGAAGAAACTGAGGCTTAGGAAAGTTGTGACTTGCCCAAGGACATACACATATTAAGGAGCAATACCCAAGTCCAAGATTCTTTCACCTAAACAACATTGACTAGAATTTAGGATTCTTAACCTGAAGTCTGTGAGCCTAAAGAAAAATAATTTAGGACCTAGGTTGCTTAGTGGATAGAGTACCAGGCTTGGAGTTGGGAAGGATCTGGATTCAAATGTAGCCTCAGCTACTTCCTAGCTGTGTGACCCTTTGAGCAAATCACTTAACCCCATTTACCTGGCCCTTTGCCCTTCTGTTTTAGAGTTGTTTCTAGGACAGAAATTTAGAATTTAGAAGGAGAGAGACAGAGACAGAGACAGAGAGGCAGAGAGAGAGAAATGTATTATAATATTTCAGGAAGATCTGAATTCAAATTCGACCTCAGATATAGCTGTGTGACCCTGGGCAATTAATTTCACCTGCCTGTATCAGTTTCCTCATCTGTAAGATAAGCTGGGAAGGAAATGGCAAACTACTCTAGTAAAAATAAAACAACAACAAAAAAAACCAGATAGGGTCATGAAGGATTAGACATGACTAAAACGACTGAATAACAACATTTTATTTTATGTATAGAGATGTCTCATGTGGAGCAAAGTCCCATATGTGGTAAAGGCTATCCCGTATATGTAGCATGGAGGGATGTTATTATGTGGGTTGAAAGGTAGCAGAATAGACATCTCCAGCTTCTTCTCCCCCCTATCCTTCTCCAAGGAAGACTTTAATTGCTTCTAGAAGGGAAAGCAAAAGTTTGGAACCAGAGGACACTCTGCTCTCTTCAGCTAATTTAGAATTATTACATTCATCTATTCCCAAAAATATTTTCAATCTCAGGAACATGATCAGGTTCAATCTAAGCTTCTGCTCACTGCCATTATTGAAGGGGAAAGAGGACCCCTAAGCTTTATAGCCAAGATTTGACTCCCTTTCTACCAAATACCAGTTCCATAATTAACACACATATGGCAGGTGACCATTTATCCAAATCAATAATAAAACACAAATCAGAAAAGGCATACAAAGAAGAATATATTCTAGAAGATACAGACTGAAAAAGCTCTCCTACTGAGAGTGAGATAGTTCATCTCAAACAAGAGAAAGAATTCTAGATCTCATCCAAGGGGGAAGCTCCCTAAGCAAGCTAGGATAGAGGCACAATGGAGACTACAAGCTCCTCTTGTCTTGCCAGTCTTATCCTTCGCCAACCTAAAGTGGAGTTGGCTTCTTCCATTTTCCCTCTGAAGCTTGAAGCCAGAAGTACCCAAAGTACCTTGGCACCTGAAGAGTCAAGACCTGAAGCTCTCTCATCACCAACCCTAACCTGCCCTTTCATGAAGGGCAGGGCAGGGGAGGGCAGGGTATTCATCTCCACCGAAAAGAAGAAAGTAACTGAAAAAAATTTTCTTAGATCCCAAAGAGCAGATAAGAAGGTGTTTGAGGCAGAGAAGGATCCCCAAGGAGTTAGATATAATTGCCCAACAGTGGATATGACCAACTTACAGGACAGAAACCTGCAGGTCAACAATATATCCAGGTCAGCAACATTAACTCTCTTTAGGGAGAAGCAACAATCTAAGAAGCAGAGAGGGATTTCAGCCAGGGGTGTGCTCTTAAATGTTTAATGACCAGGTCACTAAAAGAAAAAAAGAAATGAATATATAATACACTTTTGAGTTTAACATTTATCATCAACATTTTTGCCATCACTTCAAATCTAGAAAATCAGTGAAACAATAAATTGAGCCCTCATTTGTAGCATTTGCTGATTTCTAAGGTGTAAATGTTCACACCGAAAATTTAACAATCAGCTCTCCCAAGCCGGTATGAGCTAGTTCCAGCACACAACTGGAATACAGTCAGAGGAGCACTCTATCCTGTACATATCCCTTGGTCACACCTGTAGAACCCTGTGTTTTCATTCCTAACAGTGATATGAGTATTTCATAGGATCATGAATTTAGAGCTAGAAGGGATCTCAGAAGCCTTTAAGTTCAGGAAGTATAAAATGAGGGATAAGGGAAAGGAAGGAGAGATTTTTCTTGTCATTTATTTTACATTGAACTAACAAGTCTTCTGGTTGGTTGAATGAATGAATCAATGAATGAATCATTCACCAGTACAGTTGCTATTTCCCTTATATTACTGGCTGACCCAGTGATCAGCCTCCTAACAGATCCATCCAGAAATAGAATGTGCTACCTTGGAGAGAACTGGGGTGAGTTTCTTTTCAATGGTGGCCTTTGAACTGTTGTTGTTGCCATTTGTCCTTTGTTTTCACTTTTGAATGAATTGGATTTTAGTGAGGCAGAGTTGCACAAAGTCATCATCTTCACTCTCTCTTCCAAAGTCATCCAAGCCCAGTGGCAAGACGAAAGTCAAGATGACTGGTGATGGCCCAAGATGCAGTGGATGACTGTGGCATCTTTGATCTCTAAGCTTCAACCACCTTCATGACCATCGAAATAGATTGTCCTCATCTGCCCATTGCAGGAAGGGAGGGAGGTCTTCACATGCTTGGGCCTGTGTCCTAACTCACAGATGGACTTGACACCTTTTGGTTATCCTAACCTGATTTAGCCCATCTGTGGAGATGATTTTACTGGGATGTGACCACTGAGTATGTTGCAGCTTCTTAAAGCCACATATGAAAGATGGGTGAAATGGGGACACCAAAGGTGGATGAACAGCCCTGATTTGGGCTCAGCAAGCCCTCACACCAGAGGCACTTGTCCTCCCTGAACAACCTTCACACCTCAAATTAAAAAAAAACCTAAAATCAAAGTGAAGCTCAAGCCAATGGCACTAGAGCATAACCTCAGACTCCAGAAGGCAGATGCATCTTTGCTTGGGTCTTCAAGCAAATTTTCAATAATTACTTGTCAGAGATCTCATGAAGGGGGGATTTCTGCTCAGGTAGTGATGGGATTAGATGATCAGTAGTTTATCACTAGAGCACTCAGCGGTCCTCTGAGGTCCCTTCCAGTTTTGAGCATCTATGAATTCATCAATATGGGTTATTTTTATTGTTATTCTTTATAGGCCTTTGGATAGACCCTTAATAGCAGATTCATGAAGAGACATAGAGAAGAATAGTCCCAGATAAAAAAGCATGTGTCAGTTTTTCCACACTGGCAAAAAGAATGCCCAGGATAACAAAATAGAATGTGAGTTCCTGGCAAATGGGGACGGTTTCATCGTTGTCTTTGTATCCTCCACTACTTCACAGGGTGACCAACGCGTAGTAGGTGCTTAATGAATATTTACTCAGAAAACTTGGGCTCACATCCCAAATCTACTGCTTGCTACCTGGGTGAATCTGGACAGATTGAATAACTCCTTTAGGTCTCAGTTGGTCCTCTGTAGAATTGAGGAGTTGTACACAATGATCTCTGAGTTCTCTTCTAACTCTAAATCTAGATCCTACCAATAGAGCACACCAATTCTCCTTAAAAACAAATAGGGGAGGCAAGGTAGCACAGTAGATAGAGTGCCAGGCCCGGAATTGGGAAATCCTGGGTTCAAATTTGGCCTTAGATACTTTCTGCGTGTGCAGCCATGGGCAAATTACTTAACTCCAACTGCCTAGCCCTTATTGCTCTTCTGCTTTGGAACTAAATAGTATTGATTCTAAGATAGAAGGTAAAAGTTTAAAAACAAAAAGCAAACCTCCATGCTTTAGGTGTGGAATCATGCCAACAGTGCATAATAGTATCCACAGGAGGGGCTAAACTCTGGGGATTAGGGAGTGGGGGAGGAATGAGTCAGATTATACAGGAGCTGCCCCTCCTCCCTCCTACTCCCATCATTCCAACACATAAAATTGCAAATTATATGTGTGTGTGTGTGTGTGTGTGTGTGTGTGTGTGTGTGTGTGTGTGTGTGTGTGTTTCCTTTCTGGGCTCCTGACCTCCCTCTATGGTCCTCAAGTGGTTATCGTGGGGCTTGTGGTCTCCTACAAGGGAAAGAGCCTAGGTATACCCTGGGAGAAATGAACCTCACCCTAGACCCCCAACACAGCTTCTAAACTCAAGCCTGATCTGCTCTCTCTCCTCTGCCTCCTTCCTTTCCCCCACTTCTCTCTCAATGCCCTTTAGAAAAAGAGCTGGAATCTTCCTGAAATTCTCTCAGTCACTCTCCTTCCCCTTCAGAAAACTGACCTTTCTAGATCAGACCTGTCCTTCAACTCCCTATTTCCACCCTAAGTCTGAGTCAGAGAAAGAGAGAGAAGAGAGAGAGAGAGACTGAGGCTTAGCATCCTGGGGCTGGGGGGTGAGGCTATAAGGGCTATGACAGGGACAGATGTCACGAATGAAGCAGGGCTGGAGGTCAGGAAAGGGGCTGATTAGTCTGAAGCACACAGATGGTATCAGTCCTGGGAAATGAGTCAGGATGAATTCATGACCTCAGTAGGGCTGTCTATCCATCTGTCCTTCCAGAGATCTGGAAGGTTTGGGTTATTTAGCTTCCTCAGCGCCCTCATTTCTAGCTCCGTGTTAGTCAAGTCAGCTAGCATTTTTATCTTATAAGAACCTACTCTGTGCCAGACATTGGGCTACCCTATGGTGACATAAAGAATGGCAGAAGGAGCTCCCAATCTAATGGAGAAGACAGCATGTAAAGAGTTATGTACAAATAAGGTCTATATAGGACAAATGGGGAAAAATTAACAGAGGAAAGACATCAAAAAGGAGAACTGGGGAAAACTGCAGAATGGAGAACATTAGGATGGAAGGAAGGAAGGAAGGAAGGAAGGAACGAACGAACGAACGAACGAACGAACGAATGAACGAAGGAGGGAAGGAAGGAAAGATGGAAGAGAGAGAGAGAAAAAGAAAAGAAGAAAAAGAAAGAGGGAAGAAGGGAGGGAGAGAGGAAGGAAGAAAGGAAAGTAACAAGCACTAATTAACTTATGCTGCTATCTGCCAAGCACTGTGTGCTTACAAATATTATTTCATTTGGTCTTCATAACAACCCTATGAGGTAGGTGCTATTCTTATTCCATTTCAAATTTCAAATGAGAAAATATTTATTAAAAATACTTAGCACCGTTCCTAGTACATATAAATGCTTATCCCCTTTGTCCAGTTTGCAGTTGGAAAAAAAATGAGGCAGAAAGAGGTTAAGTTACTTGCCCAGGTTCACAGAGACATTATGTTTCTGATCCTGGGTTTGAAGACAGGTAGGTAATGCCATAGTATGCATAGGGACAGCAATGGAATCAGGAAGATGTGAGTTCAAATCTAGCTTCAGACACTTACTAGCTATGTAACCCTGAGCAAGTCACTGAACCTTTTTTTGCTTCAGTTTCCTCATCTGCAAAATGAGCTGGAGAAGAAAATGGCAAACATCTCCAGTATCTCTGCCAAGAAAACCCCAAATGGGTATACAAAGAGTTGGATACAACTGAAACAATTGAACAATGCTAGATTTGAACTCAGGTCTTCTTAACTCCAGGCCCAGCATTTTATCCAGGCCCTCCTCTGATATTTTATACTCAAAAGATACTTCAAGCTCTGATATTACATATCCTAAGAGTCCTCTCTAATTCTACGTCTGATTTCTCTATGATCCCGATGGTCTTATACTAAAGAGTGAGTAGACAGAGTCCCTATCCATTAAGAGGTTTAAATCTAGTAGGAGAGATAAGATAAGTCTATCAATAACTACAGTACAAAGGGGAATATGATAACTGACCTAAGAGAAGTACAAAGTCCTCTGGGGAATCCAGGGAAAGATCACTGTTGATTAGGGAGACTAAGGCAGGGCTCTAAAAGGAGGTAGCATTTTCTTTGCAACTTCTCTGAGACTTTTCTGACTTCACTAAGTCTCTTCATTGGGGACCCCTCCTCCCCACCCCCTGATTTTTTTTACTTCCTTTTGTATATTATCTTCCCCCAACATATTGTAACTGGGAGCAGCCAGGCAGTACAGTGCACAGAGTGCCAGGTCTGGAGCCAGGAAGACTCATCATCCTGATTCAAATCTAGCCTCAGACACTAGACAGGGCAAGTCACTTAACTCTGTTTGCCTCAGTTTCCTCATCTATAAAATGAGCTGGAAAAAGAAAGGGCAAACTACTTCAGTATCTCTGCCAAGAAAACCCCTAATGGGGCCATGAAGAGTCAGACACAACTGAGCAGTAATAACAGTAACAAATATTTATTGACTATTTCACTAGGGCTGCAAGAAAGGATATGATTTTGACCTCCTTTCTCAAGGGGAAAGCATGAACAAAGGTGAAGTGAAGACATTCAGGATATATCTAGAGAACAGCAAATATTTTAATGTGGTACAAAAAAAGATGTGCTATAAGAGATAAGTGAATTCAGATGAAACTTCATGGAAGTATTGAGGCTTAAACAAGGCTTTAAAGGGTGAACAAGTTACTTGTTCAGGTCTTAATTTTCTCATCCATTCCCTACATCTATGTAAACTCCTAACTGCCCTAAAAATAATAAAGTTTTTAGGAGTTACAGGTATCATCATCTCATATTGGAACAATGTAAACAGTTTAACTAGATAGAGACCTTTATGACTACTCTTTCATGTTACTTTTTTATGCTTCTCTTAAGTCTTGTGTTTGAATGTCAAATTTTGTATTTAGCTCTGCTCTTTTCATAGGAATGCTTGAAAGTCTTCTATTTCATTAAATATCCATTTTTCTCCTCAAGGATTATAATCATTTTTTTCTGGGTAAGATATCCTTGGTTGTAATCCTAGTTTCTATGCTTTTTTGGAATATCATATTCCAAGTCCTCTGCTCCTTTAAGGTGGAAGTCACTAAATCTTGTGTGATCCTGACTGTGGTTCAACCATATTTAAACTATTTTTTTCTGGCTGTTGGAAGAATTTTCTCTTTAACCTGGGAGCTCTGTAATCTGGTTATAATAATTCTAGGAGTTTTCATTTTAGAATCTCTTTCAGGAGGTAATCAGTGGGTTTTTTCCATTTTTATTTTAGCTTTTAGATCTAAGATATTGGGGCATTTTTCTTGATAATTTTGAATATGATAGATAGACTTTCTTTTTGACTATGGCTTTTAGGTAGTCTCATGATTCTATTTTAGTGCAATTAATTCTTAAATTATCTCTCTTTTTATGGAAAAGAACGCTACCCACATTCAGAGGAAGAACTTCAGGAGTGGAAACACAGAAGAAAAGCAACTGTTTGAACACATGGGTTGAGGCAGACATGATTGGGGATGTAGACTCAAAACTACCACACCAATGCAACTTTCAACAATTTGGAAATAGGTCTTGATTGATGACACATGTTAAAATCAGTGGAAATGTGCACCGGCTATGGGGGGAGGGGGGGAGGAGAGGTGAAGGGGAAAGTAAGAGCATGAATCATGTAACCATGTTAATTTTTCTAAAAAATAAATATTTTTTAAAAAAGACCAAAAATTATCTCTCTTTGATCTATTTTCCATGGCAGTTGTTTTTCTGATGAGATATTTCTCTCTTCTATTTTTCTCTTTTATTTTTTCATCCTTTTGACTTTAAAAAAAACATTTCTTGATGTCACATGGAGACACTGGTTTCCACTTGCCTGATTCTAGTTTATAAAGAATTCTTTTCTTTTTTTGTCAGAAAATGTTTATTGAAAATTGTACCAATGTTAAATCTAGGGAAATATATGTTTTAAATTTATTTTATTGATTAATTATGAAAAATTTTCCATGGTTACATGATTCATATTCTTTCCCTTCCCTCCATTCTCCTCCTCCCATAGCCAATATGCAATTTCTCTGGGTTTTACATGTGACATTGATCGAGACCTATTTCCATATTATTGATATTTGCACTAGGGTGATTGTTTAGAGTCTACATCCCCGATCATATGCCCATAGACCAATGTGGTCAAGCAATTGTTTTTCTTTTGTGTTTCTGCTCCCACAGTTCTTTCCCTGGATATAGATAGTGTTCTTTCTCAGAAAGTCCCTCAGAATTGTCCTGGATCATTGCATTGCTGCTAGTGGAGAAGTCCATTACAATCAATTGTGCCACAGTGTATCCATCTCTGTGTATATGGTTCTCCTGGTTCTGCTCCTTTCGCTCTGCATCAATTCTTGGAAGTCGTTCCAGTTCACATGGAATTCCTCCAGTTCATTATTCCTTTTAGCACAATAATATTCCATCACCAACAGATACCACAATTTGTTTAGCCATTCCCCAATTGAAGGGCATCCCTTTGTTTTCCAATTTTTGCCACCCAAAAGAGTGCAGCTATAAATATTTTTGTACAAGTCTTTTTCCCCATTATCTCCTTGGGGTACAAACCCAGCAATGGTATGGTTGGATCAAAGGATAGGCGGTTAAAAATTATTTTCTTCAGTGAGATTTTGTACCTCTTTTTCCATTTGACCAATTCTGTTTGATAAACAGTTATTCAATGAATTTTTGTGTCTCTTTTACCATTAAATCAATTTTGTTTTTTAAGATATTATTTTATTCAGTATTTGTTGAGCCTCTTTTACTGAGCTTTTTTTTAAACCCCTTATCTTTTGTCTTAAAATCAGTGTAATACAGAAGAGCAGCAAGGGCTAGACAATTGAAGTTGTGACTTTTGCCAAGGATCACATTGCTAGGAGGCCAGATTTGAATTCAGATCCTCCTGACTCCAGGCCTGGCACTCTTATCCACTATGCTACCTAGCTGCCCTTGTTAATTATTTTTTCATAATTTTCTTGTATCTCCTTTCTTTTCTGAGTTTTTCCTCAGTTTCTCTAATTCCTTAAAAATCTAGGAATTCTTATTGGGCTTGGGTCCAGTTAGCATTTTTTCTTTGAAGCTTTGCTCTAGCTGTTTTCACACTGCTGTCTTCTTTTGAGTTTATGTCTTGGTCTTCGCTGCCACTATAATATATTTTTATAGGTGAATGATTTTTGTTGTTGTTTGCTTATTTTTCCAGCCTATGTTTTGATTTTGAACTTTATGTTAAAGCTGGGCTCACCTGGGTATGGGGAAGCACTGTTGCAAGCTTCAGGATTTTTTATACTCCTATTTTCAGAGCTACTCTGCAAGTTTTTGATACTCCCAAGGTGGTGTGATTCTGAGAGAGGTAAGGTTACTGCTCTCCTGGTCTGTACTCTGGTCTTTACCCAGAAGGGGCCCCTAGTCCTCTGTAGCTACAAAGTCTGGTGCCCTTCTCAGCCCTGGAACTGAGACCAAGGTCCTTGCTTTCTTTTTGCTGGCCATAAGCACTCCTTTCTGCCCTGGAACTTTGACCCAGAACTTCATACGGCCAATAAAGTTGCCAATCAGTACCAGCTGTACCCTGTGCCAGAAGTAGGTCCTCTCTGATCTCTTCCTGACCCCTTTGCCATGTCTGGGCTGAGAGCTTCTGCTGTTGCCACAGCAGATGTTGCTGCCACTTCACGTATGAGCTCTAGATAGGCTTCCATCCTGGTGTCCTAGACTTTTAATACTGGCCTCCTAAGCTTTCTTAGGCAGGAAAAATGCCTCACTCTGACCTTTCTTGTTGTTGTTGGCTCTGTTGCTCCCAAATTTGATTTGGACTATAATTTTAAAGTTGTTTGGAGGGAAATGTTGAGAGAGTTCAGCTGGGTTGCCTCTACTCTACCATTTATCTTTTTCATACATACTTGTTGCCAACCCCGTTAGAATGTAAACTCATTGTAAGGAGGGATATTCTCACTTTTTGTGTTTGTATCTCTTGTGCCTGGCACCTAGCAAGCATTAGATTATTTTTCTGATTGATTGAAAGAATAACAATTAGCTTGGTATGTGCAAGAGACTCTAAAAGGATGAGTTTAGGATGATGGACAAACATTAGAGTTGGAAGTGACTTCGTTATATATAATGTTAGGGTAGAAGAAATCTTCAAGACCATCTAGTTCGTTGACAGAAGAGCACATTGAGGCCCAAAATGGGAAAGTGACTTGCCTAAAGTGACAGAGGTAATAGGTAACAGGGGGGTGCTTGGGGACAATTTCTCCTCTAACAACTGGCCCAGGGCTGTCTTTCTCTCCTGCCTCCCACCCCCTATTCATACCTCTCTGCAAACTCTGGCCTGATACTTGGCACTGAAAGAGGAAAGGAGAATCATTGCAGAGCACAAGATCCTGGAGAAAAGACCCTGGGCCAGATGGCCTACTAATCTGCCTCCCAGATTCTTATTGTGGCTACCTGGGGGAGTGGAGAGAGGAGGGCAGTGTGGAAATCCCCTCAGCCAAGCCTAAGAGGGTGAAGTCATGTCTGGGGGTAGGGTAGTCAAAGGCTGACTTTGTCTCTAACAGGAGAGAGAGGCAGGAAATACAATGAAACAGCTGTGCTGGAAGTGGGGATGGGGGTCAGAAAGGGGGTGGGGGAAGCACCCAAAGGTATTGTTAAGAGTTTATGGGGAGTGAGTCTTTCAGAGCTCCCTTAAGCCCTGAGGGCCTTGCACAGGGCCTTGGGGTCATATTACAGAGGAGGCACAAACCGGGGTGGAGGCATTGCCATTCTGGGGAGGGGACTAAAGATTATAAGGACCGGGGACAGGGGAAGGGAGGTAAGGGATGATTTGTCCCAAATAAAATAGGTGAGAGATTGAGGAATGGGTCTGAAGCAATTTTAAAGGGACAATTCAATGGAATCTGACATCTGGGAAGATGAAAGATCATCAGATCATAAAATATATTAACTGGAGGGACCTTACACATTATCAAATCTAACCTCCTTATTTTATGGAGATTGAAAGTATTTAGAGGAAGACAGGATATTTGATTTAGTCAAAGTCCTCTCCCTTTTTTGGGCCAGTTTCCTTATCTGTCAAAGCTCAGTTCAAGAGACCTTTCTTCAGGAGTTAGGGCTCCTCCCCTGCAAATTTCTTTATACTTGTTTTGTATGTTTTAAATTTAATAATCTTTTTGGTTGTTATTTCCTCTCAGGAGACAAATTCCTTGAGGACAGGACTATTTCATTTGTGTTTTTGTACCCCTAGCACTAATTATAGTGTCTGGTCTGAACTCTAATTCTGAAGTGCTTAATAAATACTTATTGGATTGAATTTATTTGCATCTGTAAAATGAAGGGCTTCTACTGAATGATTCCCATAGTTCTTCCCAGCTCTGAAAACGTGACTTTTATCACTCTAGGAGTCCTTGTCCTTTCTTTGTGCCCTTCGGAAGTTAAGGATATTGCTAAGATCTATGACTGGGATATGACATTAGATTGAGTTAGTCCACCAGTACACATACCTTGGATTCACACTGCAGATTGGTCCAGAAGGAATAGGAGCTTAGATTGTTCTTGGGAAATTGTATGACACTTCTAACAGTCTAAAATGGCCCCATGCGACAAAAAACTCTTTTTATAACAACAATATTCATCTGTGGCTGCAAATCACACAAAACCAGGATTAAAACTGAGTGAGATTAAAGATTATAGAGAGACACATGGTAGACACAAAATCACCTGGAGAATTTTACCTAAAAAGAAAACTTGGAATCAAGAAACGACATAAGGAATGTCATCCTAGAAATTAACAATGGGAAAATGACGTGGACCCACAAATTATTGTTGTTGTTCATCCTTCATTTTGAAGAGGACTAACTAACATCATAAGACAGTGGTTCCCAAACTTTTTTGGCCTACCACCCCCTTTCCAGAAAAAATATTACTTAGCCCCCTGGGAATTAATTTTTTTAAAAATTTAATAGCAATTAATAGGAAAGATAAATGTACCTGTGGCCATCACCACTTCCCTGGATCACTGCAGCACCCACCAGGGGGCGGTAGCGCCCACTTTGGGAATCACTGTCATAGGATATCTTGGTGAGTGAATTGTATTTAAGTGAGGCACAGAGTTGTCAGCCTCACTGTCTCTTCCATAGTCAATGAAGTCCAGTGGCAAGGCAAAAGCCAAGATGACTTGTGACAGCCTAGATGTGGTGGATTGGCATCTTCTATGTCTGAACTAGCTCTAAGCACTCCATAGCTCCTGCTTCAAATGCCTTCATGGCCTTTGGAACAAATTGTTCTCATGGGGGTGGATGGGTGGAAGCCATCATTTCACCTGCCCCAGATACCTTACCCAGAAATATATAAAAATAAATGAGCATGTATGTGTGTATGTATATGCAGATGGTAAAATTTCATTATCTTCCCATTTCCCCCTCTCCAAATTACCTTGTATTTTATGTACATATATATACGTATACATATATGTGTGTATATAGATATATATCTGCACACACATATAATATATATCTGTGTGTATATGTATGTCTATATACACATGGGTGTGTTTATACATATATCTATGTATATTCATATATACATAAAATAAATAGCAGGGAATCTGGGGAGGGGAAAGTAGAAAGATAGTGAAGCTATTTTTCCATTTGCAAGAGACTGCAAAAAGCCAACAAATCAAGCAGAAGTACCAAAGCTGCCTTCACTGACATTTCTGATCCCCCAGCCTGGCTGCTATAAGACTAGGGACAGATGACCTCTGTTAGAGCTGGGATCATCCATAAAGGATTGAGATTCAAACCATTTTTGGTGAGTAAGAGGAATAAATTGCACTCACCAAGAATGTAAACTATGACTCCTTTCTGTTGCCTTACTGTTCAGTTCTGTTATGTACAAATATTTTTCTTTATAATATTCTTGGAAACCTAAGTTTGCTAGTAAGTAGATGAATCAACTGAATCCATTGGAGGTGAGTTTCTTAGAGTATTTCCCAAAGATTTTAAAACTGGAGTCAAGCAAAATGAGCCAGAAAGAGTATTAGGAGATAGAAATCCAGTATGGTGGCCATCAGAAGCTCAAAGAATGTTAGAAGGTCACCAGTGTGTGAAGTCCTCTATGGTGGTGCATTTATTGGAGACCCTGGAAGGGCAGCTGAGTGGCACCATAGTGCCCAGAGCTCCAGGCCTGGAGTCAGGACGAACTCATCTTCCTGAGTTCAAATCTGGCCTCAGACACATGCTAGCTGGGTCACCCTGGAGAAGTCACTTTACCCAGTTTGTTTCAGTCTCCTTATCTGTCACATTGTCAAAAGAACTGGAGAAGGAAATTGCAAATCACTCTAGTACTTTTGCCAAGAAAACCCTAATGGGATCATGAAGAGCCTGCTATAACTGAAAACAACAACAAACGGCCATTATCTGTAGTGATGGGGAGGGGAGGCACATGGATGAGATCAAAGAACCTCTTCCCATGCCACGCTGCCCATAGGGAAGGAGGGGAAGCCATTTTGAGATTATCTCAGATTTAGAGTGAAAAGGGATCTTCAGAGGTCATCTAGTCTAATTTCCTCATCTTACACATGAGGGGGAATGGAGAAAATGATTGGTCCTACTCCCGTGTCCCCATGTGACGTTTGGTGTTCCAGGCTGGCTGCATTCTTGTTTCTTGGTAAGGGTCCCAGACTTTCACAACTCCTCCAAACCCAAGTCTGGCTCCAGACCTGTGGGGCTGAGTGTCTTACTTAAGGTCCTGGGTCACCTATGGTTATCGTTTCATATAATTTTATAACTACCCAGGGACTTAGAGGTCATCTGGTCCCACCTCCTCATTTTGGAGATGAGAAAACAAAGGTCCAGAAAGGGATATGAATTGTCCTCAATTGAAAAGATGATAGTAAGTAGAGGGCTAATAACCAGGACTAGAATCCAGGACATACAGGGCCAAGTCTTGGGTTCTTTCCCCTGTACCATCATGTGGCGGATGACCAGAGAGCCCAAGGAAGGTCTTGGAGAAGGGAAAGGAGGAGGAACAAAGGCTGGTCTGAGAGGACATCTCTGACTCCAGATGATCCTGCCAGTCTAGGAGGCAAAGAGGATGAACAGAACTAGGCGTCCCTCCCTATCTTCTGCCCTTGGAGCTGCCTTCTTTTCCAGGCTTTGGAAGAAAGGAGGTAGGGTTGCTGCTGGGGTTCCAGGAAAGGCCCCTGAAGGGTGAAGGAGAGCAGGCAGGTTTATGTTTTTGTTTTTTGTGCTGCCTGCCCTGACAGTCTATCTGAAAGCTTTCTTTCTCCATCCTCCCCTCCCCATGCAGATCGCTTGCCCGGTTCTGTCACTCTCAAGGGCCCTTTGCACCTGTTCCCTGGGGGTGTTTCTGGGACACCTACCATTTATGACAGTTGGGTTCACTTAGCAACCACTTCACACCTGGAGGTGCCCTGTGGGGCTTCCTCATCTCTGCTTACCTCAGGAGGTGGTAATGGTTCAAGAAAGGGCTTAAGAGGGATCTCAAGGAATCTGAGAGTCATGACCTCTTCTCCTAGGGCCTTCATCTATTAATCATGGAGGGAAAGGGGAAGATGGAGACCAAAGGTCAGGCTGAACATGGCCCTAGGGAAGGAGGGGAAGCCATTTTGAGATTATCTCAGATTTCTTCTGGATCTGGAACCAGTTTGCCTCTTTTTCTGGAAAGGGTCCTCTCTCTTCGAAGGTGGGTAGCACAGTGACTAGAGTACTAGGAAGTAGTCAGGGAGGTCCAAATTCAAATCCAGGTGACTATGTGACCCTGAGTAAGTCCCTTAACCACTGCCTGCCTCAGTTTCCTCATCTGTAAAATGTAGACAACACCTTCCTTGCAGGGTTATTATGAGGGCCAAATGAGATCATAATTGTAAAGTGCTTAGCACAGGGCCTGGTACACAGTCAGCACTATATAAATGTTACCTTTTCTTCTTCCCAGCACTACAGTTTGTTTACACGGGTCTTTCAAAGCCTGCAACCCAATATTCTGTCTCCCACCTCTGTGACTTTGCACTAGTTGTGCCCTCTGCTTAGAATGTTCTTCTTCCTCACCTTCACCTGTTTCCCTGGTTTCTTTCCAGATTCATCAAGTTTAACTTTCTGCAGGAGTCCTTTCCCTGTCCTCACCCCCTACCCTGGCAGTTAGTCCCCTTTTCAGATTAACCTCCATTTTCTCTGTATATATTTCATGTGTCTGGTTATTTACATGTAGTCTTCCTCCTTAGAATGGGAGCTTTTTGGAAACAGGGACTGCTTTTACCTTTTTTGAACCCCAGCACCTAGCACAGGGATGGCACATAGTGAGTGCCTAATCATTTGCTTGTTGACTGACTGATTAAAAGCCCCAAGAGTGCTCCTTGTGAGCTGGATGAAGATTTCTTTCCCAAGCAGGTAAACAAGCCAGACCTTACTTCACCCCTCCTGAACACTCCTGTGCTCCCTCTGCCAGCACTTCTGGGAACCCACCCCTTGGGGATGGGGACAGGGAACTTCAGGCTGCCCAGAGATGTTATTAGTTCTTCTGCAATTAAAATGTCAGGAAGGGCTCCCAGGGCCCCAGGATAAGAGGACGCCAGGGCCCATGGGGTGGCGAGCCTGGTGCTGAGGCCCAGGCCTGAGGTAATCGTTCAGTTCCTTTGTCCAGGAGGAGCTGAGGGCTCCTTGGAGATCCAGGTGAGGCCTTGGGGAAGTTGGAAAAAACAACTCAACAACAGCTCTCCTTTGTAGGTCTGAGGATCTCTTTAAGGCTTATAAGGTTGTTTGTTTGGTTTATTTTTGGCAAGGATGGGAGGTAGGGTAGGGGTAGCCCTAGAGGAAGGGGTTGCTGTAATGACTCTAGAGAAAAAAAAAAGAAAAAAGTTTGGTCCTACATCCAAAAATACATTTTAACTTATCATCCTTCCCACAAGCATTCTTAAACACACCAGAGAGGCATCGTTCAGGGCTCACACTGATGGAAGTGCCAGCAGTTAACCACTTTTGACTTTACGAAATGCTTTTCTCACAGCTTTTCTGGGTGGCATGTAATGGGAGTGTTGTCATACACCCATTTTACAGATAAGGAAAGTGAGGCTCAAAGAGATTGACCTGCATGAGCACCCTGCTAGAGTCCACTCTGGGGTTTGAACTGAAATCCAGTCGATGTGCCATACTGGGCCATGCAATCTACTCTGTGGAGGGGGATGTGTAACAATTAGACAGAGTCCCTGTGCTGGAACTGCTTACACCCTGAAAGATTGTTCCAAGCTCCAGTTGGAGTCAGGAAAGAGTAGAGGCTGCTCACCAGTGGGAAATAAACAAGAGCTCTGTCTTTGCCTCAGCTCCTCATTTTTCCTGCTTCAGTGAGTGGTATTAGCTCCATGAATGAGCAAGTTTGTCACATGGTACCGAGTGACCCCAGATGGTCCTGGAGTGGTCAGCTCTAGTACAAATTCCCCAGGATCCTAGGAGGATTTCAGACAGAAAGATCATCCTAGGTCACTTCCTGTTGGAAATAACAGTCCTTAGGGGGATCAAAAGAGTCCTTCCCAAGCCCCATGGAAGCCTCAAGTAGGACAGAGTTGGCTCTGAGCCTAGAAGGACAACTTGGCAGGTTCTGAATTGATGGGAGGAAGCTAGGCATTGTGTAGAGAAAGTGCTCCCACTACTCACATTTAGGTAATTCATTGATTTTTCCATCTAAAAGAAGGCTTGAATTTGGAGTCAGAAGACCTGGGTTCAGAACCCATGACTGCCATTTACTAAGGCAAAGCCCCTTAACCTCCTTGGGCCTCAGTTTGATCATTTGTATTTTAAAAAACCCTTACTTTCTTAGTATTGATTCTTAAACAGAAGAATGGCAAGGACTAGGCAACTGGGGTTAAGTGACTTGCCCAGGATTACATAGCTAGAAAATGTCTGAGGTCACATTTGAACCCAGGGTCTCCTGACTCCAGGCCAGCTGTCCCTAGTTTCATTTGTAACAGGAAGGAGTTGGGTTACATAACTTCCAAGGTCCAATCCAGCTCTAGATGTATCACTACGGTCCCATTTAAATCTCCAATCTGCTCCAACTTTCTTATTTTACAGATGGGTAAACTGAGGCCCAGAGAAGGAAATGGAATTTGCCCAAGGTCGCCCATCTAGAAAGTGGTGGATTTGAAACTTGAACACAAGGCCTTCGACTCCACCTTTACTGTCTGTCTGCCTGGTCTCAGTTTTGTGTTTGTATTTCTAACACTAGAACAATACTGCAAAATATATTGTTCAGTCATTTCAGTAGTATCTGACTCTCTGTGACTCCACTTGGAGTTTTCTTGGTAAAGATATTGGAGTAGTTTGCCATTTCCTTCTCCAGCTCATTTTATATATGAGGAAACTGAGGCAAACAGGTTGCCTAGGGTAATCTAGCTAATAAGTATCTGAGGCTGAATTTCAACTTAAGTTTTCCTGACTCTAGCCCCAGGGCTCTAACCATCACTCCATTTTGCTGTCCTCAGAATATATTAGATGCTTAATAAATGCCTATGGATCCAATCTTCCCTCCTTACCACACTGGCTCTCCTTTTAGTCCAAGGTGGATGCTGTTCTGACCTGTTTCCCTCCAATAAAATTATAAAATATAAATGTGTGGTTTTATATATGCTAATGTTTGTGCTGAGAGGACTGACTAATGTGTGGGCTGGGAGGGGTGCTAATTGCATGTACTGGGGGGGGTAGGTTAAAAGGGATCAAGATGATGAAAGAAAAGGAGTTGAAAAAAGGGAGGAGTCCTCAAACTCCCCATGAGTTGATGAAGGGCTTCAGGAGCAGCTAGAAGGGAGAATATTATTGGCCCAGGGACAAGTAAATCAGCAAGAGTCTTGAAAAGTCTTGAAAGCAATAAGCACTTAAGGGAAAATTTCTCCCTGTAGAGTGACAGGATCTAGATCAATAAAGCCAAGGATGGCAGAGATGTCTCTTGAATATTGTCCTGTGGTATATGGAGGACATGGAGAGTAATTATAATTATAATAATTCTTCCTAGGGCTACCGCAACAGAGGGGGCACACTGTTAGGTCCTACCAAGCTGTTAAGGCTTGTAGCATATATTGTATACCAGCCAGAGAATTATAGGTTTAGAACTTGCAGGAACCTTAGAACTCATCTAGACCACCTCCTTCAAATTACAGATGAGGAAACTGAGGGCCAGATTCTTAAGTCTAAGTGACTTCTCTCCTGTTACATGTTTAGTTAAGTAGCAGAGCCTGGCACTGTATTGAGAACCAACCTAGAGATGCCATCTTGGCTCTGGGCATTTTCACTAGTTGTCCTCCTTGGCTGGAATTCTCTTCCCTCTTCATCTCTGCTTTCTGGCTTTAGTGACTTCCATCAAATCTTAGCTAAAGTCCTACCTCTTGTAAAAAAAAAAAAAAAAAAAAAAAAGAGGCTTTGTCAGTTGTCCTTAAGTCTAGTGCCTTCCGTTTGGCATGATCTCCAGTCTATGCTGTCTGTAGCTGGTTGGTACACAGTTGTTTGCATGATGCCACCTCTAACAGAGTTTGAGTTCCTTGAGGGCAGGGACTTTTTGTCTTTTTCATAGTTCTCAAGGAATGCTTCCTGATTGAGAAGTGTACAAAGGCTCCTCATCGTGGCCACAGAGTGATAAAATTGTCAGCCCCAGTGACTGATCAAGGCCAGTTATCTAATAAGGTGAAGGGAGGCTATGATTCGCATGGATGGGGTGGGAGTGCCCTCACCACTGAAATCATGACTCCTTGAAGTCCAGAACAATAATACTTGCTTATCTTCCTGTACAGCTTTTCCCACTATAAGCTTGCAAAGTCCTAGTCAACATTGTTTCCATTTTACAGATGGTGAAACTGAGGCTCATAAGGGTAAATTGCCCAGATAGTGGCAGAGCTGGAAGTAGGTCTCAGGACTCCAAGTTTGGGGCTTCTTCCAGTGAACCAGGTAGTCTTCTTCCCTAGTATGAGAAGAACAATGTGATTCTGAGGCCAGAGTCCTTTCTACTCTTGAGAATTCTTAGAAGGAAGGGGAAACAATCTCGAGAAAAACTAAAGTGATGAAGGTGTCAGGCGGCTGCCAGAATGTGGTTTCGATTTGGAACCAAGAGAGGCTGATTAGGGAATCAATCCAGGTCCGATGTAGCTTCTCCAGTCAATGTTGGTCTTGAGAGTTTTAGAAGAGGTGGTGGTGCTGGGCAGGGAACTGGGAGGAGCCCAAGCCTTGTATTCAACTGGGTTAGGTAACAGGGTGGTGTACATTTATTTACCTGAGCAGACGCGTAGAGCACCATGCATACTGTCTGTCAGTCAGTCAACAAATGTAGGTTAAAGGACCCACTAGGTGCCAGGCGCCCTGTTAAGCTCTAGGGATACAAAGCGAGGCAAAACCCTGAGGGTGCTCACAGTCTAATAGGAAAGGTGTCATGTAAACAGTTTACACTGGAAATAATCTACAGAGGAAAGTCCCTAGAATGAAAGGTTTGGGGAGGGGAGTCTTTGTCCTCTTATGCAAAAGAGTAAGAACGGTTGGGGATGGAGGGGAGAAGCCACAGTCTCCAGACCCCCAATTTTCCCGATATCACAAAACCAGAGAGAGGGGGAATTCGAACTCCAGGTCCGAGTCCATTCTCAGTCCCTAAATTATAGGACCACATTGCTCTACCATCTTTTCTCCCCGCCCAAGTGCTCGGTGGTCCCTCAGCTCTGCCCATATTCCGCTTCGTCCAATCAGGATTAGGCTTCCTACCCAATAAAATGTGATCTCTTCCCTCATTGGTAGTTGTTGGACTCTGCCTCCAATAAGGGGTGGGTTGCTGCCCTTCTCAGCTTGCTTAGGTTGGGAGCGTACTTGTACTCTTCAGTCTGCCGTAGTTTTTCGGGTTTGGGATCAGTTAGGCGAAACTCTGACTACGAAGGATATTCCCCGGACCTCTTCACGCTCAGAACTACAACTTCCGACAGGTCGTGCTATCGCTAAGTCTAGTGGATCACGTGGTTTCCTCCCCTCATTTCTCCCGCCTCCTCCCCTTGGTTTTCTTCCTTCCTTCCCCCACTCTGTCCCCTGCCCCTTGGGCGCCGCGAGTCACGCGGGCTCAATGACTAGTCCGGAGCAGAGAAAAGGGGCGGGACCTGAGAGGGTCGAAACCCCGCACTGGTGGCCAATGAGAAGGGCCTGGCGGGGGGGGGGCGCCCTCCCCCGCCCCCGGCCGTGCGCGTACCGCGCAGACCTGGAAGGGGAGGGAGAACTAGAGCGATGCGGGAGCGCGCCCGGCGGTGGCAGCGGTGGTGTAGGCGGCGGTTGGGGGGCGGGTGGCGTTTGGAGGCGGAGGCGGCCCAGCCGAGGGGCGGCCTCGCTCACTTGCTCCCTCATTCCCTTGCGCTGACAGGCAGCAGGCCTGAGCCCGGGACGAGGCCGGAAAGTTTGCGGCGGAGCAGAGCATGAAGCGGCGCTGAGGCGAAGGCGAGCCGAGCCAAACCGAGCGGAGTCTCTGCCGCCTGAAGAGAAGGAGGCGCCGCCGCCGCTGCCGCTGCCGTTGCCGCTGCGAGTCCCCGACCACGCCGATGACTACTGCAAACTGCGGCGCCCACGACGAATTCGACTTCAAGCTGATCTTCGGGGAGGACGGGCAGCCCCCGCCGCCCCTACCCCCGGGGCCCGCAGGTGAGAGCTCCCGGACACATGAGAACCTAGAACCCGGCTGCCCCGCCCAACACCCCCCCCCCCCCCGCCCCGGCCGGGCCGAGGCAGCTGGGGGGAGGGGGACGGCCTGGCTAGGGAGCCTGAGCCTCCTGCTGAGGGGCCGAGGAAGAGACGAGGAGGAGGCCCACAGGGAAAGAGTGAGAGTGTGTGAGAGAGGCAGAGGAAGGGGCCGTAGCTTGACTGCTGCTGAGTTGTGTGCGTGTAACTAGTGTGAGTGTAAGTGTACCTTGGGGCTTGTTTTCCTCCCAGCTTGTGTGTGGCATGATTTTACTAGCGGATACTGCGAGTGTGTGCGTGTGTACATATGTGTGTATCCAAGGAGGAGGGGTGGGAGGAGGCTTTAGTCTCATCCTTTGCCTTCCATACCGGCTCGAAAAGAAAGCCTTGCACTTAGATATGCCGCTGTATTTGTGCCCGACCCTCGATGCTGGGGCGAGAAATGTCTGTTTGGAACGTGTCAGATGTGTACAACTTGTTGTAATACCTGGGTTTTTCTTATGACCCTAATGATTGTTTATAGCAAATCCACTTAGTGTAGAGACCTAGTAGGGCTGTGGTAAGGGCTTTGGATTTGGAATCCGTCAAATGGGGTTTGTATCTGACTGACTCAGCTGTGTTCTCTTGGGTAGGTCACTTAACCTCCCCCTTCCTCGGTTTCCTTATCTGCAAAGTGAAATGTGAGAACAGATATACCACACTTCCCCTTCCCCCCTCCCCAATCCGTCTTAGAATCCATGCTGTGTATTGGTTCCACGGCAGAAGAGCTAGGTTATGGAGGTTAAGTGACACTTGCCCAGAGTCACACGGCTTAGTAATAAGTGTGTGGAGTCAAATTTGAACTCAGCACCTCAGGTTTCTAGGCCCGACTTTAAATCCACTGAGCCTCCTTGCTGCACCCCCCCAGATTGCCTTTCTCTTAAAAAAAATTTCTTTTTTGCTTTAATAGCAATTACACTTGAGTTTTCTGAAGTTCTTAATCCAAATTGTCTCCTTTCCTTCTTCCCTCCCCCCTACTGAAGCTGGCCAGCAATTCAACCAGATTACCTTTCTAAGGCCTCTTTCATCTCTAACTCCACAGGCCTCTCTTTTCTCCGTTAGAAAATCTGAAAAAATAACAACGATCACAGAGTTTTACTCATATTTAATTTGATTTCTTTTCTATATTTTATTCTCACTGATTAATTTGGAATATTTTTTATCTGAAGTTGTCGAATTTATCTGACACAAAAACCTGCTTCAGTTTCGAATGCTGTTTGTGTGTGCCATTGGGAGACTGATGACATCTTTTTCACGATAAACTTAGTTTTGGTAGAAACTTGTAGCTCCTATTGTAAAAGTTGTCAGAATCAATATTTTCTATAGCATAGTGGTGCTATGATCAGTGATTTTTATATTTGAATCAAAGACTAAAAGTGTAATAAGAGAAAACATGAATGGACATTACTGATATGGGGGTAACGATTCCTGAAACTTGAAATGAAATGTCTAACTTCAATTTGGAATGCCATTCGGTGAACATACAAGATTAAGAACAGATTTTAAATGCACTATTTTGTTGACCCTGCCAAGAATAGTTTAGTCTTCCATACCTTTATGGGTTGGAGCAAATGCTTGAAAAACTAGTGATAGTATCCTTTGAAAATTTATGGTTTTGGAGGGAAGTAGATTGTTTATCCTATATCATCAAATGAGCTTTCTAGAAATTGGGGTATTTAGCAATTTGTGAATTAGTTGGGGAAATCTATGTCTAACTCTGCCAAATAGGTAGAAATAGCTTACACGTGTAACTCTAGACACTGTTTATTTGAAGGATAAACAAAAAAAACAAGTATTTTGAAAATATTAATATTCTTATGGCAAAACATTTTGGAAGTTGGCATTCTTCATGATTTTCCTTGAATGTTCTGATAATGGTTAAATGTTTTTCCATAAGAAAAAGTTCATTTTCTACTATAACTAGTTTACTAGTTTAAAAGGAAATTTTGGAGGGAGGAGAGACCAGTGAATTACTCAAAATCCCCTCTAAATTGCGTGGAGGACTGACCAGCTTTACTTGGAAACTGCTTAATTGAGTGCTCTTGTGACCAAGCTTGGAATCCAAAAAGTGGCAAACCTTTAATTGGGCTTCTTAAATGTGCATTTGAATAGTGTAGAATGAGATTAGAGTTAGTCTTAATGGGGAATTCAGCCATAAACTACTTAATAATTATCTCATGAATAATGTCAGAATTACATTTATATAAATATATCAAAACTGAAGTGGCTATTTTAGACCATATAATAGATTATATTTAGTGTTATTTTGGTAACTTTTTATCTTCAATGCTAAATAACTTTCTCAGCATCACAAAGACTATAATAGTAAGCTGCCTCAACCAAAAATATACTTAGTTTTTCATGGATAATTGGAGTTCAACACTTTTATTATGGAAGAAATAGCTTGATGTTTGATTTCTTCCAGTTAGAAATTCTGTGATTCCTGGCAGCAAGCATGTATTAATAAATATTATTTGTTTATATACCTACTCAATGTAAAGTTACCTTTATGCCAAAAAAGATCATGAATTAGGCAAAAAATTATGCATTCACTCATTGTTTCTGAAAACATAGTTTTTCTGATTGTAAGGGGAGAATTCTTCCATATGTTTCATTATTTTTATTTTTAAAAAGTTATTTATATATTTTGTTTTGACACATCAGACACATCCAGGCTCCTTGAAAATCATATTGTTGATTTTTTTTTTTTAATAGCAAAGGAGGACTCATTTTGCAGTTGTGGTATGAATATTGAAGGTTATACTTGACCCTGACCCAGAGTTTTGTTGTATCTTCATTTCGATTTTATTTACATTGTTGCAATTAGTTTGTATAATTTATTTTTGTGTCATTTTTATGCATCTTTTCATGTTTCCTCCAAATTTTTTATGTTTGTCATACCTTATGTTTATATGTATACTATGCTATTATGTTTATCCACCATGATTTTTTGTCATTCCATAATCATTGGATATTTTCTTGATTTTCATCTTTTTATTATTATAGATGATAGTTCTGTGAACACTTGTGTATATGAATTTGTTTTTGTAACTTTCTTGGAGAGTGTATAGATTGGTAGTATTGATGGATTTCTGTTGAGATGGCTAGGGTAAAAGGTATGAACAATTAAGAACTTTTCTTGCATAATTCCAAATTGTTTTTCAGAGCAGTTGAAACCTTCATAGTTGACCTTTCCTGATTCAATGAACAGAGCTACCCATATTTAACATTTTTGCTAGTTTGATGGATATGACAGGATACTTCATGGTTATTCTCACTTGTGTGATATCTGTTTCTTGATTTGAAAACTAATGCCATTTGACTATTTACTTATCTTTTGGGGAATATATCTTAACATATTTAGGTCAAACCTTTATCATATCAGGCATTTATCAGCTATTTAATGTAAAGTTTTTTTTCCCCCAAGTGTTATCTTCTGATTTTAGCATCATTGCTTTTTTGGGGGTGGGTGTCCCAAAGCTTTAACAATTTAATATAATTGCAGTTATAAAGTGATATCTTGTATTTTTTAAATGACAAATCTTTTCTTTATCCATAATTGTAAAAGATGCATCCTTCCATTCTCTAATTTTTCTTGTTGTGACTTTTTAATTTTAAAAATGTTTTTCCACTTGGAATTTATTGTGGTATGATATCCTTATTGTGTATTTCAGTACAATATAGGTTTCAAGACAGTTATTATTTTAGAGTATGTTAAGATGTATTCCAAGAGTTATTTGTAATCTCATTATATCAGAGGTGGAAAAGATTTTAGATGCTCACAGGGGCATGACCTGCACAAAGTCATTAAGTAACCTTTTCCACTCTTTTGGCACTTTAGATTTACTATCATAAGGAAAGTTAAAAAATTCTGTGATTAAAACTTATCTGCAGGTGAAATCAACATACATTTTGCTATTCATTATGAGCTTTGAATTAATTATGACTTGAAGTAACCAAAAATGAGTTTAACAGTCGCTTTTAGGATGAACTTGCATGTTAAATTGGGATATAACAATTTCTAGGATTCAGTGCAGTATTAATTTTTGTTAAATATGCCTTCTTTCTCTTAAGCTTTTTAGACTTATTACAGAGAGAGAGGAATCTGATGGAAAATCCTTTTTTTAGTAGGCCCCATTTGTCCCAGTTTGTCAAATTACAGTGTACTGTGTGAGCACATCTTAGTCTCTTTGATGGGCTAGTGTGGTTTTAGATCTTGCTGGAAGTTTGAGGGGCCTTTGCCACAACTCAATCTCCATTTCTGTTCTAATTAGAGTGTTAATCATAACATTCACACAAAAAATTTCTGTTCCTCTGAGTAGGCCTTTATGACTCCGGACTTAAGTAGACGTTTGAAAATTGAGGGAGGAGAGAAAGCAAACCAAATTTCTATACTAAAATTTTTAGAATACAAACTAAATGGTTCAGCAAACTCTTATTTCTTTTAACTGTTCTTGATCACAGCTAAGACACATTCTCTCTTCTTTCCCTCCCTCCCTTCTTCCCTCTGTCTCGGTCTCTCTTTCCCTCTCCCCCTTCCTCCCTCCCTCTCCCCCTCTTTCTCTCCCTTCCTCTATCTCCTTTCCTCTCTCTCTTTATTCTTTATTCTTTTGGGGTAGTAGTTTTACTAATTAAAGCTGCTTGGAAACAGAAATCCAGAAGAAAAACATATGATTGATCATGTAGTTTGATAGGAATTTGGTTAGGGTTTTGATGTTAAAAGATCACTGTTGCAAATATGAATAATATGGAAATAGGTTTTGAACAGTGATACATGTATAACCCAGTGGAACTGCTTGTCAGCTTTGGGAGCAGGGAGGAAGGAGTGGGGGAATCATGAATCATATAACCATGGAAAAATATTCTTAAAAAAAAAGAGAGAGAATTAGTGTTGTGCTCCAAAAGTTTACTGTCTCCCTAGATTTATAAGATAGGGTTCAAACTGAATTAAGCAACTACTTTGATTTTTAATTTGTATTATCTGTTCCTCCTTTAAAAAATCTTAAATCTGGCTTTCAAGTACCACACTTTAATACTAAATAGAAAACTTCAGATAATGTTTAAGTTAATTCATTAGTTCTTAATAATATTGTGGATAACATGATTTATTCATTTCAAAGGGAAGCATCCTTGATGAATTTCTGTGAACTTATCTTAGGACTTTCTAATTTAGTTTGACATTTTAGTTTTATTCTCTGAATATGTAGATTCAATATTTTCTTCTCCTGGCTAAGTTGTTGTTTGTTTTCCCTAGCCTAAGTATTAAATTTCTAGATCTAAATTAAAGTTACTAGAAGACGTTGCCAATATTAAGGAGCTCTGGAGTAGAATATTAGCCCGCCCCCCCCCTTTAGATTATGCAGTTACTCCATTTACTCTTTTCTTTCTTTTTTAAAGAAAATAAATGGCCTTTGTATATTTTGGGGGGAGATATAAAAATACATAATTGTAGGCATATACTCCCTTCCCCCTCAATACCACATTACTTTTACTGGAATGGTTGAGGGAATTTTTTCTTTTCACAATTTTTTACCTTTATTATAATTCTTACTCAGAGAATGGAAATGTTAGACATAATTTTTTCATTTTGTTCATTACATAATAACTTTGTTTTACCTGTGTCTGTTTTTGGATTATTTATATATAGGGCTTTGACATTTTCCTTAAATGGCTTGTTCCCTAAATGTGTTTCCTACCACAGCATCTTTTGCTTTAAACAAAACTGAGTGGGGGAAGGGGTATAGATGGTTATGTGAAATACATCCAATTTAAAGTTTTGCATGATTTGGAATTTTTGATATATTGATTAGTTCCACTAATTCTATTTTGATTTTTTGATGTATGTTTCATTTTCTTTTCCATAATGAGTCTCTAGCTATAAGCATTAATGATTTATTATTATTTTTTTGTTTATTTGTTTTTTTTGTTTTTAAACCCTTACTTTCTGTCTTAGAACCAATAATTTGGTTCTAAGACAGAAGAGTGGTAAGGGCTAGGCAATGGGGGTTAAGTGACTTGCCCAGGGTCACACAACTAGAATGTGTTTGAGGCCCAATTTGAACCCAGGACCTCCTGTCTCTGGGCCTGGCTTTCAATCCACTGAGCCACCTAGCTGCCCCCTGCTTATTTGTTTTTAAGAAAATGGGTATTCCCTTTGCAGAAATAGGGGTTACTTTTGCCAAACTTTTTCTCTTAAAAAAAAATTTTTTTTTAATAATAATAAAGGATAACTCCTTTTTGGAAGGGAAGTGGAGGAATGGATACATTGGAAAATGTAGGTGTTGTAAAAATGAAATTTCAAAATTTATAGAGCATTTACCCAGCTAACCTGTTTTCTAGGTTGAGTTTAATGTTATTTACATGTACAAATCTTGGGAGCCATTGATTATAAATAATAATAGCTACCATTTCTGTAGTGCCTACCATGTACCAGACCCTGTTCTAAGTGCTTTACCAATATTTTGATCCTCACAACAACTTTAAGAGAGAAGTGCTAATATTATCCCCATTTTACGTGGAGGCAAACAAAGTTAGAGTGACTTATGCAGTCATACAGTAAGTGTCTGAGCCTGGAATTGAAATTAGGTCTTCCTGACTATAGGCTCAGTGCTGTATTGACTTCGCCATTTAGCTTCCTCAAATTATAAAGATATATTCTTCTGGGAGGGAGAAAGTAAACTTCCTTTACTTCTTTCTGTAGAAATATAATGATGTATTTGTAGAGCTCATATAAATATTAGATTGATATTATTGTACCATACTTTATGTATATGTAAAATTACATATTTTCATCATAAACATAATACCTTCTGAATTTGAATAAAGGTGGAATATATAAATTAGACCATTGGTAAGTTTCACTAGAAAGAATTTTTTATTTTTTCATTTCTTCAATACCTTTTCTCTCTAGAGCTCTAGGTACTCCTAGTATCATTAGCATAAATTGGTAATAGAGATCAAACAAGTAACCTAAATTTGGTGGGGCCTTCTGGGTGTAAATAATTGGGGCAGGGAGAAACTCCTTTAAAAGGACCTCATGTCACCAGTTAAAAAACCTCATTGTAAGTAGGAGTGTTAACTCAACTTTCCTTTGACTTTTCCCTTTGCCAAATTATAGAAGGAATAATTTGGCTTCTTTCCCAGTCCCACTGTTAAAGGAGGTAGCTCACCATTTACTGAGATTACATTTATATTAGATGTTATAACAGTAAAATTTTTGTTATGTATTTGTAGCTAAGATTTTGTGAGTCTTTAGTATGAATTATACCTTTAACTCAAAAAGTTTATTTAGGATCATAAGAAAAATAGTAAGTCTCAGGCTCAAGAAATCATTCAACCTTCTTTAGTGAGAATTAGGCTTGGCCAAATTCTTTTAGTTCTGACACTGTCCATCCGTTTCTATTCAAATATACATTAAGGGCCCTGATTTATTCAATTTTTTGGTGAAGCAGTATATAGTTATCGTTTTTGGTGAGATAATTAAAAAAATTTTTACATTGTTAGAGATATTTAAAAAGCCACGATGTCAAATTGTAGTGTTTTACCAAAAAAATTTATTTAATGTTCAAATTATACAGACTAGAAAAATTTAATATGAAGGAAATTTTCTCTTGCTATTGGAGTAACAAATGATTCTTCATTACAGTATTTAGCTTTAAATAAAGGGAGTGGTGTTGGAGTCAATAGTATTCCTCTTAAAGATGTGAGAAACATGAGTAGGTTGGGCCTCATTTGATAGTAAGCAGCAGTTTGACTGTTCACAGCAGTAACATAAATAAGGGAGGTGTTGTCTAAAGCTGCCCTGGTGGGTCAGGGGAATAGACATAGCAGACTTGGCAGAAAGCCTGGCCTCTAAAACAACATCCAAGTCATCAAATTTGCCCAGGCACGCCATGTGAGGTTCAAATGACAGTGGAATTTAAGATGAGTGAAATGATCACTGTGGCTTAGGAGAATCACAAGCAGGAGCAAGATTTTTAACAAGCCATCATTTTACTCAAACTTCACATGGATTTGCATGTGTATTTAATATTTACATGGTGTTTATACAATTTTATTGCCTGGTTTCTCACCTGCCTGCCTTGCCTGCCTAGTCAAACTCTTGGAGTCTCTGACAGAATTTGTGAGGCTTCAGGGAAGAGAAACAAGTAAATCTGTAAGATGTAGGCTGTATTATGAGTTGACAGCCTACCAGAAGCTGAAACTTAATCACTGTCACAGTAGTTGAGTATCCTGGTATTACTGCCTGAAAGGGGATTGCAAATTTAGGAAAGCCAGCAAAATCCCAAGTAAACTGTAGTGGTAACTTCCAGGGTTTATTTTCAAATACAATTGGACTGTGTCAGTATGCTTTGTGACTCAACAACAGGTGAGGAAGTTTTAGTATTTATAAATAAATGTTAAAAATATTTGTAAGTGGCATGTGTTTTTTAATATTTTGTTGAATTTTTATTAGCTTTGTGTTGTTATCTTAGTCAAATCAAGTATAAAATTGATTTAACTTGGTATTTTTTCAGCAGAAATCTTTGTGTTGATTGTTATTTTGTAAGAGAAACTGCCAAACGCAAACACCTTTAAAAAAAAAAAGATTTTTCATTTGACTAACCAGTGGTCAAAACTTTTTGTTAGCAGCATGTAACTTGTACTTAAGTGTATGTTTTTCATTAAGTTGTATTTGGGAAATATTTACTATAAAGACCTTTTAAATAAATAAATTTTTGCTAACTGCTTAAGTCCTTTAAAAATCAGATTCCAAGATTAGTGTAGGCCAGTGATGGGCAAACTTTTTAAAGAGGGGGCCAAAGGAAAGGAAATGCTCATCTGTCAGTCTATTTCTAAGGCAACTCTTTTGAAGTTTCATTGTATTGTATCCTACTCATTGTATTTGTCAGATTAGGAATAATGTTGTGTGGCCAGATAGAACATTTGGGGGGGGGGGGCTGAATCTGGTCCATACTGGTATAGGCAAATATTATATCCCTACTCCCAAAGAGTTATGCAATAAAGACAAAAAAATGTCAAGTTGAATATAATTTTTATTAGTTTATTAAGTTATATAGTAAAGAAATAAGTAAGGCACATGTTGGTTGCAAAATCTGATTCTTAATCATCTTTAAATGTTACTGTCTAAGTATTTGGTTTGGGGAATATAAATAATGGTCGAAGTATATGGGAATACAAATTGCTTAGATGGTACATCCTTGAGCAGTTTGAGTGGATATCTATGTGGTGTGTGGATTTTTTTTTTTTTTGTAGAAAAGAAAATACTGGTTTATAGTTTTGTGCTTTACTTGCCCAAATTGCCCACGTGTTGGTACTGAAATGGAGAAAACATTTTTTAAACAGATTTATTTATCTTTTTTCCTCTAGTTGCTTGCAAATTGATATAACAGTAGGTTTCTGTGTAGATAAGGGTAGAATTATGGTAGTACACACTTTGAATTATCTTTTATGATTCTCTGAAATTAGAATATTGCTTTGGGTTAAAAAACTATAGTTTTCATTTGTCAGAGTTGTAAGATTATTGAAATGAATGTTTTGGTCTTATGAGTTAAAAAAAATAAAAGGATAAAATCGGGAATTGTGAAGATATTTTCATTTGATGAATTTTTGAAACAGCATCAGTTTTTTAGGTTTTTTCATTGGTGAGAAATTATAGGAAAAAGCAACCTTTTTATTATGTTAGTAGCACATTGAAGTAGAAAAGAAGATAATGTAATGCATACATTTAAGGTACTATTCTTATTCTTGAAACAGTAGAACCTTAAGAAAAACTCTATCTGCCATAACCACTTAAAAACTAATACTTCCTTTGGGAGACTGGCTTATAACATTTTCTTGCTATCAAGGTTACATGTCTTCCCTCTTTCACACCCACATCTTATTTTTTTAGCATTTTGTAGAGCCTCAGTGGAGTTGTCTGTGCTTGGATTTGAGAGGCCTAGGAATTAAACTTTTCTCAGGCAACTTACTGACTGACCTCTTTTTCTACTTAACTGCTTAGAATCTCACTATCTTTATCTGAAAAATGAAGATAATATATATACTACTTCATTTATAGGAATGTTGGGAGAAAAATGCTTTGCAGATCTTAAATATGTATTATAAATGTCATTGTTTTTAAAATCTGTTTAGCCTATCATGTTTAATTCTGATGCTTTTTCCTGAATATTTATTTTCACTTCCTCTTTTATTCTTGAGGTTAAATCCTTAGTCAAAACTTATTGTCTCTTTTGGACTGTCATTTTGCTCATGTCCACCTTTGAAAGTCATTGTCACAAAGGCAGTCTCAGTTCTGGTTGTTCTGTTTATGGTGACAAAACTCCCACCAGCTGTTATCAGGTGCCTTTACCATACTCCCCCAACTCCATTCCAGAGGCAAGATTCCACAGGTGTGTGTGTGTGTGTGTGTGTGTATATAAAATCAGATTTTTTTTTTTAATGTATTGTTTGGGTGTGGTTTTTCTTTAAAATTTTTTGTTATAACGGGTGGTTTTGTGGGAAGGAGAAGGAGAGAGATGCTGGGGAAATTGAAGAGATTTTTTAAAAAATCCATTTTAAAGAATGCCTTTAGTAAAATTATCTTAATTTTTTCCACCTAGTCTCCTTTTATTACTTTCTACCCATCTGTCAGAGTAAACTATTTCTATCTTTTAAGATCATTAAGTTTTTATTTTTCTTATTAAATGCAAGAAAGTACTTGAAGTATCTGTGATTTCATCAATGTTGGGACTCTTTCCACCAAGGTCAGAATAAAGATTGCAGCTCATCTGTGGTTTAGTAGATAAGTTCTAGGGAGCTTTCTGAGTCACAATAGAAATTAAGTGACTTGCCCTGGTCACATAGTAAGTGTTAGAGGTGGAATTTAAACTTAAGCAAGTCTTACCTGGTTCCAGGTTCAACACCCAATTGACTGCCACACTGCCCATAAAGTATTTCCTTGAAATGCATTCCAAACTTATTAACGTTGGTCACATAAACATAAAAACTTATTGCACACAAAATAATAAACTCCATTGTTTGCAATTAGTTTTTACAAAGGTGACCCGAGATTTCATCATTGTAGAAAACTGGTGTAAGATCTTCCTTCTCTTTTAGATTGTGAGCTCCTTGAAGGCAGTGGCTCTCTTTTGCCTTTCTTTGTATCACTATTGAATAATTCAGTTTCTGGCACATAGCTCTTAATAAATGCTTATCAACTTAGTTTGGAAAGATTTGCCTAGGACTCCTAGAATTTGTGTTGCCTGTAGTCACAATGTATCAGGGGCAGGACTTGATCAGGTCTCTCTTGTTTAAAAGGTCAAACTCTCAAGATCAGGGGTCGGCAACCTTTTTGGCCATGAGAGCCATAAACACCACATTTTTTAAAATGTAATTTCGTGAGAGCCATACAGTGCTCACAGTGCGCGCAACTGTAACAGTGCCTGAAAAAAAATTGACTTTATGGCTCCTGCAGAAAGAGCCATATCTGGCCCTCAAAAGAGCCAGATATTGCTTGAGAGCCATATGTTGCCGACCCCTGCTCTAGAGTGTACCATGCTGCCTTTCATAAGCCCAGATCAAAAATTTTAAAGGTAAATCTTAATCTTAATATGTTACTCATTGCTCTTCTGTTTCCTGGGGCAGCTAAGTGGTACAATGGTTATGGTGCCAGACCTAGATGGTGTCAGGAAGACCCAAGTTCTTTTGTGACCTCAGACACCTACCAGTTGTGTATCTTTAGACAAATCACTTAACTTTTCTGCTTTGTTTCTTTGAGTGTAAAACAGGAATAATAGTACCTATCTCCCAGGTTGTTATGAAGATCAAATGAGATATTATATAAAGTGCCTAGCACATAATAGGGGCTTAATAAAAAGTTTGTTTCCTTCCTTCCCTTCTGAAACGTTTTTAATGTATTTTCAGATTTTATTGTTATTACTGTCTTTTCATTATAATCAGTATGCATAGCCTCCTTTTGTTTTCTTCAGTCTTCATTACTTCATGTATATATTTCCATATTAGTAATTTCTTGTGGCACATTATGGTTCAGTAATAATAACCCAATTGTTACACTTAGGTTACTTTACTTTTTTTTTTACTCATACTACTAATGCTGCTGTGAATTTTTTTTTATTTGATCTCTATCTCCTTCTGTTAAACATCCTTAAGCCTACTAGTGAGGTTGATAGTTCTAAGAGAGGTTTTGAAGCTTTGATTGTATCTTGCTAATATTACTTTCCAAAAGGATTATGCCTCTTCATTGCTGTACTAGCAGTGTAAAAGGAATATGTGTTTCTCTATAGCCTAATATTGAATTTAACATTTAAAATTTTTCTTTAAAAATTTAATACATACAGGATATGATCATAGATTTCATAGTTGATTTAGTCTAACCATCCCACTTTACAGGAGAAGAAGCTGAGTCTGAGTTCTACAGAGAATAAATGACATTCTTGAGGTTATGTACAAGGTAGAACTGGACTGTCTAAACTTGACAAATATTGTTTCTATATCACATTGCCTATGTCTGTGCTTTTTCATATATGTCTTTCTCTTGTTCAGTTACTTTTTCCTGTCAGTCATTAGTAAAAGATCTTAGTTTGTTCCTTCTTAGATTTTGTGGGAATTGGGAGGTTTATTTTAGAATGATATTTATTTCTCTGTCTTCTATTGATAGGTTTAGCAAAGTATATATACTTTTTTGGGTTATTTATTATTTTCCCCTTTGTTCTTAATCTTTCAGGTAGGTTTCAACTGAAAGTACTGATTAACATATGACAGCGTAAAAGGTAGTATGGGAGTAGAGAAGAGAAACTAAACAGATTTATTTTATAGAAGGATAATATGACTTGAAGATACCTTGAGTTCAGTTGATTCAAAGGCATATCTTAATCTTATCCACTCATAATTTTAATGATAGGCTGTATGTGAATGGCTGTCAAGCCTGTATTAGCCCTGAACTTTCTCTTGAATGCTAATTTACTTGCCTCTAGGTGAGTAAATGACTGAGCTATCTTTAATTAAGGATATCCGGTGTGGAGAGACTACAACTTTCTTTATATTGCTTTGTCTCATTAATCTGACATCAAAATGGCATTTGGTCAATCTCTTATTTTTCACTTTAAGCTATTCTTGTTTTTTGACCTTCTATAGATTCAGAGAATTGGTCAGCATCCATACCCCTATGGATCTTGATGATGATTAAATCTTAGTTTTACCTTTTCTTTTCCAAGGTAATCCTTCTGTCACTTAAATATAATTTTATCCCAGGGTTTTTTCCTTGGTCCTTTAGAGACTTAGATATTCATCTGGTGTGCTACAATGAGGATTCCTTTTGTGTATGGGTTTGATGGCCACTTAGGTCCCATACAGCTGTCAAATTCAGCAATTCTGAAAGAGGATTCTTCTTTCTTTCTTGTCACAGTCTCTTCCACTCTTATGACTTTGATCATTGTCTATTTATGAATGACTACCAAGTGTATATCTCAAGTCCTGAGCTCTACCTCTTTTTAATACTAATGCCACATTTCCAACTGCCTTCTGGACAGCTTCACCTTGATATCTTACCAACACCTCAAATTTTAACATGTTAATTTTGAATTCATCTACCCCATGCAAACTTTTCTCATTTTCCCATTTCTATTAGCAATACCATTTTTCCATTTCCCCAGGCTTGAAAACTTAGTAATTCCTTCTCTTTTATTCCCAATATTCAGTTAATTGTAAAGTCTTGGCAACTCTGCCTCTGAAATACTCTTCCATTAGCCCTTTCCTTTTCACTCTTTTCACTAACACCCTAGGTTAAGACTTCAACTTCTTCTTCTTCTTTTTTTAAACCCTTACCTTCTGTGTATTGGCTCCAAGGCAGAAGAGTGGGAAGGGCTAGGCAATGGGGGTCAAGTGACTTGCCCAGGGTCACACAGCTGGGAAGTGTCTGAGGTCAGATTTGAACCTAGGACCTCCAGTCTCTAGGCCTGGCTCTCAATCCACTGAGCTACTCAGCTCCCCTCAAGACTTCAACTTCTGAAAGCATGAGAAATTCATCAGAACTAGAGGGGATTTAGATGATTGCAAGCTCTGTGTGTGGCAGCATTATAATGTGGCAACCAAGAAAGCTAATGTGATCTTATACTGAATTAAGAGATAAGTAATTTCCAAGAATAAGGAGGCTCTAGTCAGTCCCTCTATTATTATATATTGGTTTTGTCTTTGAGTGCCATATTTTAGGAAGGACATAGATGAACTGGAGAATAGTTAACCAGAATGGGAAAGGGCTTTGATCTCATGTCCCATGAGGTTAGATTAAAGGAACTATGAGGGATGTTTAGCTTAGAGAAGAGGGAGGAGGGAAGGCGGCAGAGTGGTGAGACAAAATAGCTGTCTTCAAATATCTGAAGGGTGTTTTATGTGGTAGAGAGATTAAAATTTGTTGGCATCGAAGCACAGAACTAGGAATGATGGATAAAGGTCTGTACAGAGGCAAATTAATTAATTGATTTTTTTCTCCCTTTACTAAAATTTAATTAATTTAGAATATGTTTCCATGGTTACATGATTCATGTTCTTTCCCTCCCTTCTTCCCATCCCCCTCTCATAGCTAATGAGCAATGCCACTGGGTTTTACATGTATCATTGATCAAAACCTATTTCCATATTATTAACATTTGCAATAGAGTGATCATTTAGACCAGTGATGGGCAAACTTTTTAAAGAAGGGGCCAAAGGAAAGGAAATGCTCATCTGCCAGTCTGTTTCTAAGGCAACTCTTTTGAAATTTCATTGTATTGTATCCTACTCATTGTATTCATCAGATTAGGAATAACGTTGCATGGCCTGATAGAACATTTCAGGGGACTGCATCTGGTCCTCCGGCTGTGGTTTGCCCATCACTGATTTAGAGTCTATATCCCCATCAAATCATGTGATCAAGCAGTTGTTTTTCTTTTGTGTTTCTACTCCCACAGTTCTTTCTCTGGGTGTGGATAGCGTTCTTTCTCATAAGTCCCTCAGAATTGTCCTATATCATTGCATTGCTGCTAGTAGAGAAGTCTATTATGTTCGATTGTGCCACAGTGTATCCTGTGTACAGTACACTCTGTGTACAATGTTCTTTTGGCTCTGCTCCTTTCACTCTGCATCAATTCCTAGAGGTCTTTCCAGTTCACATGGAATTCCTCTAGTTTTTTATTCCTTTTAGCACAACTTGTTCAGCCATTTCCCAATCGAAGGGCATCCCCTCATTTTCCAATTTTTTGCTACCACAAAAGCACAGCTGTAAATATTTCTGTACACATATTTTTCCCTATGATCTCTTTGGGGTATAAACCCAGCAGTAGTATAGGTGGATCACAGGTCAGGCAATCTTTTAAAGCCCTTTGAGCATAGTTCCAAATCGCCTTCCAGAAAGGTTGGATCAGTTCACAACTCCATCAGCAATGCATTCATGTTCCAATTTTGCCACATCCCCTCCAACATTTATCACTTCCCTTTGTTGCCATATTGATTATCTGCTAGGTGTGAGGGGGTACCTCAGAGTTGTTTTAATTTGCATTTCTCTAATTATAAGAGATTTAGAACACTTTTTCATGTGCTTATTGGTAGTTTTAATTTCTTTATCTGAAAACTGCCTATTCATGTCCCTTGCCCATTTATCAGTTGGAGAATGGCTTGATTTTTTTTGTACAATTGATTTAGTGCCTTGTAAATTTGAGTAAAGAGGCAAATTTAGATTTGATGCTGGGAAAAACTTATTAAAAAGAGAAATCCTAAATTGTGAGAAAAGGGCAGACTTGGGAGCTAATGGGTTTTTCCTCTCTTAAAATCTACAAATCTGGACAGCTACTTATCAGAGGTATGTAGAGAAATTTCCAGGACAAGTTGAATTTGGTGGTCTTTGTTCTTTCTAACTCTTAGCATTGCTTATTAAATGTAAGATATGCTTATTTCAGATTTCAAGACTCATTCTGGTTTTTTTCCCCTACTATTCTAGCTTTATTTCATAGCACTTCCTTTTATATATTCTTTGAGCAAATTGGACAACTCTGTACACATTGTCCCTATGCTTAGAAAGTACTATTTCCTAATCTCCTACTTAAATCTCTGCTTTTTGATATCCCCCTTAAAGACCTATCTCAGGTGTCATTTTGTTTAAGTATTTTTTCCCTTCACCCCAGCTGGAAATAACTAAGCCATTTTGATATCTTCTATGTATTTACATATTTAATAATTTGATTATTTGTTATGTTTTAATGCCTTCTCATTCCCCTACCCCCATCTCACCCCAATGAGATGGAACCTACCACCTGCTGCCAATTCCACTTTTATACAGCTCTAATTCTTTAAAATCTTTCTTCACATCAAGGATAACTTTCACTTAGTACTCCTGGATTTGCCCATGGTTCATAACAAAAAAGTCTTAGTTCTTCTACATGAGAGCCCTTCAGGTACTTGAAAAGAGCACTATCATATCCTCTCTGAATCTTCTTTTCTTCAGGCTAAATATCCTCATTTTGTTCAGTTGATCCTAATAGGACATTGACATGAGGTCCATTAATAGCTAATTCGACCTCTGGACAGTCTGTAGCTGATCAATGTCCTTCCTAAAATGTGGCATCCAGAACTGAACACAGTAGTTCCAGGTGTAGTCAAAGGATCATAGATTTAGAGTTTGAGAGGCATTGGAGGCCATGTCGTCCAATCTTCTCATTTTATATAGTTGAAGAAGCAGACCCAGAAAGTTTAAGAGATTTTCCTAACCAGGGCAGAGTATAGAAGGACTTTAATCTCTTAATTCCTGGAATCTATGCCTTAACGAAACCCAAGGTATTATTAGCCTTTTGACTGTCACACACTGCTGACTCATTTAGCTTGCAATCTACTAAAGCCCCTAAGTCTTTTTCAGACAAATTACTCCCTAACCATACTTGTGAAGTTGATTTTTTTCAATACAAATGTAAGACTTTACATTTATCCCTGTTGAATTTTGTCATTTAATGTCAACATTAGCTCAAATGTTCTAGTTCATTGGCATCTTTTTGGTTCCTTACTCTATACCACATTGTGTTTCTTATTCCTCCAAGTCTGATGTTACCTACAGATTTGATGAGAATTTTGTCTTTGCCTCTTATCCAAGTCATTGATTAAAAAAAAAATGTTAAATGGCACAGGGCCAAGCACAAATCCCAAGAGTACTCCTCTGGAGAACTCTTGTTATGCTGACTTTGAAATATCAGTAATTTCTCTTCAAATCAGGACATTCTATGAGCTCCGAGTTCATCTAATTATATTACTATTCAGTCTATATTGTTTCATTTTGTCCACAAAAATAGTATGAGATGCTTTGCTCAAAGTGAGGTAAGCCATATCTGAAGTATTCCTTTAATCTATCAATTTAATAACTGTCAAAACAGGAAACAAGGTTAACTGTAATGACCTGTCTTAAATGAAGCCATACTGTAATTATTTTTCCCTTTCTTATGTCTTTGCTGTCTCTATCAATCTATTATAGATATTCCTAGTAATTGAAGTTAATCTGGTTGACTTGTAGTTTTCAGATCCTCATCTCTTTCATATTTTGAAAATTTAGTCCTTTGTTACTTCTTTGATCCTTATAGCTTCCAAGTTGATATTTCTAAAATATAGATGACTCTTTCATCCTTCTCTTCCATCTTTAGTGGCATATTTATTGTTTCTGGGATAAATGACAAAATCTTCAGTTTCACATGTAAAACCTTACATACATGGGGCAGCTAGATAGCATAATGGATACAGTGCCAGGCCTGGAGTTGGAAGGCTTTGGGTTCTAATCTGGCCTCAGACACTTTCTAGCTATGTGGCCTTGGGCAAGTCATTTAACCCCAGTTGCTCTGCCTTTGCCCCTCTTCTGTCTTAGAACTAGTAGATACTAAGGCAGAAAGTAAGGATTTAAAAACAGGAGTGACAAAACCCTATATATACAATATGGCTCTAGTCTCCCTTTCTCTTTTGCCATATTACTTGCCTTTACTCACTCTCCATTATAGTTAGATCCTGCTGTTATACATTCATACAAGTCTGTCTTTCACCCTTTGTGGCTTTTTGAAGATGGTCTTCTGTGCCCAGAATACACTTCTTCCATACCTCTGTTTTGTTTTATTCAGTCATTTTCAGTTGTGTCTGACTCTTCATATAACCCTATTTAGGGTTTTCTTTGCAAAGATGCTAAAGTGGTTTGCCCTTTCCTTCTCCAGCTCATTTTATAGACAAGGAAACTGAGGCAAATACTCAGCTAGTAAGTGTTTTAAAGACAGATTTGAATTCAGGTAGATGAATCTTTCTCACTCTAGGTCTTGCATCTATCTACTGTGTCACTTAACTGCCTTGCCTTTCTATCTCCACCTCTTAACAAAAGTAATGTAATGAAAATAATAACAATAGCAAGATTTATATATACTGCTGACAACGTGTCAGGCACTGTGCCAGGTCCATTACAATTACTATCTCATTTGATCCTCACAACCACCTTGGGAAGAGGGTGCTATTTTTTTCCTCATTTTACAGAGGAGGAAACTGAGGCAGACAAAGATTAAGTGATTTGCCTAGGGTCACACAGTAAGTGTCTGAGACTGCATTTGAAATCAGTTCTTCCTGACTTCAGGCCCAGTGCTCTTATCTGCTGTGCTACCTCAACTGCTTCTAATGCTTAGCATCACTAATTTCCTTCAGAGAAGAGCTTAGGTGCCATCTGCTACATAAAACCTTTGCTCTTCCAGTCTACTTGTTAGTGTTCTTTCCTTGAAACTGTTCTTATTTCTTTCTAATATATTTGATGTTATCTTTTTTTTTTATATTGTATTTCCCAGTATGACATAACTCTTTGACTTTTCTATTTTTGACTTTATGTCTCTAGTGCCTGGCATGATGCCATACATATAGAGCAGTGGTTCCCAAACTTTTTTGGCCTACTATCCCCTTTCCCGAAAAAATATTACTTAGCGCCCCCTATCACATACTAACACTGCCCCCTTGCAGTTATTCACCGCCCCCAAATGCACCTGTGGCCATCACCAACTCCCTGGATCGCTGCAGCACCCACCAGGGGGTGGTGGCGCCCACTTTGGGAATCACTGATATAAAGTGAGTGCTTAATAAATGTTATATTTAGTTTCATTGACTTTTCTTTTACTTTCTTGTGTTTTATTGTGGGAAGCCAATAAGAGAATAGATAAAAATCTGAGACTTCTCTTTGACCCCTTTTGTGATCCTTGTGATTTCTTGTTGAAAAGTATTGTGGCCTTATTGAAAAGCTTTAAGTTCCTAGCAAACCTGAATTTAAAGGGTTAACACGGTTCCCCTTTGACCAGGAATGCTGCTGCCTGGTATAACCAAGGCCAAAACCTTAGCAGGGGCAATTCAACCCTGAGAAAAATACTCCCCAACTTGGCTTTCTGATAAGAACCCAGTCAAAATTCAGCCTTGGCCTTGGTCTGTTCTGAAGCCAATGAGCCTTTTTGTGTTTTAATATGATATAATTTGTAACTTCTGCACATCTGCAAAGTTTTTTTGGGGGGGTTCTTTTGTGTGAAATGAGTCTTGAAACATATATATAATAAACTCCATGCTCCTGGAGCTAGAGCTGGAAGTATGAGCTAAAAGACAACTCCCGTGTCCCATCATTATTTCTTTATCAACTATGTCCTTATCAAATTATCAGAGATGATAAAGAGATCTCGACATTTTATGCCCCAGAATATTAATCAAGATTTTACAAAAACTTTATTTAGGGAAAATTATTGGAAGATGGTGAAATAAGGCAGGAAATTAACTGCTTTTCTAAAATTACCCCCCAAATAACTTAAAATAATACCTCAAAGTAAATTTTAGAGCAGCAGAAATAATTAAAAGTTGTTTAAAACGTTTGTCTAGTGTAAGAAAACTTGCAAGGATGTTAGAAAAACCTGATCACCTAAGGTGTGGTGGTCTGGCCTGATTGAGAAGGGGAAGCCTCCATTGCACTGGACTTCAGTTCCCAGTCTGTTGACCAGATGTGGCCTCAGGCTGTGACTGCCATTGATACTAGTGAGTGAGCTTGTGTAGGAGTAGGGCCCTACTAGTTGTGGTTACTCACAGGGGAGCCAAGTCACTGATTTTAGTTCCAGGGGAGAGGAGTGAGTTGATTCAGCTGCATGATTTCATGAAGGACTGTAGGGAACAAGAGTGTTTGGGTTGGTAGTTTGCTGATGGACCCTGGTTGAGACTGAGGGGTAGAGAGGAATATTTGAAATCACTGCTAGACCAAGGTGATCATAGAATGTTGGAAGAATCAAAAAGTCAAAGATTCCCAGATAGAGTTCAGAATACAACAGCATAAAAAATTTGAAGGCAAGAGCAGAGTCCAACCCTAACACAAATTCAGCAGCTAAGAAATAGGCTTAAACATTTTTTTTCCAATTTAGAATATTTTTCCATGGTTACATGATTTATGATCCCCTCCTCCCTTCCTCCCTACTCCTGAAGCTGACAAGCAGTTCCACTGGGTTATACGTGCATCATTGTTCAAAACCTATTTCCATGTTATTCTTTTGCAGTAGAGTGATCTTTTAACATCAAAACCCTTTTGAACTCTGTGTTCGGTCATGTGTTTTTCTTCTGTGTTTCTATTCCCACAGTTCTTTCTCTGGGTGTGGATAGCATTCTTTCTCATAAGTTCCTCTGGATTGTCCTGGATCATTGTATTGCTGCTAGTAGAAAAGTCTGTTATATTTGATTGTGCCATAATGTTAATCAGTCTCTGTGTACAACGTTCTCCTGGTTCTGCTCCTTTTGCTCTGCATCAATTCCTGGAGGTCATTCCAGTTCACGTGGAATTCCTCTAGTTTTTTATTCCTTTTAGCACAATAGTATTCCATTACCTACAGATACCACAACTTGTTCAGCCATTCCCCAGTCGAAGGGCATCCCTTCATTTTCCAATTTTTTGCTACCACAAAGAGCACAACTATAAATATTTTTGTACACGTATTTTTCCCTATGATCTCTTTGGGGCATAAACCCAGCGGTGGTAGGGGTGGATCAAAGGTCAGGCAATCTTTTAAAGCCCTTTGGGCATAGTTCCAAATTGCCTTCCAGAATGGTTGGATCAATTCACAACTCCACTAGCAATGCATTAGTGTTCCAATTTTGCCACATCCCCTCCAACATTTATCACTGTCTTTTGCTGCCATATTGGTCAGTCTGCTAGGTGTGAGGGGGTACCTCAGAGTTTTTTTTTCATTTATCTAATTAGGAGGGATTTAGAACACTTTTTCATGTACTTATTGATAGTTTTGATTTCATTGTGTGAAAATTGAAGCAGGCTTTTAAAAAGACAACCAAACAACAGAGAAAAAACCTAGCCATAGATAACTATTACAGGTGATAGAGAAGATCAAGGTTCAAACTCAGAAGACAGTGAAGTAAAAACAGCTACTTGTAAAGCTTCAAAGAAAAATGTAAAATGAATGTAAACCCAGGAGTGCTTGAAAGATTAAGTATAAAGGATTCAATATTAAGCTGTTTTAAATGGGAAAGTGAATATTTGTGACTCTTTAAGAATGTTATTACTAGAGTAGTTTGAAAGAGCATACATAGCTAGAAGGCTTCGAGTTCTGTTAACTATGATGGGCTGATCCTAAAAAGTGAAATTGGGTGGCAAGAAAATGGAGCACATTATCTCATACAAAAGAGGCATGAATGGAAGAACTGTTTCAGTAGAGGGTGTGTGGTGTGGGAATCTTTTTTTCATGTATCTGGGTTAAAGAAGGAAGAAACATCTAGTAGGGTATAACAGTCTTAAAGAAAAATGGGAGGGCAAGGGGAGCAGGATGAGAGCGGGATCCTTAGAAGGGAGTTTGGTTTAGGGAGACAGTGGTTAGACATAAATTTGATGGGAGTCATATAATGACTTGATGGGTTGAGAACCATGCCTATAGATGGGAAGTCCTGGGTTCAAATTTGACCCCAATCACTTCTGGCAATGTGACCCTGGCCAAGTCACTTAACCCCAATTGCCTAGCCCTTTGCTCTTCTTTAGATGGAAGATAAAGGTTTAAAAAAATTTTTTTTAAAGTAAATTAGACTTCTGAGGAGTGATAGAGTAAAGAGAGAGAAAAACAGTGAGGAAAAAAAATAGGATGACTGGAGGAAATCTATAACTAGTAATTATAACTTTGAATGTAAATGGGATGGATTTATCCATAAAACAGAAATAGCAGAATGGATTAAAATTCAGAACCTCAGAATATGTTGCCTACAAGAATATTTAAAAATTAGAGATTATTACATAAAGTAAAAATAAAGGGCAGGTGTAGAATTATGCATTAGCTAATGCAAAAAAAGCAAGGATGGCAGTCTTTATCTCAGACAAAGTTAAAGGTAAACGTAAAATAAATTTAATTAAAAGAGAAGCAGGTAAACAATATTATGCTTAAAAGTTCCATAAATAATGAAGTAATGTCAATATTAAATCAAAATGTACCAAATGATATATAGCATTCAAATTTTTAAAGGAAAAGCTAAATGAATTAGACAGGAATAGTTAGCAAAACTATAATAGTAGGGATATTCCAACCTTTTCTTCTTAGAATTTGATAAATCTAATCAAAAAATATATATAAGAAAAGTCAAGGAATTGACTAGAACCTTAGATAAGCTAGATATGAGATATCTGGAGAGAATTAAATAGGAATAGAAAAGAATAGATGTTTTGTACATCATACCTTACAAAAATTGACCATTTATTAGGCCATTAAAACTTTAGTTAAATGCAGGAATATTAAATGAAACCTTTTCAGATTATAGTGCATTAAAATTATGTTTAATAAAATATCATTGAAATATGAATTAAAAATTAATTGAAGAAAAATTAACCTAATCTCTAAAAGATAAGTTAAAAAACAAGTTATAGAAACAATACATGATTTTATTAAAGAGAATAATAATAAGACAATGTATCAAAACTTATGGGATATAGCAAAATCAGTAACCCAAGAAAATTTATATCCATAAATTTTATACTTTAGTAAATAAGAGAGTAGATCAGTGAATTGAATATGTAAAATATGTAGAGTTGGGTAGATTGGGGTGGCCCTATGACATTTTCTTTTATCTTCTTTGTCTAATATATTTGGAGGGAGGAAAACATTTCTTATCCATTTAATATTCTTTTAGCTATATACAGTTAATCTCCTACATCTACTGTGATTCCTTCCTCCCCCCGCCCCCTGCCCCACTTTCTTGTCTTTTTGAAACTAGTCCTTCCAGTTGAGGTATAGCTGTCAGTTTAGCCAACATAGTAACTTATTACTTCTATCTTTCATAGGTGTTTTCCAAATTTGCAGAAGGAGCTTTTAAATTTTTTTTAAACCCTTGTCTTCTGTTTTAGAATTAGTATTAGTTCTAAGGCAGAATTGGGGTAAGGGCTAGGCAATGGGGATTAAGGCCACACTACTAGGAAGTGACTGAGGATATTTGGACTAAGTCTTTCGACTTTAGACCTAGCTCTCCATCTACTGAACCACTGGTACAATGAAATCATGAAAACTGGTTAGAGTCAGGAGAGAAGCCTTTCTCTGACAGTTTTGGCACCTTAGGCAAATCTCTGAGCCTCTGCTTAATTAACTGTACAAATTTTGAGGATAATTGCAAAACCTTCCTTAACTTGGTGGTTGTGAGGAAGATACATGCAAACCTTAAAAATACAGTATAAATAGTCACAAAATTTGGCTCCTGGCTGCTTCTAATTTCAGTGTGATTACTGTCAGGATATTCATTTTTTTGGGGGGGGGTCACATAATAACTGATTTGGTTACTAGAGTTAGACAAAGATTGAATAAAGGAGAAGCTTGACCTCAATTTATTGATGCTAAAGACAAGTACATGCAACATGCTCATCGCATGTTAAACTGGGGCCCCCTAGTGGCTGATCCTAATGTTGGATTGTAAATTTATTCTGGATTATAGATTTTGAGATTTGGATGAGGTCTACCAGAACTTTTAGTCTGACCCAAGTACCAGAGACATTTCCACTATAACATACTGAAAAGAAAAGAAGGAAACAAGCATTTATTAAATATCTACCATGTGCCAGGTATTATGCCAAGTGCTTTACAAATATTATCTCATTTGATTCTCACAATAAATGATTTGAAGACCTCTGGGGAGGAAACTCACCACTTCCCTAAACAGCTCATTTCTTTCTCCTTTTACCATGTTTGGAGTAATTACTTTGTGCTCAGTGTGGAACTTATAATTTGTGTGTGTGTCAACTGTCTTGTACACTTGACCTTAGAATCTTTCTAGGCTTCCTGGGGCAGTAGAGGTTTTAAATATCCCTTGAATTCCCCTCTGTTGTCAAGAAATCCTTTGACATCTCCACACCCTCTGTGGAAGCCAATAGGAGATGTTTGTGTTATGCTGACAGAATGTGGAATTCTCTGGCATGGGATTATAGAAGCAGTATTATTGCAACAGCTGATCTACTTTAGATGATTTGGATTTATGGTAGATGAGGCACTAATCCATCCTATAGGCTATTTTCTTACATGCGTTATTTATAATATATTAGGTTTTTATGTCTGGGTCTCAGAAAATTAAATTAACACGATTTCTTTTTTAAACCCATACCCTTCCATCTTAGAATCAATACTGTGTCTTGATTCCAAGGCAGAAGAGTGATAAGGGCTAGGCAATGGGAGTTAAGTGACTTGCCCAGGGTCACATAGCTGGGAAATGTCTGAGGTCAGATTTGAATCTAGGACCTCCTGTCTCTAGGCCTGGCTTTCAATCCACTGAACTACCCAGTTGTCCCCAAATTAGCAAGATTTCTGATTGGTTGAGGTTTTATGAAAAGAGTCTAGATTTAGAATTTAGACTTTTTAAAATGATACTTTAGAAACATAGAGCACATATACAATTAAACTTTGGCTGTCTTGGACCCTTTGGGAAACGAGCCATTCTAGATAGCCAAATCAAAATGCTTTATTTTGACCATTTTAAGTGAAAAAATTTCCAAAATATGTTACTACTTGTCTTCTTAAATAGAATAAAACTGAAAAACTAAACATAGGTCGTTCCTTTTGAACTTCTAGGGCAGTCATGGTGAACCTTTTAGAGACAGAGTGCTGTGTCCCCTTCCCCCAGACCATGCTGTGCCCCTCCCCCACTGAGTCCTGGACATACCCTTCCCGCCCCCCCCCCCCCATATCCCACACAGGGGAGGGAGAAAGTACTCCCATTGGGCTGGTGGATAGAGGGGCTGGTGAAGTGAGGAATGGCCTCAGTGAATATAGAGAGTGGGAGGGATGTGGTTGGAGCACTCCCCTCCCCTCCAGCTCTGCTGCCTATGAGGAACCTTAACTTCCTGGGTGCTCCCATTGGCTGCTGGGCAGAGGGGTGGGGATGTGAAAAAATGTCTTCAGGCACAGTGGAGATGGGGAGGAGAACAACTCTGCCAGAATCACTCTACCTTTTTCAAAAAATAAGTTTATTTAATTAATTAATTTAGAATTTTTCCCATGGTTACATGATTCATGTACTTTCCCTCCCCTTTCTCCCATCCCCCTCCTGTAATCAATGAGCAATTCCACTGGGTTTTACATGTGTCTGATCAAGACCTATTTCCATATTATTAATATTTGTATTAGGGTGATCACCTAGAGTTTACATCCCCAATTATATCCCCATTGACCCATGTGATCAAGGAGTTGTTTTTCTTCTGTGTTTCTGCTCCCACAGTTCTTTCTCTGAATGTGGACAGCGTTCTTTAAGTCCCTCAGAATTGTCCTGGATCATTGCATTGCTTCTAGTAGAGAAGTCCATTACATTTGATTGTATCATAGTGTATCTGTCTCTATGTATAAGGTTCTCCTGGTTCTGCTCCTTTCACTCTGCATCAATTCCTGGAGGTCGTTCCAGTTCATATGGAATTCGTCCAGTTCATTATTCCTCATAGCATAATAGTATTCCATCACCAACAGATATCACAATTTCTTCAGCCATTCCCCAATTGAAGGGCATCCCCTCATTCCCCTCTGCCTTTTCTAATAATGAACTCTGGGGGGACAGCCATGTGCCCACAGAGAGCACTCTGTGCCATCTTTGGCACCCGTGCTAAGTTTGCCGTTATTGTGCTAGGGTTTACAAAGTGCTTTGCTTGCAATAAGCTCAAGGGGTAGACAGTACAAATAAGAAAAATTAGGAAGATATTTTATAGATAAGGAAATGAAGGAATAGAGAGAATGTAATTTGTGCAGGGCAAATCACAGAACTAGAAAATGTTGAAGCAGGATTTTAAACTTGGGTTATAGGATCATACATAGATCTAAGATTGGAACAAACATTAGAAAGCATCCAATTTACTTTCATCATTTTACAGATGAGAAAACTAAATTCTAAGATTATTAAGTCACTTACCCAGGGTCACACAGGTGGCAAACATCAGAGCTAAGATTTGAACTCTGGGGCCTCTTACTCCAGAACCAATGCTCATTTTGTGAATTTTCCCAGGGTCAAAATATATAAATAGTTTAGTTAGTATTTTAGCATACTTACAAGTTCCTTTCCAGATTGGTTGGAGAGGAGTCACAGTTTAGTGCAGTGATAGGCAACCTTTGAGCTTGGTGTGTCAAAATTCGCCAGAAAAACTGAGCATAACTCAGATGGTATGTCACTTCAAGAAAAAAACCATAATTTTGTGCTATTTGTAGTTTAAATAACAAAAATGTATAATTGTAATATATAACTATATTTAATAAACCAAAATAGTAAATTAATATAGGTAGAATTGTCATCTATAGTTAACAGAGTGTCTACACTACACTACAGCAAATGTTTCATTCTCGGCATGTGGTCATACTTCTCTGTATGGGTTGTGTGTCATTGAAAATGGCTACACATGTCAGCACTGACACACGTATCATAGGTTTGCTATCACCGGTTTAGTGTACTAGTGTGTTAATCTTTCTGTGGTTCCTCACCACCACCACTGATAATTTCCATCTTTTTTTTTTTTTTTTAAACCCTTGTACTTCGGTGTATTGTCTCATAGGTGGAAGATTGGTAAGGGTGGGCAATGGGGGTCAAGTGACTTGCCCAGGGTCACACAGCTGGGAAGTGGCTGAGGCCGGGTTTGAACCTAGGACCTCCTGTCTCTAGGCCTGACTCTCACTCCACTGAGCTACCCAGCTGCCCCAATTTCCATCTTTTGACATCTTTGCCAATTTGTTTCATGAAAGGTATTGGCTCTGAGTTGTTTTGGTTTGTATTTCTCTTATTTTTAGTGCTTTTGGGTAGATTTTAATGTAGTTGTTAATAGTCTGCAATTCTTTTAAGAATTGTTCATATTTTTGATGACTTATCTGTTTGGGGAATAGCTCTTGCTCTTATAAATTTGTGTTATTTACTATATATTTTGACTGCACATGTCTTTTAAAATCCATGTTGATATGGAATTTTTTGTGTACTACCTATGCAGCTCACTCAATTATTATTTTCACCCTAGATAAGTCACTTAATATGTTTTCTTATGCATCATTCTTAAAGAGACTGAATTAGAAGACTTAAGAAGTAATCTGGTGCAACCCATATTGAACAATAGTCTTCTACAAGGTATCTGAACCAAGTAGTCATTTGACCTCCACTAGTGAGTATGGAATATTGTAGCTATTGGTAGACACAAGGCAATGTATTGATTGGCTTTATTGAATTTATTTTTTTCTCTTGTTTTTTGTCTTCCCATAAGGAATGGCTTGCTGAAGGGTGGAATCTACTTGGATATGAATGTGGTATAAAAACAAAAGATATAAATTTTAATTTTAAAAAGCCTGGATTGAGGAGTGGGGATGCCACTACCTTCCCCAGAAGCCATATTACACTTGGACAACTTTAATGGTTAATAAGTTTTATCTTTGAATGAAGTAAAAAATGTGTCTTTGCAACTTCTATTCTTTGTCTTTGGTTCTGACATTTGGGGCCATTCTGTGCTGAAAACAATGCTTTTTTCCCCTGTCTTATATTGCCTCTCTATTTAACTTAGATGAAAATTATACTATACTGTCATACGTTGAATTGATGTCTTCTAAGTATTCTTACAGTATTTGGCCCTAAAGAATTTTTTGAGTTCTTGTTCTTTTTGCAAATTTTTTTGTCTTGTTGTCTCTGACTTTTTTCAAAAAATATATTTTTACTAATTTCATTAAATATTTCTCAAATAAATGTGAAAAAAGTTAATACATTTAAAAAAATTGAGATCTAAATTCTCTCTTTTCCTCCTGGTTCTCTCCCACCTTTTGAGAAGGCAAATAGTATGATATCTTTTGTATATGTGAAGTCTCACAAAAACTTAATACTGTATTTAGCTATGTTGAAAAAGAAAATGCATATTCAAAATAAGAAAAAGAAAGTAAAAAATGTTTGCTTTAATCAGTCAGAGTTTTATCAGTTCTCTCTCTGGAGGTGGCTGGCATTTTTCATCTTGGGTCCTTTGGAATTATCTTGGATCCTTGCCTTGATGTGAGCAGCTAAGTCTTTCACAGTTGATCATCTTTATAATATTGATGGTATTGTGTAGAATGTTTTTCTGGTTCTGCTCATTTCACTCTATGAGTTCATATAGGTCTTCCCAAGTTTTTCTGAAACTGTCTTGCTTGTCATTTCTTATAGTATAATAGTATTATCACAATCATATCCCACAGTTTATTCAGCCATTCCCCAATTCCCAATTGATGAGCCTATCCCTCAATTTTCTATTCTTTGCTATCACATAAAGAGCTTGTAAGAAGGGAAATTAGATATTTTTATATGTATGTTTAAGGTGTGGTTGCCAGGAATCAATCAGATTTAGATTGATTTCATAATTAAAGTTAGACCCATGTCAGGATGGCTTTTATGGTAATTTATTTACAATTAGGAAGGTTGAAGGTAGGGAAAGAGAGAGAGAGAAAAACTCTGATCCGGAATCCGGACCAGGTGAGAGTTAAGAGATTAATTAAACTAGGCTACTAGCCACAAGGCCTTAGCAATTAGAGAGGCAAAGAAGCCTCCTTGAGTTAGAGACTCTAGAAACGCCAAGGAAGTCAGCCTAACTTACCCACGTGACAATTCAGAGAGGAAGCCGCCTGAGATCCTTCAGCACCAAGTTCAAAGCACCAACTGCTCTCAACAGGAAGTAACCATCATATTTGAAGGATAGCATCTTTTGTCACTTCCTGGAGGTCCACCTCTAATTCAAATGGACAAATGGCAGCCTCAACACTGTTTTGGACTGCCCCTTGTTCTTGATTTGTCACTTATTGTCACGTGTGGGTAACTCATCTCCTCTTCCCCACTTAGGGAGGTGGGGATGACCTTATCTCTGGTGGCTAGAGTTTTAACTATGAATGGGGGGTGAGCTAATTCCATTTACACAAGCTGTTATAAATATTTTTGTACAAATAGGTCTTTTTTTTTTTAAACCCTTATCTTCAGTCTTGGTAACAGTTCTAAGACAGAAGAGTGGTAGGGGGTAAGTGACTTACCCAGAGTCACAATGCTAGGAAGTGTCTGAGATCACATTTGAACTCGGATCCTACTGACCCCAGGCATGGCACTATATCTACTGTGTTACCTAGCTGCTCCCAAATGGATCCTTTTTCCTTTTTTTGATCCTTTTTAGGATACAGACCTAGTAGTTGTATTGCAGAGACAAAATGTATGCACAGTTGTAATAGGTTGTCACTTCTTGCTGCTACCTTCTTCACTATCCTTACTTCTAGTAGTAACCTTATTACCAATATTTTTCTAGATTAAAATTTTGAAAATATTTTATTGAGTTTTTTTGTTTTTACGTCACCCTCTTTTCTGAATATATTAATCTCTCTCTCATACTCAGCTACCCAGCCCTTGTAATTTAAAAAAAAAAAAGAGGCATTTCAGCTAAACTACCACATTAAGCATGTCTGATATTATATGCAGTATTCCACATCTTTAGTTTGCAAAGAGGGGAAGGAAGTAGTTTGTTCAATTCTTTTGGGAGCCAAACTTTCTATCTTTACTTCTCTTTTGCTATGGTCTGGAAAAAACAGAATAGCAGGGAGTCTTAACAAAGTGCATGAGCTAGGGGGCTTGAACTTTGTAGCATCCCTTGACTATTCATAGATCTCTTTTGCTTCTTTCTTGGTCTTTGAGCCTGTCCTTGATGTTTGAAGTTGCTAGTTCAGGGTCTTATTTTTTCCAAGTTTATTTTTTTACTTCAGACTATTTCAGTTATGGCTCTAAAAGCGCTTGTAAAACATCAGTTTTTAAAATAAATCTACCTTTAAATCAGACTTTTATTGTATTGCACATTGTACAGTGTCTGGACACATACTAAGTACTTAATAAGTGTTGATTGATTGAATGGAACATCTTGAATTATATTTTTAAAATTGCTCTGTGATGTAGTGGTTGGCATAGAAAGCTTCATGTAAGGCAGTCATTCAATTTTGTACTTGTAATTGAGGCAGTGTGATATAATAATGAGTACTGGGTCAGGAGGTACTTATGGACCTGGTTTCTTTGTTCCTTTCTAGTCTACACATTAACAATTTGTGATCTGTATCAGTATTTTGGAAGCAAATTAACAAGAGAGGGCACTATTGTCAGCTCCTTCCTAATGAAGAACTCTTACTCTTGCCTTAGAGTTCACTTTCTGACATAAGGACTGAGAGGGCACCAGTGTTATCCACATTTTAAATATAAGTAAAATTTAATTTCTTTTTGATCACTTTTTTGCTAAATTTGTTAGTTTAGTTTTCCAAAATTCATAGAGGCATTGATTATATCTTGCTCTTGTCACATTTTTTTTAAACCCTTAACTTCTGTATATTGGCTCCTTGGTGGAAGAGTGGTAAGGGTGGGCAATGGGGGGGGTCAAGTGACTTGCCCAGGGTCACACAACTGGGAAGTATCTGAGGCCAGATTTGAACCTAGGACCTCCCATCTCTAGGCCTGACTCTCAATCCACTGAGCTACCCAGCTGCCCCTCTTGTCACATTTTGATAATTAAAAGCAACTAATTTGCTCCAGATTAAATATTGGGGGCTAGAGAGAACCTAAATTTTACTGCTGGCAGGTGGTAAATACAAGGTCTGTGGGACAGCATTCCATTTATTTACGGAAATTAAGTTATTAGAATTCTACACTAGAAGGATCATTGATTGAAATGAGCCTCTTTAATTTACTATGTCACCTTTGTCAAAAATGTAGAGGCAGACATATTGTGGTAACCATTTTGGTACACTGATTTAGGTTGTACTTACTAATAGGTCATCCTTGAGTATTGCCTTGTTCTGTTTCTCCTCCTTTAAGCTACCTATATGTAACTAAACAACCATAATTCTTAGAGTATTTTTTTTTTCCTTTAGGAAATCATGTTGTCCAGTCAGTCTTCAAGTTCTCCTCCTCTGACATTTTGGATATGAAATCATGGTTGCTCAGATTCTAGACTCCTCTTCTGTCACAGAGTTTGAAAGAAACATTTTCCTCTTGGGCTACTCATCTTTCTTGGATTTGGTGTCCTAAATGCATGTTAAAGTGTTACCTTCTTTTATAGGAGCATTGAAATTTAGCAGCAGATTTTAGTTCTTTATCCAAGAGGTCTACATTTGGCTATAACGGGGAATCATTGTGACAAATAGGAAGAACATAACTTGATTCCATCTTTAGCTTTGTGTACTAGAAGCTGGCAGTACCAGAGACTGGCCTCACTGGATGGCTGTCTCTCAGCTGTGTACCCAGCCAACCCGTGTCTTCCATTTTCCTTGATTTTATCTGTTGGAGCTCTCAAAGGTCTGTAGCCCCATCTATCCAGAATGAGTTAGGAGAGGCAATTCTTGGAAGTGCATGGATCAGTGATTTGCAGTCCAGATAGAGGGCAGGAAGTACAATTTCAATGGGCCACTTTTTTCCATTTGTACTATAAAATTGTAAGAAGGAATCACCTGTAGATAAGCAGGATACTGAAATTCTTTACCTCTGTAATATTTCATTTTTATTTTCTGCCTTTTTCTCACTATCTTGATATTAACAAGTTAGAGATCGTCTTTCTTTGGGAATAATTTCACTTAGTGTTTTCTCGTTTTTTGATTCTTACCTTCTGACTTAGAATCATTACTAAGTATTGGTTCCAAAGCAGAAGAGCTGTAAGGGCCAGGCAAATGGGGGTTAAGTGACTTGCCCAAGGTCACACAGCAAGGACAGATTTGAACCCAGGACCTCTTGTTTCCAGTCCTGGCTCTCTATCTACTGAGCCACCTAGATGTCTCTTAGTATTCTCTTAATGGGTTTCTGTATCATTTTCAGCTCTTCACAATATAGCCTCCAAACTACCTTTTTATCCTTATTATATATTATGTTTTCTGTTCATACACTGTGGTCTAGTTAACCTGGTTGTTATTATTTTTCATGCAGAACATTCTCTCTCCCATCTCCTGGTTGTTAAACTGGTTCTTGTCAGTGCTTGTAACACATTCTCCTTACCTTTATCTTCTAGATTCCTATGTTTCTGTTAAGATTTAGCTTGCATTATCCACATTTTCCTTCCCCTAGTTCTTGTAGCTCTTTAATATATACCAGTCATGGGGGCAAACTTTTTAAAGAGGGGGCCAAAGGAAAGGAAATGCTCATCTGTCAGTCTGTTTCTAAGGCAACTCTTTTGATGTTTCATTGTATTGTATCCTACTCATTGTATTCGTCAGATTAGGAATAATGTCGTGTGCAGGATAGAACATTTCAGGGGTCTGCGTCTGGCCCAGAGGCTGTAGTTTGCCCATCACTGGTGTATACCAGTGTTAGTACATGCATTGTCTCCTGTAACAATAGACTCCTTGAAAGTATGGACTGTTTCTCTTCTGTCTTTTTATCTCTAGTGCATAAAGTAATTCTTGGAGTATAGTAGGTGGTAATAAATGCTGGGCCTGGTACCGTGGCCTAGCTGCCCCCAGCACCTATGCCCTTATGGGCCCTTATGGCCCATGACCTCCTAGGAAGTGACTGCTGCCACACTTTGACCACATCCATCTGGTCTGGATCCTGGTTGGATTGCTTGCTATCTTTAGCTGTCCCTGTGATGACAACTTGCCAACCTCTGGCAAGAGATGAATAGAGATGAACCAGCAGCCGTCATGATGAATCTGGGGTGCCTCTCATATCCAGCCACCTTTACTATCACTCCAGTCTCACTCTTCTGTAGCTTCTTGCCACATCCTGTCCTACTGAGCTAGGTACTGTTTGATTCAACTCTTTACTGGGGATCCCCTGCTTTCAAGAATACCCATTCCAAATGGACTTTTGACACCCATTTTGAATACTGGCTCTTGACTCTTTAGTTAAATTGTTTGGAATGTAATTTTGCTTTCATGTGTGATATAGGAATCAGAAGCTTAGCACTTTGGGGAAAGTAACAGTGGTTTTGAATGTGAATGAAATGATATTGCCCTATTAGGTACATAGTGAAAAAGGCATTAAATATTCACACTTTTTAGCTTAAGCTGGTGGTAGTTTAATTGATGGTTTTAAGATTTGAATTTCAGACCACTGGAGAAAAACTTTTATGAGAGACTCTTTGCCTGCTAACCTTTAAATTTTTTTATTATTTAATATGTATAGGGCAGCTAGATGGTGCAGTGGATAAAGTGCTGGGTCTGGAGCCAGGGAGACTGATCTCATGAGTTCAAATCTGGTTTCCAGACTCTTACTACTTATGTGGCCCTGGGCAAGTCATTTAACCCTGTTGGCCTCAGTTCCTTCTCTTTTAAATGTACTGGAGAGGCATATGGCAAATTATTCTAGTATCTTTGTCAAGAAAACACCAAAATGGGGTCTCGAAGAGTCAGACACCCTATTAGAAAACAACTGAACATCTAATATGTAAGGGCTCTTCCTTGCAGAGATTTTTTTCCCCCCTAGATATATCTAGAAGCCTGTCCCCACCACCTTTTAGTTGCATTGCATCAAATAGCAGAGATCACTATTAGCCTCTACATTTGTGGTGCTAATGTTGTGAATCATAGTTCATCTAAATATACTTATGTCAAATGTAACTTTTCCTGAAGTCTTTTTTTTTTTAACCCTTACCCTCCATCTTGAAGTCAATACCGTGTATTGGCTCCAAGGCAGAAGAGCAGTAAGGGTAGACAATGGGGATCAAGTGACTTGCCCAGGGTCACACAGCTGGGAAGTGTGTGAGGCCAGATTTGAACCTAGGACCTCCAGTCTCTAGGCCTGGCTCTCAATCAACTGAGCTACTCAGCTGCCCCCTCTTTTTTTTTTTTTCTTTTAAGCTTGTTATTAGTTCAGCAAGCATTTATTAAGAATCTACTTGGATCTTGCAACAATGACCAATATGGAAGTGTGTTTTGCATGACAATAAAACAATCTTCTTGGGCCAGGCACTGTGCTAAAGGCTGAGGATACAAAGAAAGGCAAAGATCAAATGGAGGGGACCATATGCAAACAACTATGTATACACAATCAGCGTATGTAGTTTAAATGAATTTCAGAGAGAAGACACTGAAATGAAAGATCAGGAAAAACTTCTTTCATAAAGTAGGACTAGTTGAGGGCAGCTGGGTAGCTCAGTGGAGTGAGAGTCAGGCCTAGAGACGGGAGGTCCTAGGTTCAAACCCGGCCTCAGCCACTTCCCAGCTGTGTGACCCTGGGCAAGTCACTTGACCCCCATTGCCCACCCTTACCAATCTTCCACCTATGAGACAATACACCGAAGTACAAGGGTTTTAAAAAAAAAAAAAAAGTAGGACTAGTTGAGACATGAAGGAAGCCAGGAGGCAGAGATGAAGAAGGAGAGTTCCAGAAATGGGGGACAGCTAGTGAAAATACCCTGAGTCTGAAGATGAGTGTCTTGTTGGAGGAACTGGGGTGTTATTGGATGTAGAGTATGTAGATGGAAGTAAGGAATAAGAAAACTGGAGAGGGAGGAAGTAGCTAGGTTTTCAAGGGCTTTGAAAGCCAAAGACTTTTAAAAACCTCTGATCCTGGAGGTGATGTGGAGCCACTGGAGTTCTTTGAATTACAGGATGATGTGGTCAGACCTATGCAATTTGGTGGCTGAGTAGAAGATGAGTTTGGAATGAGGAAAGACTTGTGACAAGAGGAACTACTGGACTAATGCAATTTCTAGTTGTGAGGTGATGACAGCCAGGACCAGAGTAGAGTCAGTGTCAGGAGAGAATTCCTGTTTATTCAATTTATATTGTATGATAATTCATTATCATCTTTTTTCATCCATTTTTCTAATTAAAGGCTTTATTTTTGGTTTATTTGTTACCACAGAGTGTTGTTAGGATTATTTTAGCATATATTGGACCTTTGTTTCTTCCTTTGGCTTATTTAGTATCCTCTTCATTTTCTGTATGAAGAAATTGAGATCTAGAGAGAAGTTTCTTGCTTACAGTCACTCCGTAGAACTAAAGCTATTTTTATAGCTGGAAGGAATCTTAATGATGGTAATTCTTCACAAATGAGAAAATTAGAGGTTAAGAGAGAAAGAATCTTTTTCTTGATATGATGGGGGAAGAGTTGGTGTGCAAAAAATTCAGTGCTCTAGGTAGTAATCAGTATCTTCACTGTTTTGGTATATATGCTTATGCCTCCCTCACCATGACCATTGGGGACTTCATGGTCCCTTAACATTTATAATATAATTTATAATATAATTTAAGTAGGCAAAAATATAGCATGTTTTCTTTGTTGGCATCTTCCTTTATCTTTTGTATATCTAGATGTCATTACATTAATATTTACAAATAATAGGTATTTAATCAAGAAACTAAAATTCTACATGAAAAATTCATTGTTGAAATGATTATGAAACTACATTCTAAATCACTTATGAATAGAGTAGCAGCTAGGCATTCTAATTTTGTAGCTGGAGAGACAAGAAGTGCTTGTTTTTCACAAGGTAAAATGATTTGCCCAAGTTTACATAGTGAGTCACTGTTTACAGAATCTAGGATTCCTAAATTATAGTATAATGATTTCTCCTGGGGCAGTTAATAATAAACTACTTTTGTAAATAACTATTTTATAAGAATAGCTTTAAGAATACTAAAGTTTAATCTGATTGTGCCTAAGAGTTTTCTTGAAACTGCTTCCTGTGTTAAGAAATTTAAGATGAAGTAAAACAAATGCCTATGCTTCTACCTGTCCCCCATTTTTTCTTTCTTAAATAATTAAGACCCCCATAGGGCTTATAGTTGAATGATTCACAGATAAACAGCAATAGTGTAAGAAGGAAAAATATTATTCAGGTGAAACTGGGGATAAATTTAGGTAGAATAATTTAACTGCCCCTCCTTTCTGTTTGTGGCTTACACTCTTAACAGGATTCTTTCTGGTCAAGAACCTCAAGGTAGAAAATTGAAGCAGAGTCATATATGGTTTTAAGCACCATAAAACTTTTGATATATGATCCTTGTTTTCATATTATTTCTTTGAAAAAATAATCAATTTTTCCCCATTATATGAAACCTTTCCTGATTTCCCTAGTTAGCAATATTTTCTTTTCTCTAATTACCATCTTTGGAATATCTCTGTACATACTGTCTTCCAGTATTCCTTTCTTTCCCCTATTCTGCCCTGACTGCCATATTAGCAGAGACTGTTAGTTTTTGCATATAATAGATCTTTTTTTTAAAATCCCTCTTACTTTCTGTCCTAGAATTGGTATCAATATCAGTTCCAAGGCAGAAGAGAGACAAGTGGTGGTAAGCAGTTGGGGTTAAGTGACTTGGTCAGGGTGTCATGTAGCTAGAAGGTGTTCGAGGCCACATTTGAACTCGGATCCTCTCAACTGCAGGCCTGGCACTCTAGCCACTGACCTAAATAACTAGCTGCCCCCCCCCCCCCCATATAATAAATTATAATTCTTTATTGAATTGAAAAAAATGCCCTCTCAAGAATTACTTGAGCTAAATGGAAAATAATGGAAAATAAAATATACTTGTAGTGTGTGGGTTGTGTGTATAGCAGGTAGGTAAAATAGGAAGGCATTTTGCTACAGACAATAAACTGGGACCAAAGGTTTTAATAATTTATTGTATAATGTGATCAAGACTAAATTTTGTTAAATGTGGAATTTTAGAATTGACAGACTAGATCATTAATTTTATAAAACTTAATACATTGAACCTAAAGTTTTAGATTTTTTAGGCACATTATTTTAATTGGAGAAATATATTATTGTTGACCACAAAGTGTGTTAGACTCTATATAGACTGAAGTTGGGAAGCTCAGGATATTATGAATAACAAGTTCTGATTTCTAGTCATGGGAAAAATTCCAATGTTTGAGAGGTACAGGTGGCTAATGGGAGTGTCAAAATCTTATAGAGGGACAAAATTTCCACAGCCTACTGTTAGTTTATATGATGATCAGAATGCTTTTGGGCTATAAGATCATAGATTTAAAACTAAGATTTAGAGAAGGGACCTTAAGTTAGTACTACAGATTCCCCCCCATCCCCACATCCACATCCTATATTCAAGCTGAGGAATCTGAGGCCAGAGGCACAAAGTGACTTGCCCAGGTTCACAAAGCTGTAGTAAATCTTTGACCTCCTAAGTCATCCTGATAATAAGCCCAATACACTATCCACTGACTATATCATGCCTCTCAGTTGAATTGTCTCTTCAATTTGGAAGGATTCTTAGAAATCATCCAGTATTACCTCATTTTGCATGTGAGTAAATGAGAGAAAAATTAATGTCTAGCTAAGGGATGTGTGGGGGAATAAATGATAGAGTTGGGTATTTTTTTCCCTTTGCCAAAAGTTTTCAACTATTCCTTGGCAAATTATATAGTTTGAAAATGCATCACCAGTTGCATAATGGAGCAACTGAATGTTTTCCTATAATAGCTACATTTTTAGGGTTTAGGAGTCTCCCCAGTGTAAAAATGCTGATATTAATAAGAGCTGTTATGTTCCATGTAAAATTTTATCAGCACTCTTATTCAAAGTAATTCCCCCAGTATAATCTTTCAGTTATGAACCCAAGACTGAGCTATATCTAAAAGTTTTTTCACTTTCTGTTTATAAAGAGCACTTCCCCAGCCCCCTAGTTGTGGATTTGCTTGTAGTCAATGGCAAAATAGGGCTTACTTGACTGAAATTGGCTTTATAGGCAAATCTATTAGAATTCATTTGTTTACATTAAAGGATACAAACACATTGCCAGTTAAAATTGTGCTTTGGTAAAGCATGATGATAAGCAGAGCTGTTAAACCAGCCAGCTAATCTACTCCCTGATGTGTAACTGGAACCAGTTTAAAATGTAATTGGAAAATGTTTAACAAAATAAAAAGAAATACAACACAACATGGATAATGTTTATTTGTGGTATTTTAAGTCAATATGTGGCCTGTTTCAATTTGAGTTTGATACCTTTGGTATAAAGGATATACTACCTGATTTGGGATCTGGAAGACTTAGATTTAAATCTTGTCTCAAACACTTAAAAGTTGTGCAACCATAGACAAATCATTTAACCTTTCTTGGCCTCCATTCCTTACTTATTAAATGAGAAACTTAGAATAGATAGTCCCTCAGGTTCCTTCCATCTTTGATACTCTGAAATATCCTAAGAGACTGCTTTATTGATATTCTTTACTTTCACCAAAATTTCTTTCCTTCTTTTACCGAAGGTAAAGTGATAGCAGGGTACTGTTAATGTTTCTATAGTTCATATTTTTTTCTGCCAACATGTGTATAACACATGTTGCTCATTTTCATGATTTTTATTGTCTTTGTTAATAACTCCCCCAATTTTTTCTGTCTTGTTTTATTTCCCAATCCCCCTGTTTTATCACCTCTTTTCTGTATCCAGAGTTGGAAAGGAAAAGTGAGCATTTACCTCGTATCATACTATTTGGTCTTGTATGATAGGATAATTAACTCATGGTGGCAGAAACTTGAACTAGTATAATTTTTTTCTTTAGAATTGCTCTGTAGAAAATAGCACTTAAATCTTTTGGCATTAATTGAACAAGCTTGCATTTTTCCAAGGTTCTTTTATCTTTTCAATAGAAAATGAAAATTAATTGACTTTTTTGGTGTTTAAACTTTGAAAAATTTTTATTTTAATTATGTATGCCAAGATTGTGCTGGCAAAGAATTTCTTAATGGTTGCTTTCTGTTGCTAAAGAAGCCAATAAATATTAAGGTTTTGGTTTTCTCTCTATTAGCTACCATATAATGATTATCAGTTCTAGATAGCTTCAGTAATTCATATAATTTGTGGCCAAAGAGACATTTTGTATTGCTGTAATTAAGGGAGTTATGAACAGCTAGTACTGTGTTTAAAATACCAAACTTTATGGGGATTCTACTCAAAAAAAGCAAGTTTGTAAAGTGCTGCCACACAGACATGTCATTTGGAGTGCTGGCCTGCACTGCATTAAGTGTTTTTGTAGGTCTGCCCTGTCCATTTCTGTGAATTTAACTGGTCCCACTTGAACACTTATATTGCCACAAATTAGCAATATCTTGTCACCGCATTTTGCTTTCTATCCTTATCTCTAGGAAGTTCCCCAATGCTTTTATTTTCCTATTCTCTTCACTTTCTTGTAATCTCACTGCCTTCCAACTGTGCTCTACTCATTTTCCATTTTGCCCCTCTCTCTAAACCCATATTATTAACATTATCCCTAACATTGAGCCTTACCTTGTAATAAAGAAAAAAATTAAATAAAATTACTTTGATATAGCAGCCCTGTTTTGATAGCATTTCCAGTATTTTACAACCATAGTTCCCCATCTCTGCAGAAAGGGAGGGAAAAAATATTTCATCTATTCTACTGGACCAACATGGAATATTACCATTTAATCTGCCTTAAATCGTCCTTCAGTGTTTTCATTGTTTTGTTTATACTGTAATTACTATATATTTTTTAATCTTAGTTTTTGCTTGCCTTCACTCTATTAGTTTACATATATCTTCCCCTTTTTCTTTGAATTCCTTATATTTGCCATTCCTTATGGTATGGTATCACTAGCACTTAGCTTGAAAACAAAGTTATTCCATTCCATTCATATATTTGTACTTTGTTAAGCAATTTTCCATATGATAGCCATTCACTTTGACTTCAGCTTCATGCTACTGCAAAAAGTTACAATCTTGTTTTCTTTCTACCTTGTGTCTGCCTGCTATGTCCTGTAGAATCTTGACTTCATTTTGAGAAAATTCCTCATCATCCTAAGTTTATTTCACATATTTTTCTTTTATTTTCTTACATTACAAAAACAACTTTTATCTTGAAGATGCCATGTCCCCTGTTCTCTCCTATGGACTATTTTACTCTTAGTCTCTTAATAGAAGTCAACATGCTCCCACTTCCTTCAGTGCTGCTTTTTTTTTTTTTTTTTAACCTTTGTACTTCGGTGTATTGTCTCATAGGTGGAAGATTGGTAAGGGTGGGCAATGGGGGTCAAGTGACTTGCCCAGGGTCACACAGCTGGGAAGTAGCTGAGGCCGGGTTTGAACCTAGGACCTCCTGTCTCTAGGCCTGACTCTCACTCCACTGAGCTACCCAGCTGCCCCTTCAGTGCTGCTTTTTGATCATGAGCTATCATTTGTCCACTTTTAATTTGAAATCTACACCATTTATCTCTATTATCTACCCCAAATCTTCACTACTGTTGTATATTATCTTTTATTTCTATCTTCAGAGGTCATTTTAGCACCTCATTTAATATTCTCCCCTCTTACTCTTTTCTTTGTCTCAAGGCATATTTTAATGATCATGCAATTCCATGCTTTTCTTGACCCCGTAGACTTGTATCTCCTGTGCTGTCATAATACCATATAGTCACAGCTGGATCACATCAACATGATCTGTTAAATTATTTTTATAGTTCAAACTTTTTGGAATGTATCTGTTCCACAAATTGAGAGTTTTCTGTACTAATTGTCCTTCTAGTTCCCAAACTGAGATGCCTTCCTTCTTTCTTCCCTCTTTCCCTCCATATCCCTTCCTCCCCTCACCTTCCCTTCTATCTTGGAACTAAGTATTGATTCCAACACAGAGGAGTGTTAAGGGCTGAGCAATAGAGGTTAAGTGACTTGCCCAGGTCACACAGCTGGGAAGAGTCTGAGGGCAGATTTGAACCCAGGACCTCCTGTCTCCATGCCTGACTTTTAATTTACTGAGCCACCTAACTACCTCTTGTGAATTTCTTAAGGCTCTGTCTTCAGCCACTCTCTTTCCACCCTCTGCACCTTCTTCTTCAGAGAAATTATCCATTTTCATGACTTTTGTTGTCTTTGTTGATAATTCACGTGGCCAATTCTATGTCTTTGCCCATTTTCTTTTTGTCTGTCTAGCTTGTTTTATTTCTTAATCTCACTGCTTTATCATCCCATCTTCTCTCCTCTGTTCCTGATGGAAAGGAAAAATGAGCATTTGATAGAAATAAACAAAGAAATGACTAGGAAAGTGAGTTATACTATTTGGTCATGTATGAAAGAGAAACTTGTGACAGAAGCTGAACTAGTAAAATTTTCTTCTTCTGAATAGCTCTTAAGAAAATAGCTTTTTGGACTGTTTAGGGATTTCTCCATAGTAATTTCACTCTCCTGGGGAGCTATCATGCCTGGGAAGCTGTCTCCAGAGGGCCCTGGAATCCTTCCTGTCTACCTAGGTACCTTCTTCTCTCAGAACATTTGAAAGCACTTGAGTCATTCCTGTATAGCATGGGAATGAGCATGATTTGAAGATCTGTGGGTTTGGTGGATTACATGCTTAGTATGAGTCAACAGTGTAGTATAATAATCTAAAAAGTTAATGCAGTCTTGGTCTACTTTGAGACAGTATCTTTTTTTTTTTTTTTTAACCCTTACCTTTCATCTTAGAATCAATACTGTATATTGGTTCCAAGGCAGAAGAGTGGTGAGGGCAAGGCAGTGGGGATTAAATTGACTTGCCCAGTCCCTAGGCTTGGCTCTCAATCCACTGAGATATCTAGCTGCCCTGAAGAGAGCATCTTGAAACAAGAAGTTAATAGTCCCTCTGGATTCTACCCAGTCACACCACATTTGGAACTTTGTGTTCAGTTCTGGGTATTTTAAGAAGTTGCCACAGGTAGAATGTTAGTATTAAGAGATAAATTTGATAAGTTGCAGAACATCTGAAGGTTGGGGAACCAGCATGGCAAAGGGTCTCAAATTGATACTATATGAGGATCATTTGAAGGAACTGACATTGTTTAGCCCAAAGAAGATAAGTCTCAGGGAAAATTGACAGTTGGTTTTAAATATTTGAAGGTAACTGTCATATATAAGATATTAAACTGCTTCTATTTGGTAATAGAGGACAGAAGTAGCAGCTTTTAGAAAGGTATAAATTTCCAAGAAGTAAATTTTGCCTTAATTTCAAGAAAAACTTCCAAAAGTGGTTATTTAAACTACTCAGCAAACATAGCTGTATTATTTTAATTAAGAAATTCTCTCAGGGGCTGGTAGGTGGCTCAGTGAATACAGAGTCAGACCTGGAGACAGGATCCTGGATTCAATTGGCCTCTAATAGTAACCCTGGGCAAATCACTTAACCCTAATTGCCTAGCCTTTACTGCTTTTCTGTTTTGGAACTGATACTTTGTATTGATTCTAAAACAGAAGATAAGGTTTTTAAAAAAATAAAGAAAAAAAGAAATTCTCTCTAAACCATCCATGCCCTCCTAGCTTGTGTGGCTCTTATCACTGTTCTTCCATAATTTTTCCATATGTGGTCCTCCTAACTTATTGTTAAACTTCCTTGATTACTCCTGACATCACCACCAGACTATTCATGAAGCATTCTGGTTTATCTTCCTGTCATCCCTCATTATTGTTCTGTAGTGAGCCCATCTTTTTGCTTCCTTTTTCTTAACTGTAAAACAGGGCTAATAAAAGCACCTACATGTCAGGATTATTGTGAATATCAAGTTAGACAATATTTGTAAAGGGGTTAGGACAGTGCCTATACTATAATAGGAAGTTAAAATGTTTTTTTTTTTAACTTCCTTCTTTCTACTTTTCCTATTATAGAATTCCTTGATGATATCTTTTATTGCTGTTCTTTGAAGTTCTTCATTGGTTATATATGTATTGTATCCTACTCTTAACTCATCATACATTTTTCCATTGCCTGCTAGGTGGTACTCATTTTTAACTTGTTGGAGACAGTTGTATTCCATGCCTTTCTGCCATATAGCAAATATAGGTAGAAGTTGAGTATTAAAACGATTATTTTTTCATGAACTTTTCTTGTTTTGAGGTTTCCTGAAGAAATTCTTGATTTGAAGGAAAAGAAGTACCTGAAGCAAACAGAAGGGAGTGAAAGTACAATTTTAGATTAGTCCTTTGTGGTGATTTCAGCTTACAAGAATTCTGGCTTAGATATATAACCTGTAGTCAGGAAAGATTTGAGTTAAAAAAGTGGAATAAACAATTTTGAATTTTTCTGTTGTTTTTGAATAATTTTTCAGTCATGCCTGATGTCATTTGAGGATTTTCTTGGCAGAGATTCTGGAATGATTTGCAACTTCTTCTCCAGCTCATTTTTATAGATAAGGAAACCGAGGCAAACAAAGTTAAGTGACTTGCTCAGGGTTACACAGCTAATAAGTGTCTTAGGCTGGATTTGGACTCATAAAGATGAATCTTCCTGATTCCAAACGCAGGGCTATTCACTGTACCACCTAGTTGTATTTTTCTACACAAAGTATATTCTTTTGATAAAACAAATTAATTAGCCATATCTGTTTGTCTTGTTCTGTACCTTTAGTTTGCCATTTCTGTGCCAGAAAATAGGGAGCATGAGTCATCAGTCTTCTGGAGGTAGTGGTTGGTTATTGTCATTGGTCTTTTACAGTTGTTTACAGTGCTGTTATTGTATATGTTATTCTCATGGACCTGCTTACTTCAGTGCATCAGTTCATACAAAGTCCCCAGGTTTGTGAATTTAAACTCTTTCATCATTTCACATAAATAATATTCCATCACATTCATATACAATAATTTATCCAAGCATTCCTCAATTGATAAAACACTCACTTTGTTTTCAGTTTTTTGCTTCAAGGTGTTATCATTAATATTGTTGTACAGGTGGATCCTTTCCCTTTGGTTTCTTTTAAAAAACAAGTAGTGGTATCACTGAATAATTGAGTAACTTTTGGGGTAGGATTCCAAATGACTTGACAGAGTGGTTCAATCACTTCACAACTTCACCAGTGGTGTGAAAATGTGCCTTTCTTCTTATTATGGTATCTTGATGGGTGGACCCCTAAGTATTTTATGAATTCAGCTGAGAGTTTTGTTGGTGATTTTTGTGCATTTATTTTATATTTTGCTATTTTATTGTATGGTTAGTCTTTGTTTTAATTATTTTTATTTGAATTTTTAAGGTTCTCTATGCACCATTTCACCTGAGAAATTAAATAATTTATTTTCCTTTCTGTCCATGATTGTCCATAATTTCTTTATCTTGTTTGATTGCTATATCTAATGTTTCTAGAACTGCATAAAACAATTTGCCAGTGGATGTCCTTGCTTTACCCTGATCTTATTGAAAAAGTTTCTAGATCTTCATTGCAGAAAATGCTTGTTTTTGGTTTTAGAGAGATATTGATGACCATGTTAAACAGTGGTCCATGTTTTAACATGCTTTTTAATGTTATCAGTAGATATTGGAGTCATATTTTATTGAAATTTGTTTGCATCTGAAATTTATGTGATTTAGGAGTTTTTTGATTATTATTAAGACGTGTTTATAGTTTTCCTAATAGTGAACCAACCCTGCATTCTTGGTATAACTATAGCCCAGATGTATTTTATGGCCTTTTAAAATATAATTTTTATTCTTATTTGCTACTATCTTTTTCATTACTTTTGTACTGACATTCATTAATGATATTGGTCCATGATTTTCTCAGTACCTGTATCAGGACTGTAGTTGTCTCACAGAAAGAATTTAGTAGTCTACTTTCTTCTCTATTTTCGAAAACAATATTTTATGTCAGAGTTAATTGTTATTTATATGTTGGAATTCATTTGAAAACCCATTATTTTCCTTTGAAAGTTCCTATATGGCATGTTCAGTTTATTTTCTGAGACAGAGTTATTTGAATTCTTTATGTCTTATTCTGTTATTCTGTGTATTTTATGTTTTTGTAAATATCCCATTTAATTAAAAATAACAAGTTTTGTTGACTATAATTGGGAGATTCATTTAGTAATTTCATTTCACTACTTGAGAATTTTCTGTGGTAATTTTTTTCTTTTCAAAATAACTGATTTTTATTAATGTTCTCCCCTACCAAATAGCTCCTAGTTTTATCATTTAGATGTTTTGTTTTCTTTGTTTTATATATAGATCTCCTGTGATTTTTTCCAGAATTTTTATCTTTGTGTTTAGTTGAAATTTTTATCAGATTTTCTAATTTTTAAAGTTGTATGCTCAATTCATCGATCTCTCTTGTTGATGAAATTGCTTAGTGATAAATTTTCCTCTAAGCACTGCTTTTCCTGTATCTCAGAGCTTGGTATATCATATTATTTTGATGAAATATATATTGTTTCTGTGATTTGTTCTTTGACACATTAGTTCTTTAGGATTAAATTATTTAGGCTCCATTCAAGATTTAATCCTTTTTTAAAAATGTCTATTATAATTTTTCTTGCATTGTAGTCAGTAAAAGATATGTTTAATAGCTCTCTTTTTCTGTATTTGTTTGTGAGGTTTTTCCTCACTTCCCTAATTCCCAATCAGTTTTTACAAAGATGTCATACACAAAACACACACACACACACACACACACACACACACACAAATGTCATACACAGTTGAAAAACATGTAATTCCTTTCTACATTTATTCAATAATCATCATAGAACTATTATAGCTAATTTTTCTAAAATTCTAATTATAAGTACTTTTTTCTTGTTGATAATTTTATCTAATTAAAGGGTACATTGAGGTCCCCCAACTATTATAGTTTTGCTAGCTGAGTACTAAATGCATGCTAAATGGTGGATATATGGATAGATTGGTAGGTAGACAGAAATATATTTTCTTTTGTTATGACTTAAGAGTAATGTAGTTTCTCCATTTATTTCTTTTAACCATGTCTCAGATATAATTATATATTTTTTAAATTTATAATTATATCTTAAAGTTTCCTTTTCCCTCAATGTTTTAAAATTTGCCTGACATATTTTGCTTCATTCTCTCATTTTAACACTGCAAACTTATACTATTTCTAATGTTTAAAAAAATATATCGTTGGGGGCAGCTGGGTAGCTCAGTGGATTGAGAACCAGGCCTACAGACGGGAGTTCCTAGGTTCAAATCTGGTCTCAGACACTTCCCAGCTGTGTGACCCTGGGCAAGTCACTTGACCCCCATTGCCTACCCTTACCACTCTTCTGCCTTGGAGGCAATACACAGTATTGACTCCAAGATGGAAGGTAAGGGTTTTAAAAAATATATATATATTGTTGAATTCTGCTTTCTTTCTTTGAAAATATATTTCTATTCATGTTTTTATTTTCCCTTTGACTTTATTTTCCCTTATATCTATTCTCAGAGACTCTTCCCTTAAATGACAAAGAACTTTTTTAAAAAAGGGGAAAAAGAAAAATTATTTCTATTTTCTTTTTTTTCCAAACATTTATTAATATTCATTTTTAACATGGTTACATGATTCATGCTTCTCCTTTCCCCTTCACCCCCCGCACTCCCCCCACCCATTATATCGTCTAGGGTGATTTTGAATGGTGTTTCTCTTTCTACTTCTTGCTGCTCTAGTGTGTTGGAAATGTATAGAAATGCTGATGATTTATGTGCATTTATTTTGTATCCTGCAACTTTGCTAAAGTTGTTGATTATTTCTACAAGCTTCTTAGTTGATTCTCTAGGATTTTTAAGTAGACCATCATATCATCTGCAAAGAGTGATAGCTTAGTCTCCTCCTTGCCTATTTTGATACCTTCAATTTCTTTTTCTTCTCTAATTGCAACTGCTAGTGTTTCTAGTACTATGTTGAATAATAGAGGTGATAATGGGCATCCTTGTTTTACTCCTGATCTTATTGGGAAGGCTTCTAATTTATCCCCATTGCATATGATGTTTGTTGATGGTTTTAGGTATATACTGTTTATTATTTTTAGGAAAGGTCCTTCTATTCCTATACTTTCTAGTGTTTTCAGTAGGAATAGGTGTTGTATTTTGTCAAAGGCTTTTTCATCATCTATTGAGATAATCATGTGGTTTTTGTTGGTTTGCTTGTTGATATGGTCAATTATGTGGATGGTTTTCCTAATGTTGAACCATCCTTGCAGCTATAATCTTCTGGTTTTCGGCCATAATCTTCTGGTTTTCGGCCATAATCTTCTGGTTTTCGGCCATAATCTTCTGGTATTCCTTTTCAATCTGGTCATTTCTGGTGTTTAATTTGCTTATCAGTTCATTTGGTTTCTGAGCCTCACTTTCCAATTGCAAAATTCTACCTTTTAAACAGTTATTTTCTTGCCAGATCTCTTCCATTTTCCTCAAAATCTCAGTTTTGAACTCTTCCATAGCTTGTGAGGAGTTTTCCTTATTTGAGGAGGGTCCGGATGCTTGTTTGTTCTCCTCCTCTGTTTGCTCGGTTGTCTGGATTTTCTCTGTGTAAAAGTTGTCGAGTGTTAAAGACTTCTTTTTCTTGTTGTTAATCTTTCTCTTCTGAACTTCCTGAGACTGGGTAGCCATCGTTAGCCCAGCAGCTTCTCAGGTTTATCCTCGCGCTCAGGGTCTGTCCGCAGTCAAGCCCCCTGGTGGACCCCCTTGCTTGATCGTCTGCCGGAGGTTTCTTTACAAGTCTCAGGGCGCTGCTTCCACAGTCGTATACCCGTCTGCACTGGTTCCCCACTCAGGGTTTCAGAGCTTTAGCTCGTGGCTGTGTCTGCCTCCACCCATGCCTCTGCCGCTCCTGCGTTCTGCTCCCTCACTCAAATTTTGTGTGCGTTCGTTAGCTTTTTGGGGTCCTAAATCTTGGTGCTCTCAGGAACAGGCCCAGGAGCTGCCAATGACTCGATGGGTGCCCCAAACTTGCTCTATTTCTTTTTAGCTGGCTTCGGCGCTATAGGTGTTGTGTGTGGAGGGGGTGGGGGTGGGGTGGTTGCACAGCCCGTGATTTAGTGAGAGCTGTTTCACCCCTTTATAGCATGGAAATGCCTCGATTCCACGTACCTTCCACGTTGTGCCCTGTTGTGGGGTTCCTCCGTTCGTCTGGACTTGTTTTTATGTCCCCTTGAGGAGTTTTGTGTGTTTCGGTCAGGAGAGGTTAAGAGCTGCTTCTTACTCTGCCGCCATCTTAACCCGGAACCCTATGGTATTTTTTGAAAGAATTTTATACCACAATGACTTTGCTTAAAATGTTGGGGACAGCTAGATGGCTTAGCTACTTCTTAGCTATGTGACCCTGGTCAAGTCACTCTTCTGCCTTGGAATTGATACTTAGTACTAATTCAAAAACAGAAGTTAAGGGTTAAAAAAAATGTTGGCTAGTAGGTTTTTTTCAATAATCAGGCAATCTTTTATACTTGCTAATTCATTAATCCCAACCCTTGGGTTCCAACTGGTATTTTACCATCACAGAATTTGAGTTGGACAGAGCCTCAGTGAGAACTCAGTGTCTACAGAGGCACACAAGCATGTTTCCAAATAATTCTAGTTGTTAGAGATTCTTCTCTTGAACCCAATCCAAATTCTTCTTTTTGTAACTTATTTCCATTTACAATTGCACCTGGTTCTTCCTTCCTTTCACATGCCAAGCCCTTTAAAAAATGGATATCATTTCCTCACTGAGTTTTCTTCACATTAAATATCCTGGTTCATCAACTGATTTGCATAGGCCTTGGACTTGGTTGACACTCTTTGGCCTCTAATTTCCTGCACCCTCTGCAGTTTTTCAATGTCCTCCTTAATCATGGGTATCCAGAACTGAAGATGTGTGGACTAAGGAAGCCCCAGGTCCACTGATGAAGGTACTGCTGCCTCCATATTCCAGGAATTAATGGTAGTATAGTACTGTTTTCTCTTCATTTTGTTGCCCAGGCACCCTGTAATCTTAACTGCATCGCTTTAATGCAACCCATACTATCGTTTAGTGTCTACATCCCCAATAATATCCCCATCAGCCCATGTGTTCAAGCAGTTGTTTTTCTTCTGTATTTCTCCTCCCTCAGTTCTTCCTCTGAATGTGGCTAGTTTTCTTTCTCATAAGTCCCTCAGCCTTGCTCTGGATTCTTGCTGCTAGTAAAGAAGTCTGTTATGTTCAGTTGTATCAGTCTCTGTGTGTACAATGTTCTCCTTTAACCAGGAGTTTTTGAAAAGTGCTACTTTTCTCTCTGGTAAGTCTTATAATCTTTTGCTTTCGGAATATCGTTATCTTAAGATTTTTCTCTCTGTAGAAAGACCATTAGTTGTATAGTCTTATAGTTGATTGTGGTCCTTTGTTTACTAGAAGAAAACCAAAATGACATCACTATGTTGGAGTCAGTGTACAGCATGCCCAATTATGGCTGACCAAACGAATAAGAGCTCAGAAGGCTCTATCCCAGCTGGGGCACAAATAAGTTGTGGGGACATTTGGAGTGGAGATGTTTGTAAATTTGTGTATCTCACGTATCTTTTGAACTACTACAGTTCTACTTTGCACATAGAGCACAGTGTTGATGCATCAGTGTCTCCTAAGTCTCATAATTGATAAAGTTCTTCAGAAAGACTTGAGCATGTTCATATAACACTTCTGACCTCTGTGTGAGCACTTGCTTTGTGTGAGTTCTCAGTAAAAGAGTCTTTTAGGTTATTCAAACAGTGTGGCCATCTCATTGGAGTTGTGCTCTTGCAAGTAGTTTCAATGTTTGCAGCTTAGAGGAAAGAACCTCAGTATCTGGTACCTTATTTTGCCAGGTGATCTTCAGAATGTCCCTAAGACAATTCAAATGGAAGTAATTCAATTTCCTGGCATGGTGCTGGTGGTAGATTGATTAGGGTGGCAGAGACACAACAATGAGGTCAGCACTATGGCTCTGTAGATTTTCAGTTTGGTAGGTAGTTTAATGCCCCTTCTCTCTCACACTGTCTTTGGAGCCTTCCAAATATTGAGCTGGCTCTGGCAATGTGTGTGTCAACCTCATCATTTATGTTTACATCCCTGGAAAGTATTCTGGCAAGTGAAGCAAACTTGTCCCCAGCATTCAGAATTTCTCCATTTACTCTAACCAGTGATTCCACGTACACATGGTTTGGTGTTAGCTGGTGGAAAACTTCTTTTTTTGGTGTTGATTGTTAGGTCAAAATTAGCACAAGCAGTAGAGAATTTGTCTCTTGCTTAGTTTCATCCCATTCTCAGAGGCTGCATTGAGTACATAACCGTCTATGAACAGAAATGCGTGTGCCAATTCTCCCTCCACTTTAGTCTTGGCTTGTAGCCTTCAGAAGTTAAATAATTTAAAGCATTAGTGCAGTAGCTGACCTTGATGTCATTTTTGTCTTCTTTGAAGACTTCTGAAAACATCATGCTTAAAATAAGCATAGGAGGAAACACACAGCTTTGCTTCACTCCATTGGTGACTGGAAAAGTATGAGAACATTGTCCATTATCTAGGACATGTACAAGCATGCCATCATGGAACTGTTGTATAATACTTTTGAACTTCTCTGGGCAACTAGAGCACTGGACTTGGAATCAGGAAGATTAATTTTAATGAGTTCAAATCCAGCCTCAGACATTTAACTAGCTGTATGACTCTGGACAAGTCACTTAACTCTATTTGCCTCAGTTCCTCATCTGTAAAAATGAGTCTTTTTGGCTGCTTTGCTGCATTTTTTCTTTTAACTTGTAAGCTCTAGATTTTGGCTCTGTGTTTTAGATGAAGGCATAGATTTTTTTTTTAAACCTTTAACTTCTGTGTATTGGCTCCTTGGTGGAAGAGTAGTAAGGGTGGGCAATGGGGGTCAAGTGACTTGCCCAGGGTCACACAGCTGTCTTGAGGCTGGATTTGAACCTAGGACCTCCCATCTCTGGGCCTGACTCTCAATCCACTGAGCTACTCAGTTGCCCCTGAAGGCATAGATTTAACAAATTGGGAGATGACAAAACTGAGGAGAATTAATCAGTGTCAGTAAGCATTTCTTAAATCAATAAGCATCTATTCAGTATTTATAATGTAGCAGTAATCTTGCTAGGTGTTAGGGATACAAAGACAAAAATAAAACTATGTCAGTCCTCAAAGAGCTTACATTTTATTTATTTATTTTTTTAATTTTTAATTTTAAAATTTATTTAATTCAGAATATTTTTCCATGCTTACATGATTCATGTTCTTTCCCTCCCCCTACCTGGAGCCAATGAGCAATTCCATTGGGTTTTACATGTATCATTGTTCAAAACCTATTTCCAGATTATTACTATTTGCAATAGAGTGATCATTTAAAGTCAGAATCCTCAATCATATCGCCATCAAACCATGTGATTAATTGTATGTTTTTCTTCTGTTTCTGCTGCCACAGTTCTTTCTCTGGATAGCGTTCTTTCTCTTAGGTCCCTCTGGATTGTCCTGGGTCATTACATTGCTGCTAGTAGAGAAGTTCATTACATTCGATTGTGCCACAGTGTATCCGTCTCTGTGTACAATGTTCTTCTGGTTCTGCTCCTTTCACTCTGCATCAATTCCTGGAGGTCATTCCAGTTCACATGGAATTCCTCCAGTTCATTATTCCTTTCAGCACAATAGTATTCTATCACTATCAAATACCACAGTTTGTTCAGTCATTCCTCAATTGATAGACACACCCTCATTTTCCAGTTTTTTGCCACTCCAAAGAGAGTGGCCATGAATATTTTTGTGCAAGTATTTTCCCCTATTATCTCTTTATCTCTTTGGGATACAAACCTAGCAGTGGTATGCCTGGATCAAAGGGTAGGTAGTCTTTTAAAGCCCTTTGGGCATAGTTCCAAATTGCCTTCCAGAATGGTTGGATTGATTCACAACTTTACCAGCAATGCATTAGTGTCCCAATTTTGCTACATCTCCAACATTTATTACTTTCCTTTGCTGCCATATTGGTCAGTCTGCTAGGTGTGAGGGGGGTACCTCAGAGTTGTTTTAATTTGCATTTCTTTAATTATGAGAGATTTAGAACACTTTTTCATGTGCTTATTGATAGTTTTGATTTCATCATGTGAAAACTGCCTATTTATGTCCCTTGCCCATTTGTCAATTGGGGAATGGCTTGATTTTTTGTATGATTGATTTAGCTCCTTATACATTTGATAAATTAGACCTTTGTCAGAGGTTTTTCTTATGAAGATTTTTCCAATTTGTTGCTTCCCTTCTAATTTTGGTTGCATTGGTTTTGTTTGTACAAAAACATTTTAATTTAATATAATCAAAATTAATAATTTTACATTTTGTAATATTCTCCATTTCTTGCTTGGTCTTAAATTCTTTCCTTTCCTTTTTAAAAATTTTTTTTATTTTTAGAAAAATTTTCCATGGTTACATGATTCATGTTTTTACTTTCCCCTTCACCCCCTCAAGTTTCTCCCCACCCCCCATAGCTAACACCTATTTCCACTGGTTTTAACATGTGTCATTAATCAAGACTTATTTACATATTATTGATAGTTGCATTGGTGTGGTCCTTTCTGGTCTACATCTCCAGTCAAGTCCTCATCAACCCAAGTGTTCAAGCAGTTGTTTTTCTTCTGTGTTTCCTCTCCTGTAATTCTTCCTCTGAACGAGGGTATCGTTCTTTTTGTCCTGAGTCATTGCATTGCCGCTAGTACAAAAGTCTATTACATTCGATTTTACCACAGTGTATCAGTCTCTGTGTACAATGTTCTTCTGGCTCTGCTCCTTTCACTCTGCATCAATTCCTGGAGGTCATTCCAGTTCACATGGAATTCCTCCAGTTCTTTATTCCTTTGAGCACAATAGTATTCCATCACCAGCATATAAAATCACAATTTGTTCAGCCATTCCCCAATTGAGGGACATATACCCTCCTTTTCCAGTTTTTTGCCACCACAAAGAGCACAACTATAAATATTTTTGTACAAGTCTTTTTATCTATGATCTCTTTGGGGTACAAACCCAGCAATGATATGGCTGGATCGAAGGGCAGGCAGTATTTTAGATATCTTTGGGCATAATTACAAATTGCTATCCAGAATGGTTGGATCAGTTCACAACTCCACCAGCAGTGCATTAATGTCCCAATTTTGCCACATCCCCTCCAACATTCATTACTCTCCCCTGCTATCATTTTAGCCAATCTGCTAGGTGTGAGGTGATACTTCAGAGTTGTTTTGATTTTCATTTCATTTCATTATTAGAGATTTAGAACACTTTCTCATGTGCTTATTGATACTTTTCATTTCTTTATCTGAAAATTGCCTATTCATGTCCCTTGCCCATTTATCAATTGGGGAATGGCTTGATTTTTTATACAATTGATTTAGTTCCTTGTATATTTCAGTAATTAGACCTCTGTCAGAATTTTTTGTTATAAAGATTTTTTCCCAGTTTGTTGTTTTCCTTCTGATTTTGGTTGCATTGTTTTTGTTTGTACAAAACCTTTTTAATTTAATATAATCAAAATTATTTATTTTATATTTTGTAATTTTTTTCTAACTCTTGCTTGGTTTTAAAATCTTTTCTTTCTCAGAGATCTGACAAGTATACTATTCTGTGTTCACTTAATTTACTTTATATTCAAGTCTTTCACCCATTGTGAATTTATCTTGGTGTAGGGTATGAGATGTTGATCTAAACCTAATCTCTCTTGTACTCTTTTCCAATTTTCCCAGCAGTTTTTGTCAAATAGTGGGTTCTTGTCCCAAAAGCTGGGATCTTTGGGTTTATCATACACTATCTTGCTGAGGTCATTTACCCCAAGCCTATTCCATTGATCCTCCCTTCTGTCTCTTAGCCAATACCATATAGTTTCAGTGATCACTGCTTTATAGTATAGTTTAAGATCTGGTACTGCTAGGCTCCCATTCTTCACATTTTTTCTTCTTTAGTTCCTTTGATATTCTTGATCTTTTGTTCTTCCAAACGAATTTTGTTATATGCTGGAAGCCAGCCAGCAGCTCCAGGGGTCTGGAAAGTGTATGGTTTAGGTGAGAAAAAAAGAGTCAGAGAGACAGTGGATTTCTGGAAGCTGTTCTGAGAACTTTATGTGAAATTTCTATTTTTTCTTTTCTCTCACTTTTCTCTGACACTCACACAAATGCTGGGAAAATTTACATTTAAAAATCAAACGTAGAAGAACTCAAGGTTATACTTAATTGCATGAGAATTGGCACACAAAACTATTTCTACAATATAGATTATATTTAGTCTGAGGCTACCAAAAACTCTACTTTATCTAAATTTTATTTTTTTATTGTTATTGATTATTGATTTTTTTTTTAGAAAAAAAATTTTTTCCATGGTTACATGATTCATGTTCTTGCTCTCTCTCCCCCTACTCCCCTCACCAGTAGCCAATGTGCATTTCCACTGGTTTCTTCCTGTGTCATCTATCAAGACCTATTTCCATATTATTGGTAATTCCAATTATTGATAATTGTTCTAGGGTGTTTATTAAGAGTTTACATCCAAATTGTGTCCACATCAACCCATGTATTCAAGCAGTTTTTTTCTTTGGTGTTTCTACTCCCGTAGTTCTTCCTCTGAATGTGGGTAACGTTCTTTTCCATAAATCCCTCAGAATTGTCCCTTGGTCATTGCATTGCTGCTAGTACAGAAGTCTATTACATTTTTTTTTACCACAGTAATCCAGCCATACCATTGCTGGGTTTGTACCCCAAAGAGAGCATAGGGAAAAAAGATGTACAAAAATATTTATAGCCGCGCTCTTTGTGGTGGCAAAAAACTGGAAAACAAGGGTATACCTGTCAATTGGGGAATGGCTGAACAAATTGTGGTATATGCTGGTGATGGAATACTATTGTGCTTAAAGGAATAATAAATTGGAGGAATTCCATATGAACTGGAATAACCTTCAGGAAGTGATGCAGAGTGAAAGGAGCAGAACCAGAAGAACATTATACACAGAGACTGATACACTGTGGTAAAAAAAGTTTTATTTTTTTTTTAAAAGAACTTCAACATATTTCAAAAGTGGATTAGAGTGTGAGAACCCTCAAATTCGGGGAGACAAGTCTAACGTGAGAAAGTAGTAAAGTATAAGAATGTTTTGTTTCATAGGGTTAAATTCAGTGTGAGAAAATGAAGTGAGAGTGTTATGTTTTAATTTTGCCATGTTGTGTCCTTCCTACTTTTGAGGCAGAGAAAGAGAGGAAAAGATTAAAGCAGCTTCAAGGGTATGAACTATTAACTCATTAAATGCTGGTTTATTACAGAGTATTAAGGAGAATTCTATAATGGGAATTCTATGAATGGATCTCTATAAAATGATTTCCTACCTATACTATAAAACTTGAAGCTATTCTAAAAATATAGATTGTAGTAATTTTAATAATAAAAAGTATTAATCAGAAGAGAGTCACACAGAGGAGTCTGATTGGGTATCCGTCTATCCTAGGATGTGGCCTGATTTTCAGACAGTGGGATCATTGTAAGGCTTTGCCATTTACATTGACTCGATGGACCCTGTTGGAGACCCTTATTTCTCTGAGGGTCTCCCGGCAGTTATAATTTTTTCTAATTCAATAAAAAATGTTTCTTGGTCATTTGATAGGTATGCCACTGAATAAGTAAATTAATTTGGGTAGGATAGTCATTTTTATTATATTAGCTTGTCCTACCCATGAGCAGTTAATGTTTTTCCAATTATTTAAATCTAGTTTTAATTGTGTGAAAACTGTTTTGTAGTTGTGTTCATATAATTCCTGTTTGTCTTGGCGAATAGATTCCTAAATATTTTATATTGTCTAGGGTGATTTTAAGTGAAATTTTGCTTTCTAACTCTTGCTGCTTAGTTGTATTGGAAATATAGAAATGCTGATGATTTATGTGGGTTTATTTTGTATCTTGCAACTTTGCTAAAGTTGTTAATTATTTCCACTAGTTTTTTAGTTGATTCTCTAGGATTCTTTAAGTAGACCATCATATCATCTGCAAGAGCTTACATTTTATCAGGGAGAAAGAATCCTTGTACAAATAAAAGTATACAAAGAACACTGCCAGAATAATTGAGATAATTTTTAGTGAGATGCATGGTTATGATCAGGAATGCCTTCATATAGGAAGTATTCTTGAACTGAATTTTGAGGAAACCAGAGGTTTTCAAAGGTACAAGTGAGGTGAGAATGCATTTGAGGCATGAATGATAGTCATTACCAAAGTAAAAAGACAGGTGACGTAGTGTTCTGGGTGAGGAACAATGGCAAGAAGATCAGTCTTACTAGACTCTAAAATATGAGGGGAAGTAATATGTAAGAAGTCTGTAAGTTAGAAAATCGGTAGACTGTGAAGGGATTTAAATACTAAACAAAGAAGTTTGGAGTTAATCCTAGAGTTGGGAGGGAGCCAGTGGAGCTTACTGAGCAGGAAGTGACATGGTTAGACCTAGGTTTAGGAATATCACTTTGTCAGCTGTGTAGAAGAAAGACTAGAGAGGAGAGATTTGAGGTAGTGACACATAGTAGTAGACTTTTATGCTATTCTCTAGGTGAGAAGCAATAAGAGTCTGAACTAGTGTGATGGCTGTGTGAGTGGAGAAAAGGTGATATATGTAAGAGATGTGGAGAGAGAAAAAGGTTTGGTATCTTGAGTTGCAATGCGGGATGAGAGCAAAGGACACTTATTTCCAACCAAATAAAAACATTTTTCAGCATAGAAATATTGGGAGCATGTAAAGAGAGGGGAAGACAGGAAGGGACTTGCATCTTAGAAAGAAATAGTTATAGCCCCAGGAAAATAAGCATTTAATTATAAAGTATTCATATTTAAGGAGTAATGCTATATTCCCCATTCTTGCATGCCTATGAATGCTACATCTGTTTTGACTCCATTTATTATTATAAGTAGTAGGTAGGACCTGTTAGGACTTTTATGCTTATGTTTTTGTTTATTTTAAACCCAAGTATGTTTTCTATGTCATTTGAATTTTTACTACTCCTATGCTTTTTGGTAAGACACAGATTTCACAAAAGTAATTTTTCTTTCTAATTTGCCTCTAGCTTCAATCTCTCACTAAAATTTGTTTATAGCTTTTGTCCCATCTCACAAATCTTCATCTTTTCTCATTCATAACCATCAACCTAGAAGAGATCCTCTTAATCTCACTTAAGATTCCTCCTTGTGGCATTTTACTGTCTCTTCTATCTCTGATTTAGCTGACAGGCTATGTCAAGCTTTCTTAAATGCCATTTTGGTCATATAATATCCCTACTCATAAATCTTTGTAGCTTCTTGTTGTTGCTCTTGTCACATTTAATCTTGCTTACTGTGTTTTTCAAGGACCTTCCAAGGTTTGATTACTCTAATTTCGCTTTACTTTCCAACTTTGGCTTTTGGTCATGCAGATCTGTTGCTGTCTTCAACACATAACACTTCTAGTTTCAAAGCTTTGCTTATGATTTCTCTCACCAAGAAATATTGTTTACCTTCTGGCCTCTGGTCTTTCAGGTTCTGTCTCTCCCTCCCTGTTCCTCTCCCTGTCTTTCTCCTTCTCTCTTCAGAATCTACTTCTTCCTAAGAAACTTTTCTCTTCCTTTCCAGACCCTCTTCCCAAAGCAGTTCTTTTACAATAGCATCTCTATAGCATATAAAAATTAAACTTCAAATACTAGCTTTATGGAATAAATAATTAGAAATTTGTCATTTTAAAGACTTCTTGAAGTATATTAATAATAGTAATACAATAGTTAACACTATATAGTACTAGGCACCGAACTTAAATGCTTTATAATGTTCCCATTTGATCCTCATAACAAACATGGAAGATAGGCAGATAGAGGATATGTGATTTGCCTGAAGCTAGTAAGGACAGCTGAGTGGTGCAGTAGATAGAATGTCAGGCTTGAAGTTAGGAAGACTCATTTTCTGGAGTTCAAGTGTGACCTCAAACACTTGAAGTGACTCTGGGCAAGTCACTTAATCATGTTTGCCTCAGTTTTCTCATCTGTAAAATGAGCTAGCAAAGGAAATAGCAAACCACTGTAATATCTTTGCCAAGAAAACCCCTAAAAGGGTTATGAAGAATTTAGCATGACTGAATAACAACAACAGTAACCAATAGTATGTACCTCGTAGGTTTGTTTTGGGTTTTCAAAATTTAAAAAAAAAATTTTTTTTAACCTAGCATTTATTCAATTATCTGTCTGACTGCTGCTTCTTATTTTCTTTTGATGGTTTCTCATCTCATCAGCGTGCATGCACACAGAACACACACACACACACACACACACACACACACACACACACACACACACACACCTCTTAGCTTACCTTTGTCAGTCTTATATCACTGACTGCCTTTTGGATATCTCTAAATAGATGGCTCACAGGCATCTTAACCTCAGCATGTCCAAAACAGAAATTATCATCCTTTCCAAACCCTGTCTCATTTTTCTAACTTCATTTTTACTGTTGAGGCATTACCCATCTCCCTGTTCATCCTAGTTCAGAACCTCACCTTATCATACTCAGTTATCCCACATAACCAATCTCTTGGATAGGATTAGAGTTTTGCATCCTTTTCCTTTTCTCCACTTAACACATAAACCAGCTTGGTGCAGACCCTCATTCTCTCACTCTTGGACTACTACAGTAATGTTCAGATTGGTCTCCCCGATTCAAGTCTCATCCCCACTCCAATTAATCTTCCACTTAAATGCCAAATCAAACTTCTTATATGTGTCAACCGCCCACCCTAACACACATATTGAAACAACATGCATAACGAAAAGTATTAGACTAAATACAATTTCGAAAAGGCCCAAACATCATTGGACCGTTTGGCATCCTCCAACATTTGCAGATGCAGTAAAACTATTTACAATTACGCCCTCTCACATGGTAATCAGGAACCACTGGAATTTACTACCAAAAATAAATATGTAAAATTCTCTGGTTTTGAGAACACTCTCTGGCCCCTTTCCAGTCTTACATTTTACTCCCTCAGTGTTATAATCTAGCAACACTGGCCTTGTTGGTGTTCCTCTCATATTCCATTTCTAGACTTGATGCCTTTTTAGTGACAACCCCATCCCTGGAATGCCCTTCTCATCTATGATTTGTGGCTTCCCTAGCTTCCTTCAAGGCTTATTTTTTGCAAAAGGCTTTCCCAGTTTGTCCTAGCTGGTAGTGTTTTTCCTTTGAGGTTGCTTTCCACTTGCATTGTATGTAACCAGCATACATAACTATTTGGATATTGTCTCTTCCTTTATGAACTGCTCGAGGGCCAAGACCTTTAGTCTTTGTATCTTGTCATCTATTTTTTTTCCCCATGTTGTTTCTGCCTTAGATTGTTTGCTTCTAGAGGACCAGAATTATCTTTTTCTTTTCTTTGTGTCCTTTGTGCTTAGTGAGCACCATGTCTGGTACCTAGATTGATTTATTCTAATTATAAATTACTACTTACTACAAACCCCTTTCTTTCACCACCTTATGCACCTTTGTAAATGGAGGGGAGTTGTGAACAAAAAGATGAAACATAATAGAATATGAAGGAAGGAGCAAACATACCTAGCAATCATAACAGAGAATGTGAATGGGATTAACTTGCTCATGAGATGTAATTGTGACAGAATAGATTAAAAATCAGAATCTAATAACATTTGCTTTTTTTTTTTTAAACCCTTATCTTCCTTTTTAGAATCAATAATGTGTATTGGTTCCAAGAGAGAAGAGTGAAAGACTAGGTAAATGATCGTTAAGAATCACACAGTTAGGAAGTGTTTGAGGTCAAATTTGAATCCAGGACCTCTTGTTTCTAGGCTAGGCTCTCAATCCACTAGCTGCCCCCAACAACATTTGCTTATAAGAAATATAGATGAAACAAAGATTCACATATAATAAAGAAAAACTGTAATAAAAATCTTATGTCTCTGGTGTATTAAAAAAAAGTAGGGAAGGGCTATCTCAGATTCTCAGATAACAGTAAAAATAGGGTTAAAGAGATAGGGGGGTCTTCAGTTGTTTGTTTATAATTTGTTTTAAAATATGTGATTTATATATGTGAGCTAATAATATCAACATCTTCCTCTTTTGAGTTCTCTTTGGATTTGTTTTACTTTTTTCCCCTTGATTTTGTGGCTCTTTTTTTGATTTGAAAAATTTAATTAATTGAATTAGAATATTTTCTCATGGTTACATTGATTCATGTTCTTTCCCTTCCCTCCTCCTACCCCTCTCCCATAGCCAACGAGCAGTTCCACTGGATTTTACATGTGTCATTGATCAAGACCTATTTCCATATTATTAATATTTGCATTAGGGTTTTGTTTAGAGTCTGTATCCCCAGTCATATCCTCATCGACCCATGTGATCAAGCAGTTGTTTTTCTTCTATGTTTCTACTCCCACTGTTCTTCCTCTGGATGTGGATAGCATTCTTTCTCATAGGTCCCTCTGGATTGAACTGGGTCATTGCATTGCTGCTAGTAGAGAAGTCCATTACATTTGATTGTGCCACAGTGTATTGGTCTCTGTGTACAATGTTGTCCTGGTTCTGCTCCTTTTACTCTGCATCAATTCCTGGAGGTCATTCCAGTTCATATGGATATCCTCCAGTTTGTTATTTCTTTGAGCACAATAGTATTTCATCACCAACAGATACCACAATCTGTTCAGCCATTCCCCAATCAAAGGGCATCCCCTCGTTTTCCAATTTTTGCCACCACAAAGCGTGCTGCTATAAATATTTTTGTGCAAGTCTTTTTCCTTATCTCTTTGGAGTATAAACCAAGTAGTAGTGTGGCTGGATCAAAGAGCAGATAAGTCTTTTAAAGTCCTTTGGGCATATGTGGTTCTTATTTTTAATGTAATTTTAGAATGTATTATTCTTTTTCCTCTTTTCATTTAGTTCCCTTTTCTTTATATTTCTAAATATGTCATTTCTAATAATATAATCTCTTACATTCAGATATCACAATCTGTTCAGTCATTTTCCCCAATCATTGTATTTATATTGTTTCCAATTATTTTGTCATTACAAATAAAGCTTCCATGAATATTTTCATACATACACAGCTTTTTACCTTTTCAGTTATCTCAATTATACAATCCTAGTAATGGGATAATGAACATGAACAGTTTTACAGCTCTTATTGTTTTCTAAAAAATAATTCACAGCTGTTTGAGCAATGTAATATTAGGTCTCTTGTGTTCCTGTCAGCATTTAATTTGATCAACTTAATCAGTCTGGTTGTCAGATAACATATATTATCAGAACCATGTTTAGTTGGATTGGCCCTTAGGCCGCACACACAACCTGTTGTCAGGATCATACTCTTTCCAAAACCAAGTCTTTCCAGCTGGTCATACCCAGTGAAACTTTTGTTCTAGTGCCACAATCCCTGAGGCATGCAGGATTACCATTGTAGTATGATGATTGGTCATAGGTGGAATGAAAGGAGAATGACCCATCCAGATCTTTATAGTCATCAAAACAAGTCAGTATTGAAGTAGGAAGAAGTTAAGTTCCCCTTTTCTCCAACTCCTCTAAGAATCTAATTCTGGATTAGGAAATCCAAGAAAGAGAAAAACAAAAATCAGTTTTGTTTTGTTTTTTAAGTCCAGGTCAACAGATAGGTCTGTAGACACTGGGGACAGAGTCTGGCCAGGAGTATACCATGCAAAGATTTCAAAAACATACTAACTTTTTTGGCTCACATACTGAGTTTTTCAGTCATTAAAACCCACCTCTAGTTGGCTCAATGGATAGAGATAGAATTTCTTGATTGTTTCAAATCTGCCCTATGATCTAGCTATGTTATCCTGGGCAAGTTGCTTAAGCCTAGTTTGCTGAGCCCTTACTTCTCTTCTGCTTTGAAACTGATACTTGGTATTTTTGTTTGTTTTAGGTTTTTCCATGTTTTTATTTATTTTTAATTAATTTATTTTAAAGTATTTTTCCAGGATTACATGATTCATGTTCTCTCCTTCCCCTCTTCCCTCCCTCCCTCATAGAGCTGACAAGCAATTTCACTAGGTTATATATGTATTATCATTCAGTACCTATTTCCATATTATTCATTTTTGTAATCAAATAATCTTTTAAAAACTAAACTCCCAATCATAGAGCCATATAAACAAATGATAAATCATATGTTTTTCTTCTGCATTTCTACTACCACAATTCTTTCTCTTGATGTGGATAGCATTCTTTCTCATGAATCCCTTGGGATTGTCCTAGATTCATTGCATTGCTATTAGTAGCAAAGTCATTCCACAGTGTTTCACTTCCTGTGTATGATGTTCTTCTGGTTCTGCTCATTTCACTCTGCATCAGTTCATGGAGGTCTTCCCAGTTTTTATAGAAATCAAGTAGTTCATCATTCCTTATAGCACAAGAGTATTCTAGAGCACAAGTTGTTCAGCCATTCCCTAATTGAGAGATGCTTCCATATTTTCCAATTTTTTTGCCACCACAAAGAGTGTAGCTATAAATATTTTTGTGCAAACATTTTTTTCTCTTTGGGGTACAAACTAAGTAGTGGTATTGCTGGATCAAAGGGCATGCATTCTTTTAAAGACTATTGGACATAATTTCAAATAGCCCTCCAGATGATACTTGGTATTGATTGTAAGACAGAAGGTAAGGGTTAAATTTTTTTAAATTTTAATGACAAATTTCCGTATGAGTTTTCCCAAGTGATAATATAATCCAAATTGTTTCCTTCCCTTCCTCCCAGAGCCGGCAAGCAATTCAGTCAGAGTTATGCATGTATTATGCAAAACAAGTTTCCATATTATTCATTTTTGTAAGTGAATAATCTTCTAAAACCAAACTCCTAAAACATATATCCATATAAACAAATGATAAATCATATGCTTCCATCTGTATTCTTACTCCAACATGTGTGAAGGAAGTTATTAAGAAACCCTTTATCATAAGGGCAGAGTCTAAGCCCTGGTGCCCCCTGGTGTCCCCTGACATCCCTGTGAGTGTCAATGTGGCCATGGAGGGAGGAACTAGTGGGGTTTAAAATGTGAGTGTGGGAAAGAGGGGCCCTTGACCTATATGATTCTAAGATATAGTTTTCACATCTTTAAAAACGGGGATAATCGCAACACTTGCCAGATCATTGAGAATCAAATGAGATAACATGCAAATTACTTTGCAAATCTTAGAGCACTTCATAAATGCTATTATTGTTTAATACCAAAGATAAAGATAATCAAGTTCAGCTGTGTAACTGTTAGAACATAAATATCTTGTTGAGCATGCTAGACATTTTAAATGGTTGTAAATATTTATGTTATGGAGGAGGAAATGGCAAACCAATCCAGTATCTTTGCCAAGAAAACCCCAAATGACATGACTGAAAGGACTGAATAACAATTTGTGTCAGCAATAAAACTGATAGTGCCTAATACTATTTTAGTAATTGTTGCATTTAGAAAATGTTTTTCAACACCATCAATGCCTTTATGTTACATTGTAACAGTTGTGATGACTTTAACTGAGTCATCTATATTCTTATTTCTTTCACTTAGTTTTTCAAAAAGTAAAATGTTGGATGTGATTAAGGGTGCTGAGGAATTATTCTCTTAACTATTTCAGCAAACATTGATTAAGCACATGCATATATCTCTAGCTTATCTAAAATGTTAATGTGACGGAGATGATGCTGATTTTTTTTCTATATTTTTTCCAAATTGATAAATACTTATTTTCTCTTCCTCTTAATCCCCCTCATTGAACAATAATGAAAAAAGAAAACCCTTATAACAAATGTGCATTCTCAAGTTAAATAAATTACTACACTGGCTATATTCTAAAATGTATATTTCATTCTTAATTTTAACTTGGAAAATGGTATTCCTAAATGAAAAGGCATGCATAGTTTAGTAACCTTGGGGGGAGGGGAAATAATTCCAAATTGCTATTCAGAATGGCTGTATCAATTCACAAATCTACTAGCAGTGCATTAGTGTTCAATTTTCCTGTAGGCCCCCTACTATTTGCCACCTTCCCCAAACTGATACATGTGGGAAGTAGGACCTCAAGTTGCTTTAGTGGTATTTCTCTATTAGTGATTTGGAGTATTTTTTCATATATCTATAAATAACTTGAATTTCTTCCTTTGACAATTGCTTGTCCATATCTTTTACCACTTATCCACTGGAATAGTTCTTAACTTTATAAATCTGAATCAATTTCTTTTATATCTTGAATTTGAGACACTTATCAAACTTCCTGAAAAGGTTTTTTCCTAGTTACCCATTTCCCTTCTAAATTTACTTCATTGATTTTGTTTGTGCAAAACTTATAAATTTTACACAATCAAACTTGTCCATTTTATCTTCTGATCTTCTTAGTTTATTTTTTAAAGTTTTATTGATGACTTTTGTTTTTATATCAAATGGTTATTTACCCCTTTCCTCTCTAAATCCCCTATGAGTTCTTCCTTGTAACCAAAAAAAGAAAAAAGTTAAGCACAAACAACTGCTGGTAATTGATTGCATCTGCATCTGATAGTATGTACAACATTCCATATCTGTAGTCTCTTTTCTCAATGAAAAGGAAGGAGATATTCTATTCTTTGGGACCAAACTTGTCATTGCAATTAATAAGCATTTAGCTTCATTTTTATGATCTTTTCATATACATTATTATAGTCGTGTTCTTTTTCTTTCCCCCCCCAGATACTGAACAAGCTGATTGTGCGTCCATTTACATCTTTAATGTAGATCAGCCTCCATCAACTGTAAACCAGCCAATTTGCATTCCTCACCATGGATTACAGCCTCACACCTCAGTTTTGTCATCACCTCTTCATCTGCAAGGTCATAAAAACTATGAAGGAATTGGTGAGATTCCTGAATCTAAGTATAGTCCACTAGGTGGTCCCAAACCTTTTGAATGTCCTAGTATTCAAATTACATCCATTTCTCCCAATTGTCATCAAGGAATAGATGCTCATGAAGATGAACTGCATACAAATGGCTCAGAAAGTGATTATTTGGAAAGACCTTCTAGAGATCATCTCTATCTTCCACTTGAACCATCATACAGGGACTCATCCCTTAGTCCAAGTCCTGCCAGCAGCATATCTTCCAGGAGTTGGTTCTCAGATGCCTCTTCTTGTGAGTCTATATCTCATGTTTATGATGATGTAGAGTCTGAGCTCAATGAAGCTGCTGCCCGATTTACACTTGGGTCTCCTTTAGCTTCTCCTGGTGGTTCTCCAAGAGGTCCTGGTGATGAATCTTGGCCACAACAGTATGGATTTGGACATTCATTATCACCTAGACAGTCTCCTTGTCATTCTCCTAGAACTAGTATCACTGATGAAAATTGGCTTAGCCCTAGACCAACATCTAGGCCTTCATCAAGACCTACCTCCCCATGTGGGAAGCGACGACACTCCAGTGCTGAAATTTGTTATGCTGGTTCACTCTCACCTCATCATTCACCAACCCACTCTCCTGGCCATTCCCCCAGGGGGAGTATAACAGAAGATACATGGTTAAGTACTTCTCTCCATGGTGTGCAAAGCCTGAGTCCTGCACACTTTCCATTTCAGTGCTGTGCAGAGACTGATATCCCTCTAAAAACAAGAAAGACCTCTGATGATCAGACTGCTACTTTACCAGGAAAAATAGATGTCTGTTCAGATGACCAAGGAAATTTGTCACCATCCCTAGAGGCTACCATAGATGATAGTCCTGGGTGTCAGCATCCTTTAAAGAAAGATTTATCTAGTGACCAATTTCTTTCAGTTCCTTCACACTTTACCTGGAATAAACCAAAGCCTGGCCATACCCCTATATTTCGGTAAGGGAATATAATTAAGTAAATTTGATTTCTTCTTAGGAATAAATCAATTGTATTTTACATAGTTCACTTAATTTAACTTCATCTGTGCAAAATAATGTATTTCAGTTTCTTTGAAGTAACTAGCTCAAAATCCAAGTTAATTTTATTTATTAAGATGTTTTTTGGGATGGTATTTTGGTACTTTTTTTTTAGTAGCTAGTCATAATTATAGAATATCCAAAAGCATACAGATTATACTGCAGTGTGAGGCTTTATAATTTTGTTGATGAAATATTAGACTAGTAGAGTTCTGCTAAATAGCTCCCTGACCTTTGATAAGTGAACATTGACAAGCAATTTGTCTTAGCAACACTCATTGGGAAATATGTAACACTTTTCCTCCCCTGTATATAACTATACCTCTTTTTTTTTCCTCTACCACCCATCTCCCTTACCTTCTATTTTTCTTTTCATTTATTTTTCTATTTCCCCTGTCAATTTTCTCCTTTCTCATTAACTGATTATAATATAGAACTGAAATATATATTTTAGCATTGTTTTCCTTGACACTCGTTTAGAAAGCAAGTGCTTGTATGTGGTCACATAGTTGGTGTGCCTTTAGAGGGAGGACTAGAGCTTAAGTCTTCCTAACTGCAAAGTCATACCACTTCTCAGTTCCGTGTATCTTCTTTCTAAAAATATTTGTGCATACAGAGATACCACCTTTCTGGGTAAACTTTTTAGTATTTAATCACTCTGAAATTAAAGAAATTTATTCTGACAACTCATAGTTTGTCTTCCTAATCACTTATGTTCTCTTTAGAAATAAAACTGATTTATGTCTACTATATAAATTTTTATATGCTTCAAAACAAGTGATAAATCCTTTAGCTTTTCCTCTAGGCTAAAAAGTTCAAGACTGATATTTTCTTTATTGTTAACAAGATTTTTGTTTTTATCTGAACTTTATCTATGGGTCTGCCTCAGCAACATTATTTTATTTGTCTTTTGTAAAGTTGAAAAGACCTTGTACTACCCCTTTAAACCACATTACCCAAACTCCCTTTCACGATACCCATAATTCCTTAAGCCTTTTCCTTTTGGTCATTGGTTTTTGCAGGCTGTATTGAAATGGGAGTTTGGGTGTGGTCACGGGGTCTTTTGCACAGGAGATGGCGTGGTGAAGGGTGAGTTGGGTAATGTAGTTTAAAGGGGTACAAGGTCTTTTCAACTTTACACTTTTATCCACTCCCATGACAACCATCTTAATCTAATCCCCATAACTTTTTACCCATACTATGGTAGTGTCTTTCTAGTCAGTATTCCTGCTTTTACATTTTCTCCATTTTCTAGTCATTCTCTCTTAGAGAGCCAAAAGGACCTTCTTCAGGCTTTGATGTGATCTCGCTCTCTTTTCTCCTCTCTCTCCCTTTCTCTCTTCCTCCTACCCCCTACACACACTCATTCCGTTCAATGTCCTTCAGAAGCTTTCAGTGGCTTCCTGGTGCCTCTAGGATAAAAATAGATTCTTCTAGCTCACTTGAAATCCATCATTTGATTCCCGTTACCCCCCTTCATCCATTTACATTTTAACCAAACTGGGCTGTTCTCTGATCTCAGCAATCTACTTCTTGCTTTGGAGCCTTTCCTTAGCCATCCTCACAGCACTTAGAAGTCTGATCTTCCTTCAAAATATAAAGCTGCTATTCCCCTCACCTCCTCCACAGCCCTGTTATACTTCTTCCTCTTTTGATTTGTTCATGTATATTATAGCAAACTCTTCCTGTCAGAGACTGTTGCATTTGGTATCTCTACCTCACAACAGTGCTTCTTGTGTTTGCTGAATAGACTTAAAAAAAAAGTATACTTAAAAAATAAACTAAAAAAGTAAGTAGTTTTTTTTTTTTTTAAACTCTTACCTTCTATCTTGGAGCCAATACTATGTATTGGCTCCAAGGCAGAAGAGTGGTAAGGCCTGGGCAGTGGGGGTTAAGTGACTTGCCCAGGGTCACATATCTAGGAAGAGGTATTAGTTTTAATAGGTATTTGATCAGTATTGAACATAGCAAAGTAATTACCACTTAACTCTTATCACATTAATGTATTCTGAATTAAGGATGTCTCAGAAACACTACCATCAATGGGACATGGTTCATATGTGGTCAGACATAAAATTTCCTCTAGTCTGTATATTTCATAATCTTTATGACTTATAGAGAAGATAAGTTACACATTCTTTGCCTCTAAATCAGTCCACAACAGGTTGTTTCACAAGATTCTGTTGGTTACTTTTTATAAGGGGAAGGATATAAGCATTTTATATAGCATCTACTAGATGGTAGATACACTTTTAAAAAAATTCTCTACCTTTTTTCCCCCTTATTTTTAGACTGTTTAGAGTTGGGAGGGAATTTAGAGGTTATCTAGTCCAACATTATATGCAATGTAAAAATCCCTAATACAACTTTCTGACAAGTGATCACCTGGATATTTCAGCCATGGGCTTCAGGTTTTCCTTCACTTCCTTGCTCTGGACCAATAAAGGGCCAGAAAGCAAATAAGATATCTGGGTTGCTTGAGCTATATAAGTGTGAGAAAACTTCTTGTGTCAAGCTTCAAATCTGACCAGATTTCTGATCAACATAACTAGGTCCCTTAGTTAAGGATCTCTTAAGTAGCAGGTAGAGGTGGTCCAATTTCCTAGCCACACAGGATTAGGTTCAAAAAATACAATAAGGTTTTGTCCCATTTCCAACAATTAAATGACATTTTCTCATAAAACAGAAATTGAATTAGATTCAAATTGAATAGAAAGAGAACTGAGCTAGATCCAGAATTGGTACTTAGTTCCTACAATTCCCACCATATTCATATTGAGTTCTAAAGGGGCTGTAGTGTTCCCTATTTCCTGCTGCAGAGCAGCACCACTAAAATTTTAGTAGTGAAAAGACAGGCCTTTGTTTTCATGGGAATTTTTGGTTCAGAAAAATAGTTTTGAAGTTTCTTGAAAGCAGTCTAGCCTTTTGAACTCTAGGCCCAGTTTAGAGTGCATCTTAACTATCTGTCCCAGATATATAGTCTGTTAGACAAGCTCAACAGGACATCACATTCTTCGTTTTCTTAATATAAAGCACACAGTTCTTTTTTTAAAACCCCTACCTTCTGTCTTAGAATTGATGCTAAGAATTGGTTACAAGGCAAAAGAGAGGTAAGGGCTAGGAAACTGGGGTTAAGTGACTTGCCCAGGTCACACAGGATCACCAGCTAAAATGTATCTCTGAGGTCAGATTTTAACCCAGGACCTCCTTCTTGGCTCCAGGCCTGGCACTCTCCACCAAGCCACCTAGTTGCTTTGGACACACAATTCTTTAGAATATTTTGACCTGCATAGTGGTGTTTTTACTTCTATGATCTGAACATTGTTTCATACAAATCCTATTAGCTTTCTTAGAGAGTGGGTTGATTATACTTTAGGTTTACTAAACTTCATACAGATCATACTTGAGTCATTTGCAAGCTATACCTTTCTCATTGTGTGTGTACTAATCCACTTAGAAGTTTAAACTTAAATGCAGAATTTTACAATTATAACTGTTAAAGCTTAAGATGGCTTCAGCCTCTCTATTTTTGGAGCTTGTCGCAATAATTTTAAATTTCAGCTCTGTAATCAGTATTAGTTCTCATTACTACCTTGTTAGCAAATTTGAATACATATCTATTGATCAAAATGTTAAGTAGTATAAAACATAGGCTTTGATTGTGCCACTAGGGAATTCATTTGGTGTTGCCTTTAGTCTCTTGACTGAGAGTCATTGGGTATCATATAAGTAATAGGATAGCAAAGCTACTTTCCCAAAGTTAATTTGTTTATTTTGTTAATTTTCCATTTTCTCACCCTAACATTCCTATTGTGTCTAACTATGAAATTAGAATTTCTACTATTTCTTTACCTGTGCATGGATTATATGATCTTATAGTAAAAAGAGTCTTTATTGTTTGTTAGCCATTCATTTTCTATTCTCAAAAGTTATATAAATTCAGAAGACATTTCTTTGAACAGTTGCTGTATGTATAACAAATATTTAAAAAGTTATATGTTTTTTTTCTACCTTTATCATAGGAAAGTATATTTGATTATTGGCAGTTTTTGATCCATGCATTTCATTTTAAGCATGATAAATTTTGGTTGGGCATGACTTGAAAACTGTGCTATTTAAAGGCTGATGTATAAATGAGATTTTTTTCAAAAGACTGGTATAATTGTTACCACTTAGTTTTAATGTAATTTATGTATTTGAGCAGTGTCTAGTTCATCACCAACTACAAATTTGTTAGCCAGTTTCAATACCATTTGCCTGATCAACTCTAATACACTCTCCATGGCAGTTGCTCTTTCCTTAGAATACTTCTTGGTAGACACCTTAGCTTAAAAATCATATAAAAGATCCCTCATCTAGTCTTCCTTTGTGTCAACTACAAGAGGATGAGGTGGCCCTTCATGTCAACACCAGCGCTTCTACTTACATTTTTATCTCATCTACTCCATTTTTCTTCTGGAGGTTGGCTCTTTAATAGTTGACCTCTCTCCTAATTTTCAATCTCGTCTATCCCTTGGTTCCTTTCTTGCTGCCTTTGAACATGCCCAGATCTTCTCTATTCCTAACTTTCACTTGACTCTACTTTCATTTCAAGATATACCAATGTCTCTGATCTTTTATAGCTAAATTTCTATAGAAAAAGTTGCTTGCATATGATTTTTTTTGTTTTTTTTTAAACAATTGTATTGTATTATTCTCAAACACTAAAAAAAGAGCCTTACTACATGTAACTGAACACAAAAATAATATTCTATATTAAATTATGAATTGTTCTCAGGTCAGAATTGAGTTTTTCAGAATTAATTTCTTTCTTAGTTTTTGATTGGAGGATAGGTTTTTAAATGGGGAGGTTAGGTTCCCTCTACAAATAGCTATTGAAAAAAATTTTTAATGCACATTAGAGAACAAAAGGAAGTTTAAACAATTGTTTTGAAAATACTCTGTAGAATTTATTATACTAAAAAGACTAAGTACTTTAAATGGAGATTTATAGTTTCAGATGGAGTTATCTTTTTGTGGTCTACAATTGTATGTGGTAATGTTCTTTTTTAGTGTTTAAATTGAGAATTAAAAAATAATAATAATTTGATAAAAAGGGGAGAGAGTTTTTTTCCCCTAGGACCTAATATGATATGAAGGGATTAAGGAGAAGAGAGGGAGAGGGGTAGAGAGAGGGAGACAGAGGGATGAGGAAGAAGATGAGAGGAGGCAATCTGCTAGAGAAGATATGTTGAAATTGGGATCAAGGATGCATATAGAGTTTCTTTTCCTTTTTCTTCACCAGCATAGCTTCCAGCTTATAAGCTTCATTGTGCATATATACATGTGGGTGAAAGTCAGGAAGACCCACTTCAAAGTCCTTCTTAGTATACAGACTAGCTATATGACCGGGCAAGTCATTAACTCAGGTACCTCTCCAAGTTTCTTAAGTAGCAGTCACAGATTTACATTGGTGAAATGAGACTCCTCAGCATTTTTACCAATACAATCATACACCTGGAGAAAAAAAGGTTTTGAGTATTATTTTTAAGAGGTTATAGTTCAGAAACTTGTCAGTTCAGAGGTCAAAATTAGCCATTTTCTTCTAACAAGAAGAAAACAACAACTGGAAAATGGGAAGGCAAGTATAGTTTTTATTCTTTTAAATAAGTGATAATTTTGTTTAATACAGTTTTCATTTTTTAAGTACTTTGTTTCTGAGACCAAGTAACTTAAAAGCTATAACTCTGGCAAAAGTAGCTTTTCTCTCTTAGTAATGGTAAAGCAATATTCACCTTTGTGTTTTCTTTGTAGCACATCCTCATTGCCTCCTCTAGATTGGCCTTTACCAACTCATTTTGGACAGTGTGAACTGAAAATAGAAGTACAGCCTAAAACCCATCACCGAGCCCACTATGAAACTGAAGGGAGTCGTGGTGCAGTAAAAGCATCTACTGGAGGACATCCCGTTGTGAAGGTATCAGGTTTTTGAGCTTTTATTTGCTCGGTGGGCAAACCAATTGAGACTCTTTATCTGTTCTGCAGTAAAGAATGATTATCTATACCTAGAAAGTTGCTTGTGAGCACAAAGTGAAAAACTATTCCAAGATGGGAGGTGAAAAATGGCTGCAGCATTGCCAACATGACACAGTTGAAGAATATCAAGAGATTTTCTTTTGGGTGGGCAGTCTTCCTTAAAGCCTCCAGAAAGGCATTCACTGTGTAGGGAATTCCTGTAAATCAGTCCTTGGGCTCAGGACTGTGGCTATTGACAGGGTACTTTTGGGAGAATTTGCCTTTCTATTCTAGGTGTCTTTAGGGATCTCATAATTTAAATGTTCCAGAATTATGCTTATTGTAAGATTAAAATTTAATATCTAATACTCCAAGTATTATATTTTTATAAGATTTATTAATAATTTGAAGTAGTAGAGGAAGATGATAGCCTTAGAAAAGAGAAACTTCCCCAGACTGCTCCAGATGGAGAAGAGAACAAAGGTGGGGCCACACCCACATTTATCCATACAACTTAAACATACAACTTGGGCATGGAAAGGAAAGGGATGCTGGGTAATGTAGTTCAGGGGTACCAATTTTCTAACTACACATTAATGCCTTTACTTCATTTAACATATGGTATACTTGGAAGTATTAGTGCCAGTGTTTTTGAATATTCATCTTCTCCTTTATGGTTATTCTTTGAGTTCCCAAATTGGTAGGTCATTCCTCATTCTTCCCACAGCTTGGGCAGCCCCTTATTGGTCAGCAGAATAGAAGACATGGAACCAGTTTCAAGTACTAGATTTTTTCTTTACTATGAAATCATTTCTAACATACAGCATGAAAACTAAAAGCAATATGGTTCTCTTTGAGACCTAGAAAAAAGGAATGCCTACATTGTACCAGAATTTCAGAGATATAAAGCCTGCTTCTTTATGGAGTTTCTGATAACTAAACCAATCGTGGTTCAGATTTGAAAGAAATTTAAATAAGTACTGACATAAATTATGGCACACAAATAGACTGGGCAAGTAAGCTTAAGTGTCTGAGACTAATTACTCTCCTAAGACTCTTCCTAGGTCTATGGGAGAGGCATTTTTAGATATTTTATAAAACCTGCCTTATTTACATTCAATCCAGTATTTTTGTTACATTGGACTGAACTAAAATATTCAAGTTTGCCAACTGGCAAAAAAAAAAAAGTTAGGTTATGCTTTTTTGGTTCTTGGAGTTGTGTGCAAATGCTTTAATTTTTAATAAAACTGCCAAATGATAGTGCATGGCCAAAGTAAACAGATGCAATGGTGATTTTTTTTTTTTTTTTGCAATAGTGATTCTTGATTTGTATTGATAAAAAGTTTAGATTGAATTCACTTTCATAATTCCCTGATGCAGGCTGAATTCTTATGATGTTGTGAGTTGATTACACTTTTGAACCTTAGTAAACATTAATTGTTAGAACAGGTTCATTAACAGTGAAACTCTAGATATAACTACCAGTTATTGAAGCAGTAAAGATAATAAAATTTAGCTTAGTTACCAGATAGAATATAAAACAAGAGGGGGCATATGTATATTTAGTTTTAGGAGTAGGAATTCTCAGGAATAGGAGAAGAAATGTTATATTAAAGGGCTTATTGAAGTATAGTCTAAAACAATGTAGCATCATTTTTTCTTTGTTCGTTACAACATTAAATACCAAATAAAATGAACATTTGCATGACTTAATAGAGCAGATAATGAGAATTATAATGAAAGTATGAATAGTATGTTCAGCTTTTATTTTAAAGTATGTAATTCATTGTTACTTTATTTTTTAAAATTATTTTTAGTTCCAAATTCTCTCCATCCACCCCCTCCCCCAGTCATTTCTTAATGATACTCCTTGTACTTGTGAAGTCGTGTGAAACATATTTCCATATTTGTCATTTTGCACAAAAAAAGTAAAAAAAAAATAAAGAAAAAATTTTAAATGCTTTTATAATAAGCCCTTTGGAATTGTTTTGGACCATTGTTTTGATTAGAATAGTTAAGATTTTCACAGTTGATCACCATTTTAACAGTGCTGTTAGTGTGTACAGTGTTCTAGTTCTGCTCACTTCACTCTCCATCGGTTAATATACGTTCCCATGTTTTTTCTGAAATCATTCTCTTCATCATTTCTTACAACACAGTAGTATTCCATCAGTCATTTACCACAAATTATTCAGCCATTTCCCAATTGATGGATGTCTCCTCAAATTCCAATTCTTTGTTACCAGAATAAAATAAGAGCTGCTGTAAATGTTTTTGTACATATAGGTCCTTTTTCTTTTGTCTTTGTTCTCTTTGGCATACAGACCTAATAGTGTTATTTCTGGCTTAAAGGATATGCACAGTTTTATAAACCCCTTTGCTCATAGTTCTAAATTGTAAATGGTTGACCATTTCACAACTACCATCAGTGCATTGATGTATTTATTATTCCATATCCTCTCTAACATTTGTTGTTTTTCTTTTCTGTTATGTTAGTCAGACTGATAGGGGTGAGGCGATACTGCAGATTTCTTTTAATTTGCATTTTTCTAGTATTGGCGATTTAAAGCATTTTTTTTTTAAACCCTTAACTTCTGTGTATTGGCTCCTAGATGGAAGAGTGGTAAGGGTGGGCAATGGGAGTCAAGTGACTTGCCCAGGGTCACCCAGCTGGGAAGTGTCTGAGGCCAGATTTGAACCCAGGACCTCCCATCTGTAGGCCTGGCTCTCAAACCACTGAGCTACTCAGCTGCCCCCTAAAGCATTTTTTTATATGAGTATGATATGAGTATTGATAGCTTTGATTTCTTCTGAAAAGTTTTGCCTATTCATATCCTTTGACCATTTACCAATTGGGGAATTATTTATTTTTAGAAATTTGACACAGTTTTGTGTGTATATTGTAAAATTTAAATTAATAACTCCATTTCCCATAAAGTTTATTAATAATCACTTGAAGTAGAAGTAGTAACTAGATAGAAGTAAAAGCCTATATTTCTAACCTAAGTTAGACCATGTGTGCAGATTCTCCTGCCTGGCTCTCTAGCTGCCTTCTGGGAAGTAGAAGGGGGTTGGTGCCACACCAAAACTTTTATCCTCCATTCCCACTCCCCACCTCTCCCCCATCGCGCACATGCATGTATATATCCATTCATCCATTCACGCAGTATAAGTATGCAAATGGGATGCTGGGTAAGATGAGCTGGGTCAGCAGAGCCTTAGGGAGTGAACTCTTATCTATACAATTCCCCCTCTGTGATTCCAGTGGGAGACATGCATGTTGAAATCTCCCAGATTTACATGCCTAGTCTCCCTAATGAATCATTTCAGATAACCAGCCTATATCTCTAAAGATCTCTTACTAAAGGTGCATACAATATTGTGCTTTTTAAGGAGAAATTACCATAATTTGGGGATATGAGGGAAATAAGAGAGAAAGAGGACAAAACCAATGATTGGTGGGCACATTAACAAAAAGCCAATTGGGGTCAATCCCCTTTGACATAAGAGTTTACATTTAGAGTAAATGTTTTCAGCCCCACTCAGGTCAATTCACTACATCCCAAAGTTTTCTGGATCTTTTGATGCAGTGTATGGTTTCTGCAGGCTTCTCCATGGTGCCTTCTCCAAACAGTTCACTTTCTTGATTTTGGGGAGTTAGCGAGTTTCTTTTCCTGAAATTACTCTCAAAAAATTTTTTTTATCTTGAATTTTATGAAAATTACACAATATGAAAATAAGACCTTCATCAGAAAAACTTGTTATAAATCCTCCTTTTCTTCCCTCCTTTCCTGTTTTCCTTCTAATTTTGGCTGCATTGGTTCAATTTAATATAATTAAAACTATCCATTTTATTTTCTGTGATCCTCTATCTTTTGTTTAGTCATAAATTCTTCCCTTAATCAAAGATCATGCAGGAAAAATTTTCCATGCTCCCCTAACTTACTTATGTTACTAACCTCTATGTCTAAATAATTTACCAATTTTGACCTTATTTTGGTATATGCTGAGATGTTTGTCTTTGCCTAGTTCTGCCAAAACTGCTTTCTAGTTTTCCTAGCCCTTTGTATTCAGTGGTGAGTTCTTGCTGCAAAGCTTGATTCTTTGGGGTATTCTTTATTCTTTATCAGACACTAGGTTAATGTGCTTATTTGTTTCCAAATATTGTGGATCTGATTTGTTCCATTGATCAACCACTCTATTTCTTACCCAGTTCCAGATTGTTTTGATGATTATCACTTTGTAGTATAGTTTGAGATCTGGTCCTGCTAGGCTGCCTTCTTTTACAGTCTCCCCACTCCCCAAATTAATTTATTCCCTTGATATTCTTGACCTTTTGTTCCTTCAGGTGAAATTTTTTGTTGTTTTTCTAGCATTATAAAATAGTTCTTTGATAGTTAGATTGGTATGGCACTGAATAAGTAAATTAATTTAGGTTGAATTGCCATTTATATTGTTTCCACCCACACATGAGCAGCTAGTATTTTTCCAATTGTTTAAATTTTTATTTGGGTGAAGTGTTTTATAATTATGTTTACATAGTTCCTTGGTATTTCTTGGCAGGTAGACTCCCAAGTATTTTATATTGTTTGCAGTTATTGTTATGTAATTTCTCCTTCTATCTCTTCCTGCTGGGTTTTGTTCATTTATAGAAATGCTGATGATTTATATGAATTTATTTCATGTCCTGCAAAAAGTTATTTGCTCTAATTAATTTTTAGTTGATTTTTCTTGGGTATTCTAAGTATACTATCATGTTCATCTGCAAAGAGTGATGGTTTTGTTTTCTTACCTATTCTTATTCCTTTAATCTCTTTTTCTTATTGCTATAGCTAGCATTTCTAGTACAATATTGAATAAAATGATGATTTTGAACATATTTACTTCATCCCTTATCTTATTAGGAAGACGTCTGAGTCCCCATTACAGATAATTCTTGCTCTTGGTTTTAGATAGATATTTCTCATTTGGGCTACTGGATGGTGCAGGGGACAGATTACCAGGTTTGGAGTCAGGAAGAATGCTATTTGGCACATATATCTAGTATTGATATTTTCTCACTGTCCCTGATACCTTTTAGTAAAATCTAGGTTTGCTTGCTTTTCTCTTTTAATTAGGTCTAGTTTTGCTTTTACTTTATCCGAGGTCATGATTGTACCACTTCCTTCTGAAGTAAAATTGATTCTATTTCAGTCTCTTATTTTAACTCTGTATGTCTCTTTTTCAAGTATGTTTTTTCTAAATATTTTATTGTTGGATCTATTCTGTTATAGCTTCCATTTTATTGGTGATTTCATTTCATTCAGGGTTATGATTACTAACTGTATATTTCTCTTGCCAATTAAGAAGAAGCAAAAATCTTTTATAGCAAGAAACTATTAGCTGCTAATCTCAAAAAATAGAACATAGACATAATTTAATAAATTATAATTATTGCCTATCAAAGTCTTAATAGGCTGCTTTTGCCTCTCTCAGAAATATTGTATTCTAGGATGTTGCAGTTTTATCTTTGCATATATCCTATATGTATACTGTGCCCTTCTCATCGTACAGTTGCTTTAATCCTGCAGCTGTTGTTAAATCATTCAAGGGTTCGTATTTCCAGCTTATAGCTCATTTTTTCCTGTTCTTTCCCCATTTGAATTTTTCTTAGGCTTTTAGTTATAGGAATTCCACCTGTCCAAAGAAATCATTTGCACTAGTATATGGCATACACATGGAATAATAGGCATTATCTTCTTTGTAGAAGGTTCAGAGACTCTTTAGAAGAAAAACTAGATCTCATTGTCTTTGAATGTTTTGATTCTATTATATATTATATATATTATAACTATTATAATTCTATAAGGCTTTCATTTAAAGTTTATATGACATAAAATGGCTTAATATTTTTGTATCACATTTTGTCTTTTGAAAATGAACTACAGGTAGATATAATTTTTAGAATCTGAATAATGATGCCTTGGACTTTGTCCAAGTTGCCTAACTTATTAATTCATTAGTAAAGAGAGAAAGAAATAGCATAGGCATATTTTATCTCCTTTATTTAAATATAACAAAATATCATTTTAGTAAAATTCCTAAAATGTTCTTTTCCATTTATCTCCATATCCTTTTAAACTGAATAGTCTTGGTCCTAATCACAGTGTTGTAAAAATGGGATTTTATTTCATTAAATTGTAGGACCAGAAATTATAGTTTATCTTGGTCACTAGTCTTATCAGAACATGATTTTTTTTTTTTTACCTTCCATCTTGGAGTCAATACTGTGTATTGGCTCCAAGGCAGAAGAGTGGTAAGGGTAGGCAATGGGGGTCAAGTGACTTGCCCAGGGTCACACAGCTGGGAAGTGTCTGAGGCCAGATTTGAACCTAGGCCCTCCCGTCTCTAGGCCTGGCTCTCAATCCACTGAGCTACCTAGCTGCCCCTTGAACATGATTTTTTAAAGATTGTTTTGTTTTATTATTTTCAGTTCCAAATTCTTTCCCACTCTTTTTTCCTTCTCCAGCTTACTAAGAAATAAGAAAAAAAGAACCCATTACACACACACACACACACACACACTCACACACACATACACACATAATAGTAATATAAAACAAATTCCCATGTTAGCTATGTTCTCCCCCTCCCCCCCACCAAAAAAAAAAGCAGTGGAAGAAAATATCCTAAAGTTTATACTTTTGAGTCCATCAGATTTCTTGCTGGAATTGCATAGGATATGCTTAACTCTCACTTGTGGCTCCAAGAAGCTTATAGCATGCACTGTGGCCACACTAAAGTAAATTGTCTCAGCAGATGGTTGAAGATAATGAACAAGTCTCAAAAATCTATCTGTGAGTTAGGGGAATGCTTACTCCAAACATGTGAAAACTTCCCATAGAGAATGGGACAGATGAGAACAGTTTGCATGAAGGCAGCTGAAGCAGGTATTGGGGAGCACTTAGAGCTTGGTCAGATTGGCCAGTCATCCTGACTTTTGTCTTGCCTCTAGTAGACTTAGATATCCAACTCTGGAAGACAGAGTAAGAAATCATGATTTTGTACAATTCTGCCTCACTTAAATTGTGCAACTCTGCCCCACTTAAATCCAATTCATGCACAAATCAAGACAATAGCCAGGATGTCATTGGTTTTCTTTGAAAAGAAAAGTTTTCTTTTAAGAATTCTTAAACTGTAATGTCTAGGGTCTTCTTCTGGTTGTGTCTTTTAGGTAATCTAGATTCTTTTTTTATATCTTACGATGTTTTTATTTATTTTATTAAATATTTCCCGATTATGTTTTTAAAGAATTTATTTTATTTTTTTCTTAATTACATGTAAAAGTAATTTTTAACATTCATTTTTAATAATTTTTGAGTTCAAAATTCTCTCCTCTCTCCTTCCCTTCCTCCCTTTGAAAAGGCAAGTCTTGAGTATATCTTCATAGGTTACTAACTCTTAGATATTTTATGTATTTTGTAGTTATTTTGAAGATACTCTCTAACCCCTCCTCTATCCCTCTTTTTGGTGGGGGATGAATAAGTCACTGTATGGAAATGCTCAGGATTTTTGTGGTCTTGTTTTATATCTTACAGCTTTGTAATAGCTATGAATTAAGTAGTTTATTTTCTGACTCCTAGTTTTTAAGTATACCATCATATTTGCTTTAAATAAAGATGTTTCCTGATAAGAATATCTCTTGATGTTTGTCTATAATTTTCTTCTTTTGAATTATTGCTATAAAAATGCTATTGCATTTAAAGAACTTTAACAAATATTAGTGGGAAGATGAGCTTTTCTTAATTTATGTTTGCACATAGTGGGAATGTTATGCTTCTCTAGTATAAACAATGTAGCTCTTGTTTTTGGTCATTTTCCATTCCTAGATTTTTAGGGTTTTAAAATGAGTCCTAAATTTTGCCAAAGGGTCTTTCAGAATCTCTTGACACAAAATTTGGTTTTTAATTTTTATATAATTAATTATACTAATCTAACAGAAAGTTATGAACAAATAAGAAAATACAAAACTGACTGGATGACAAAATCAAAATTTGATGTCAAAATTTTATTTTAAATCAATACCTTCCATCTTAGAATCAATATTGTGTATTGTTTCCAAGGCAGAAGAGTGGTCAAGACAGTAGGGGTTAAGTGACTTGCCCCTGGTCACAAACTAGGAAGTGTCTGCTTACCTTGCCCCCAGATATTAAAATTTTAAAATTAAACAAGATTTGATCGATTTATGGAGAATTCGTAATGGAAATATTGCAGAATACACGCTTCGAAGCATCCCATTTTACTTTTAAAAATTGATCACATTCTAAGCCATAAAGGAATCATAAATAAATGCAAAAGGATATAAACATACTCTTTATAGATTCTATCATAATAAAATTAGTAATAAAGAAAGCATATGAACGAATCAGTTTGATTGTGTGTGATGGAGACTTTGTAATGACATCCTTTTCTATTTAATTTTAATTTTTTCAGTTGCTTGAAAACAAAAATTTTTAACATTGATTTGTTTAAAATTTAAGTTCCAAATTCTCTCCTTCCCTCCCTTGTCCCTTCTTGAAAAGGCTAACAACTTAATATAGATTATACCTGTGCAGTCAGGCAAAACATTTCCATATTATCTATGCTGCAAAAGAAAATGCAGACTAAAAAGACAAGAATAATAAAGTAAAAAAGTAATTCTTCAGTTGGCATTCAGGCTCCATCAGTTTTATCTCTGAAGTTAGATAGCGTTTTTTATACGTCCTTCAGAATTGTTTTGGATCATTGTATTTACTGATAAGACCTAAGTCATAGTTGATTATTATGCAGTATTGCTATTACTGTGTAAAGTTTTCTCCTGGTTCTTATTATTTCTGAAAACATTCTTGTCATTAAATCGTAATAATATTCCATCTCAGCTATATATCACATCTTGTTCAGCTATCCCCCAATTTATGAACATCCCCTCAGTTTCTAATCCTTTACAACTACAAAAAGATGTGCTATAAATATTGTTGTGTATAAAGACCTTTTTCTTTTTTCTCTGATCTCTTTGGGGTTCAGATGTAGTGGTGATATTGCTGTGTAAAGGGAATGCATAGTTTTATAGCCCTTTAAACTTACTTTTTGATGGCATCTTGAAAAATTATGGAGTATAAGTACAAATCATAGCAACAGTAATTAATTAGAGTAAAGATAATAATGATAAAGAGACAATATGCCAAATAGTTTGTGACTTGTAAAGCAATCCTCAGAAAAAATTCATATCTTTGAAAGTTGTCAAAATGAGACGATCAGAGAGCTGAACATGCAGCTTAAAAGAATACAAAATAAATTAATAACTTTAAAATAAGAAGAAATCTTGAAAATTAAAGAATTAGAGTAACTGCAGCCTGAAGAAAATTTAAGACAATTTTCTAAAAAGATTCACAAATTTGATAAATCATTAGATAATCTGAATATAAAGAGTTCTTCCTTCTTTTCCTCCCTCCCTCGCTCCCTTCTACCTCCTTTACTTCCTTGTATTTACATTTGCAATCAGTTTTCCCCCTCATTTCTTTCACAAAACTTGTCACCAGAGGTTCAATATTTCTGTTCTGCTAGTTAGTTCTGCTGTACCAGCAATAACTTCTTTTCCTATTTTCATTTCTCTTTTAAATTATTCACCAACATCCAGTTAACAGGGTCTTCTACCTTATCAGTTGTTGATTCATTTTACTTTGTTTAATTGCGGTTATTGTTTCATAGTTACCTGAAGTCTTTCCCCTGATTTGGAGGCTATATTCTCTTCTGTTATTAATGTCTTCTGAATTGATTTATCTACTCATGCTCAAAAATTTTCACTCTTCTCATGATTTTGATGATTTTACCACCACCACCACCACTACCACCACCATCCATTTTCCCCTATGGGACCACTTTGTGATCTTCATTTTTATTGTTTATTTTATTATTATTTTTTTCAAATAATTTAAAAATAATGTATTTAGATTTTTGTTTTTAGGGGACTGACTAAGTGGTTTCTAAGGCTCCTTGTGAAATTCTATTAAATTCCTATCTTTCTCACCAGCCTATTCTTAGATCTATGATCCTATTTATTGGTCTTGAGAAATGAGTGGCTGGAGAAAAGGTAAAGAGGTTCTAGCTTCCCTGACTTCTTTTGTGTCATAACTAAAATCCTACTTTCTACAAGATCCCTTTCCTATTCTTCTTTTTTTTATTAAACATTTATTAATATTCATTTTTAACCTGTTTACATACTTTATACCCCTACTTTCCCCTTCACCCCCCGCTCTCCCCCCACCCATGGCCGATGCACATTTCCACTGGTTGTGACATGTGTCCTTGTTCAGGGCCTATTTCCATATTGTTGTTAGTTGCATTGGTGTGGTAGTTTCGAGTCCACATCCCCAATCATGTTCTCCTCAGCCCCTGTATTCAAGCAGTTGTTTATCTTCTATGTTTCCTCTCCTGCAGATCTTCCTCTGAATGTGGGTAGCGTTCTTTACCATAAATCCCTCAGAGTTATTGTTTATTTTTTGGGGGGGGAGCTAGATCTCATAATATCTAGCTTACTCCCATGCTGGGCAATTCACAGTTCACCAGCTTCAGTGGTTGCCCCAAATAACTTTTAGGGAGGTCAGAACTGGCTCTGGCGGAAATGATTCTGAGCTCCTTCTCTGGTAAACTTAACTAGGTACCACAAGTATCTTATGCCCCTTATCTCTCTTCCTCCATTCTTTGGCCAAGCCGTGCCATGGAACAGAGCACTGCCACATTGCTATCACAGTCTGATAAACTTTCTGCCATTTAGATCTCTGCACTGGGAGGTAGGTGAGGGGTACAGTTGAGCTGTTGGCTAGTAGATTAATCCACTTAAGTAACCCTGTGGTCAGCATATGCTGGATAGTGAAGTAAGTGAATCTATTTGGGGGTTCTCTCTTGTTATCATGGTTTTTATTTCATTTGGGTTCCTGGTGCCCTTCTTAACAGAGGGAGCTGAAAATTGCTTTATCTCTTACATCTAATTCCTATTTTAGAGAGGTTATAAGAATTGGAAAAAAAAAGTCTAGTTTTCTGTCTTGTTAGTCATGTGATCCAGAACTACCTGAAAAAAAAGAGTAAAATCAGGATTACCAAAATAAAAAATAACTAATAACTAAAAATAAATTCACAGGAGGAATTAGAACAAATTACCTAGTTATATGCTATTAAAATACAATTTAGATGAAATTGAGTATTCTCAAAAATATAAAACAACCAAAATTGCAAAACAAGAAATAGAGATCTTAACTGTCTTGGAAAAAGAAATTGGATAACCCATAAATGAATTGCTAAAGGAAAAAATATTGTGAGTGTTCATTGCTCTGTCCTAGCTCCTTTTCTCTTTCTGCTAATTTTTTCTCTCATTTAATGTCATACATACAATCCCATGAGTTAAACTATCATCTCTAAGCAGATGTTTCCAGATCTATATAGATCCAGTCATAGTTTTTCTCTTGAGACCCATGTTATCAATTGTCTGTTGAGACATGTTGACCTGGATGTCCTATCGGCATCTCAAATTCAGCATATATGAAAGTAAAAACTAATGATTTTAAGATCTCTCCTCCACCAAATCCTTTTTATGAAGTTCCCTATTACTACTGAGTACACCACTATCTTCTTGGATAGTAACTCTAGTTTGCAACCTCATTGTTATACTCATCTCCTCACTGTTGGCTAACCTCACATTTTGCCAAATCTTGTAATTTCCTTTTTTGGAGTACCTTTTGAATATGCCCCCTTTTCTCCATTCACACAGCCCACCACCATAGATAATCCCCCATCACTTTTCATGTGGACATCATAACCTTCTTATCGCCTCTCTTGCTAGTCCATTCTATCTTCTATATCAGTGGTTCCCAAACTTTTTTGGCCTACCGCCCCCTTTCCAGAAAAAATATTACTTAGCCCCCTGGAAATTAATTTTTTTAAAATGTTAATAGCAACTAATAGGAAAGATAAATGCACCTGTGGCCATCATGGCCCCCCTGGATTGCTGCAGCACCCACCAGGGACGGTAGCGCCCACTTTGGGAATCACTGTTCTATTTGGTTGCCAAAGTGATTTTACTTTTAAAACACTTTGTTTCTTGTGCTCTTCCAATCTTTCCAGTCTTATTAAATTTTGTTCTCCTTCATATACTCTGTGGACTAGCTATTGCCTATTTTTTGTTCCTTAAACATGACATACTATCTCCCATTCTCTGCCGTTTTTATTGATTGTTCCCCTCACCTATGATGTTTTCCCCTTTCCCTACTTCTGACCCTTAGAATTCCAAGCTTCCCTTAAGACTCAGCTCATGCCACCTCTTCCAGGAGGCTTTTACTGGCCTTACCAGGTACAAGTCCATCTTTTCTAAGATTTTCCTTTACTTTGTATTTCTCTAGTGTGCTCTGATTTATATATTTTGTTTCTTCTATTAGAATATAAGCTTCTTAAAGGCAGGTACTATTTTTGTTTTTTCTTTGCATCCCCAGTACTAGCACAGTGCCTGGAGCATAGTATGTACTTTAATTTTACTTACTCTTCTTACCCATTAGGCAGCCAGTTAGAGCAGCGGATAGAGTGCCACAGGACTGGAGTCAGGAAGGTTCTTCCCAAATTCAAATCTAGTCTCAGATAATTCTTAGCTATGTGTCCCTGGGCAAGTCACTTAACCCTGTTTGCCTCAGTTTCCTTATCTGTAACAAGAGCTGGAGAAGGAAATGACAAACCACTCTACTTACTTTGACAAGAAAACCTCAAATGAGGTCCTGAAGAATTGAACACAACTGAAATGACTGAACAACAACAACATTCTTGAGTGACTGTGAGGATGAAAAGGCGGGTGGTTTGTAGGGAATCTTGGCAGGGCACCTTAGTCCCAGTGTAGCCAGAAATGACAAGTGGATTTCTTATGGAAATATGTGTGGATTCAGTGGAGTTGGCTATAAATGCAGAGAGAGGAGGTGCTAGTCGAATTGAATTGTGTTCTGGTTTGCTTGAGGGAAGAACTACACTCGGGATGGCTACTTGCCGTCCCCTGCCAGTCACATTCCACCGAGCCTTTGATATGGTTCACAACCCAGAGGTGGCTTTGGAAACCCTTTTGACCTTGGGATTTGACCATGTGTTGATCAGTGGATGTGACAGCTCAGCACTAGAAGGATTGCCTATGATAAAGCAACTTATAGAACAGACAAAAGGCAAGACTGTGATAATGCTAGGGGTCAGCATAACTGAGAGAAACCTGCAGAGGATCCTTGAGGGTTTGGGTGCCACTGAGTTCCACTGCTCTGCTCACTCAGCCAAGGACTCTGGCATGAAGTTCTGAAATACCTCTGTTGCCATGGGAACTTCCCTTTCCAACTCAGAATATTCCTTGAAGGTAACAGATGTGGCCAAAGTAAGGACCTTGTATGCCATAGTCAAGAGCTTCCTGTAGGATCAGCAGAATCCCTGGAACAGATGTGCCCAAGTCAGGATCAAGATTCAGGAAAGCCTTATATCCAAGGCTGTTGGAACCAGTTAGCACAGCTTTCCCCTTCTCTGGACAGGACAGGGATTGACCACACGGACCATGGAGAATCTTTCCAGAGGAGCTATGGTTGGTTGGAGAAGCCGCAGTCTCATCATCTGATTATTCTTGCCAGTCTTCTCCATCATCATGACTTAAACAGAGCTGGATTGAGACTTTGCCAGAAGCTTATTCTGCCCAGAAAATGAGATTAATTGATATGCTGAAAAAATTAAATTTGATATAGTCTTTGATTTGCCTTTATAAAATAAAATTTCTCATTTCTATTAGGAAAAAAAACAACATTCTTACCCATATTTGTGGGTTCTTTTCTGATGCCTTCTTGTGATATGGAAGTAAACCTGAATTGTCAAAGACTGGGTCTAAAAAGCATAATTCTGGGGACAGAGCCAAGAATGTGGAGCAGAGGAAGCACTACAGCCAAATTTTCCTTTACAAATAACTTTAAAATAAGGCCTCAAATCCCAGTTCTGGAGTGGCAGCATCAACAACAGATTAGGGTAAAACATTTTTCTACCCTAAGACAATTTAGGAGGGCATACTGTGACACTGCAGTGGTGCCTAGCCTAGAGAGCATATGACGACAACAACACTAGTAGAGGGCCTTGGTCCAGGCCACAATAGCCTCAAGAGCTCTTAGGCCAGAGATGATAAAGGGATCAGGCAGTTGGTCAGAGAAATTACAGAGGGACCCCTGTGCTAGCAGTTGGTGCAAGACCAGATGCTGTTTGACAACTCCATTACTCATACTCACTTCCAGATTTCAGTACCAGGGCAGAGAGAAGCACTTTGTGTTGCAAGGGAGGAAAGAACCTAAGCAGCTATATAGTTTTTAGTCATAACGGAATAAGGGCCCTTCCTGGGTAAGGACCATTATGCAGACCAATTGAACAGTGGCTACTCCTCTCCCCAAATCATGCTAACTTGGAAGCACCAAAAACTTCTGGACCTCAAGAACTAGTTCTGAAAACAGTAGTGTGAAAAAGCCTGAAGCTTGGGACAGTACCATTCCCCAGGAACAGAGGCTAACTTTAACATAAAGTTCAAAGTAAAAAAATAGACTGGAAAAATGAGAAAGCAAATTTAAAAAGAGAACTTAATCATAAAAAGTAGCTGAGATCATAGGAAAGATTAACATAAATAAAAAAGAGGTACAAACACCCCCTGAAGAAAATGATTCCTTAAAAGTTAGAATTAGGAAAGTGAAAGTTCATAACTCTGTAAGACATCAAGAAATAATAAAACAAAGTCAAAAGAATGAAAAAATATAAGAAAATGTGAAATATCTCACTAGAAAAACAAATGGCCTAGAAAATAGATCAAGGAAAAGTAATTAAGAATTATTGTACTACCTGAAAGCTATGATTAAAGATAGAGCCTAGATATCATATTTCAAGAAATTACAAAGGAAAAATGTCTTGATGTCCTGGAACTAAAGGGTAAAATCGAAATTGAAAGAATCAACCAATCACCTCCTGAAAGAGATCCCAAAATAAAAATTCTCAGGAATATTGTAACCAAATTCCAGAGTTCCCAGGTCAAAAAGAAAATGCTCAGGCAGTCAGAAAAAAAAAACATTCAAATACTAGGGAGCTATAGTTAGGATTACACATCATTTATTGGTTACCACTATAAAGGAACAGAGGTTTGGATTTTGATATTGCAAAAAGCAAAGAAGCTAGAATTTCAACCAAGAATAAGCTACCCAGCAAAATGGAATATAATTTGATTTTCAAATATAACATCCAAGAGAAGCATAAAAAAGCAATCGTGAAAGATAAATCATATGGGACTCAATAATATTAAACTGTTTATATTCCTATATGGGAAGATGATACATGCAACTCCTAAGAATTTAATCATTATTAAAGTTAATCGAAGGATTCTCCATACTTCTACTCTAGAGGGCATGGGAGTAAGCCAATTATGTTGAGACATTCTGAAAAATAAAAAAAGTAGATGAGTGAGGAGGAATGTGTTGGGAGAAGGAAGTAAGAGGAAGAATAGGTAAAGTTATCTCATATAAAAGATGCATGCAAGGAAGAGCTTTTACACTGGAAAGGAGAAGGCAGGAGTGGGCAATGCTTTGATCTCACTTCACTGGGGATTGGTTCAAAGAGGGGAGAATTCACATATATACATACACAGCAGTATAGACATCTGTCCTCCCCATTAGGGAATTAGGGAGGGAAAGGCAACAACAGAAAGGATAGGGTTATAAAAGGAATAGGGGATTAAAGAAGGCAGTGGTCAGAAGCAAAACAGACTTTTGAGGAGGGACTAGGGTAAAAAGAATGAAAGATAAACAGAAGAAAGATGAAGGGAAATGGACAGTTAGTAAGCATAACTTGAATTGGAATGGAATGAGTTCACCAAAAAACAGAAATGGATCGAAAGATGAAAGATGAATCAGAAACAAGGATCCAACAATGTTGTTTACAAGAAACACTCAAAACAGACACAGACACAGACACACACAGACACACAGACACACAGACACACACACACACACACACACACACACACACACACACACACTTAAAATAAGGGACTAGAATAGAATCTATTATACTTCAGCTGAAGAAGAAATCTCAGGAGCAGTAATCATGATCTCAGACAAAGCAAAAGCACAAATAGACCTAATTAAAAAAAATAAACTACTGCTTGCTAAAAGACACTATAGATAATGAAGTAATATCAGTAGTAAACATATGCACCAAACAACACCATAGCATCTAAATTCTTACAGGGAAAGGTAAATGACTAACAGGAAGAAATAGACAATAAAACTGTGTACTAGTGGTAGACCTCAACTTTCCCTTTCCAAAGCTAGGTAAATCTAAACATAAAATAAATAATTTAAAGAAATAAATAGAATTTGAGAAAAGTTAGATATCAATAGATCCCTGGAGAAAATTTAATGGGAATAGAAAGGTATCTGTCAGCTAGGTGGTACAGTAGAGTGTGTTGCCTGAAATCGGGAAGACTTACTTCCTAAGTTTAAATATGGCCTTAGAGACACTTAGTAGCTGTGCAACTCAGAGCATTTAATCCTGTTTGCCTTAATTCTTCATCTGTTAAATGAGCAGGAAAAGGAAATGGCAAACCACTCTAATATCTTTGCCAAGAAACCCAAATGGAGTCACCAAGAGTTGAACTGATTCAAACAACTCAACAACAATAAAAAGAATATGCCTTTTTCTAAACTATCTTCCAAAAAAATTGATCATGTATTAAGGCATAAAAACCTTGCAAACAGCATAGCTAGATGTCTTAGTAGATTGAAGAGCCAGATCTAGAGATGAGAGGTCCTGGGTTCAAATTTGGCCTTGGAAACTTCGTGGCTGTATGATTCTAGGCAAATCACTTAAACTACTCCTTACTGCTCTTTTGCCTTGGAACCAAGTAAGGGTTTTTTTGTTTTGTTTTTAACCTAACAAATCCGGAAAAGCAGAAATATCAAATGTATCCTTTTCAGATCATAATGGAATAAAAATTATATTACATAAAAGGCTTTAGAAGCATAGTTTTAAAATTAACTAGAAACTGAGGGTCTAATCCTAAAGAAAGGAATGGGCCAAAAAACAGATCATAGAAATAATAATCTTATTAAAGATGATGACAAGAATGAAATAGTATTCCAAAATTTGTGGGATAAAACCAAAGCAATGTTTAGGACAAAATTTCTCTCTCTAAACACAGAAAACAATGGGAAAGAAAAAGAGGAGATAAATGAATTTGGCATATAATTAGAAAACTAAAAAAAAGAGCAGATTAAAAATCTCTGATTTTTTTTCCAAAATGCAAATCATTAAAATAAAAGGAGAGAGTAATAAAATTGAAAGTAAAAAAAAATCATTGAACTTACAAATTAAAGGGGAAACAGATTTTATTTAAAAAAAAAAAGACAAACCATTGGTTAATTATATATATATATATTTTTTTTTTTTAAAAGAAAGATGAAAACCAAATTACAGGTGTCATAAAAGATTGAAATTAAAGCTATTATTAGGAGTTCTTTTGTTTAATTACATGTCAGTAAAACATGAAAGTTTAAGTGAAATGGATGAATAGTTGCAAAAATATAAATTTTCCATATTAACAGAAAAGGAAATAGAATACTTTAAATAACCCTGTCTTAGAAAAAATAAGTTGAACCATCGATGAAGTCCCTATGAAAAATTCCCCAAGACAAGATAGATTTGCAAGTGAATTCTGATAAATATATAAGGCACAGTTCATCCCAATACTATATAAATTATTTGGAAAAAATAGGTAATGAAGGAGTCCTAAATTTTTTTTTAATAACATATGGTTTTGATTCCTAAACTAGGAAGAACAAAAACAAATCTAGAGATCAGTTTTCTTAATGAATATTGATGTGATAAATTTCAAATTCCTAGCAAGAAGATTACAGCAATATATCACAGAGATCATACACTATGACCAAGTGAGATTTATACCAGGAATGCAGGACCATTTCAATAATAGGGAGCTGTTTCTTCACAGAATCTGAGAAGTGTAGTGCAAGTATTATCCCAATTTTCCATATAGGCAATTGAGGATAAGATAAATAGGTTGTGATTTGTTCAGTTAGAATAGTGGCAAAAAAATTGATCTATCTCCTGATTCTGAATCTAGGATGGAAGGAATGTAAAGGGGAAAAAGAGGTTTTTGGTTGAATATTAAAAGGTTGGTTGCCAGGGGATTGAATAATTATCAATCTCCAATTAAGAATAGCCTCAAGTGAAAACGACTTTTATGGAAGTTTATTTACAAAATATAGGAGAGAGTGGAAGTAGAGAGATGAGAAGAGGATAAAATAAGAGATTTGTATTCAAGTCTGGGTTTTACTCCAGCAGGGCTCCAGAGGCCCAGAGTCTAAAAGTCAATTAATAAGGGTTTTAGTCACAAGGGCTTCTCCCAATCAAGGGAGCCTCCCGGAGGCTAGTACCCCCTTGGAAGTTAAAGGAGTCAGCCTTCTTCACTTACCACGAGTAGTTCTAAGAGAGAGATTTAAGAGCAGTCTCACCAAGGTCTCAGGGTCCCAGGTCCAAGTCACGAACCAGAAGAGCTCATTCAGCTCCCGTTCACAACCCAGAAGATTGAGCCCAGCTGACTGAGATCTCTTTTTAAAGGGGCCTCTTTTGCATCACTTCCTTTGGCCTCCTTTTAGTATATGTGTCCAATCACAACACATGCTTTTCTTAGGACTGCCCACAAGGCAGTCAGTAAATTCTGATTTATTACTCTAGCACCCGTGGGTTACAGACCACCCAAAAATCACCTTTGGTGATTAAATCTAAAATGGGCAATGTAGATTTGATCTAATTATCACAGGAATAAGATGGATTCCCAATTACTAGTGGTCTTTAAATGGAGTCATAGTCCCTTCCATCTCTCAAATTCTGTGATTCTGTAAGCTCTGGGAATATGGGGATTCGTTGTAACTCTGAGTGGCAAAAGAAGGACAAAACTTAATGAAGCTTTTCTCCTCTCTGATCTACATTGGTAGATTGGGAAAGACCCAAAAGAATAGCTAGCAAAACCTCTATTATTATAATTTTATTTTTAGTTAAGTAATTTAGATGTTGATATTTAATCATTTTGAATGATTAAAATTTTTTTTTCTTGGTGCCACAGACTGGTTTTTTAAAGTGATAATTTGCAAACAATATTAATTATAATCACATTTCAAATATGTTTGATTTCAGAACTGAACTTTTAAAATAAGAGATGTAGAAAGAAGCAACTAGGTAGCATGGTGGATGCCTTAGATATTCCCAAGCTATGGGACCCTGGTCAAGCCATTTAACCTCAACTGTTTTTTTCCTTTGGAACTGATAGTATCAATTAATTTTAAATAAGTAGAGATGTTGGCAGGAAAATTTTATGCCAGTAATATAAAATATTAACGTACTCTCTGGATTTTTAAAAGATGTTTTATGTTCAAACATCTTAAAAATCAGAGGTGAAAATGAAGTGAAAATGAAAATGATAACTGTTTACCAGGTGAAAGCCATACAGGCATTTTCACCAAAAATATTCTGAATATTGGGAAAGTTGGCAAAAAAGGAAAATGACAGATGTTGGAGGGGACTGCAGGAAAAAAGGCACATGAGTGTTCTTTTGGTGGAGTTATGAATTGATATGACTATTCTGGAAAGCAATTTAGAACAATTCCCCCAAACATAATAAGTTATGCATATTTTTTGACCTAACTATACCACTAGTAGGCCTAAATCCCAATAAGATAAAAAAAAAAGATAAAAAAGAACCCATATATACAAAGAATACTTATAGCAACTCTTTCTGCTTGCTGAAAACTAAAGGAGAGAGGCGATGCCTATTAGTTGGGAAATGACTGAACAAATTATGATATATGAATGAAATAGAATATTATTATATCATAAGAAATAATAAAAGGAATGGTTTTGATGAAACCTAGAAAAACTTATATGAAGTCACTGGGAAGAGAGAAGTTAGCAGCAGAACAAGAACAACAAATTATACGATAATAACAACAGTAATAAAAATAAACTGTGAAAGCCTAAAGAACACAGATCAAGGTAATGAATAATTATGATTTCAAAGGCCTATGATATGTACAACTCCTGACAGGATCTCAGGGTAAAAAATAATTCATATAAATGTATACATACATGCATATACATGTATGTGTATGTGTTATACATATCCAGTGTCAGAATTGTTTTGCTTGATGAGGCACATCTATTTATAAGCGTTTTATTTTTTTCCCATTGGTGGAGATGTGTTGAGAGGAAGAGAAAATAGTTTTCTGTTAATTGTGGGGGGAAAAGATTTAGAAGTAGCTAGATGGCTCAGTGTATTGAGAGCCAGGTCCAGGGATGGGAGGCCCTGGGTTCAAATGTGGCCTCAGACAGTACCTAGCTGTGTGACCCTGGACAAGTCACTTAACCGCCACTTCTGCCAATACATGGTATTGGTTTCAAGATAGAACATAGGGGTTAAAAAAAGAGTAATTAAAAACACACTGAGTACTAACTGGATGGTTATATGTAGGCCCATTCAGATTTCTCTGTTTTTCTTGCCAAAACCACTATCCTAGGAGTGTATCCATTTTCCGCCCCTCCTTCCCCCCTAAACCCTTACCTTCTGTCTTGGAATCAATACTAAGTATTGGTTCCACGGCAGAAGAGGAAGGGTAAGGATTAGGCAATGGGGGTTAAGTGACTTGCCCAGGGTCATACAGCTAGGAAGTGTCTGAGATTAGATTTGAACCCAGGACCTCCCATCTCCAGGCCTGGCTCTCAATCCACTGAGCCACCCAGCTGCCCCCAGGGTGTATAGATTTTGAACATAAAGTGGAATGTTTCTTATGTTCCCCTTAATGAGTTGTTTTGGATTATTATAGTTGTCTATGGATTTTCATATTAAAATAAAATTGCAAAGTATTTCTTTTTAAGTATCTTATGGTATGTTTTCTCGTTCCTAGTGTATTCAAAAGATCCCACAAGTAATTTAGCTGGACTGATAATAGAACTACTTTGTACCAAAGCTGTTGTAGCGACCTTCAGTCTTCCACCTGCCAGCTTTATTTTAACTTACGTAGGCACTGACCTTTGCTATGGAAACGTTACAGAAATACAAAAACAATTTGGCTGTACTTTCCCCTACAAAGCAGTGGGTGGTGTATCTTAGTATATACTATTACTAAATGAGGGGTTTCTTTTTTTCTCCTTGAGTTGAATACTGACCATTGTAATAATTTGCTCACTACTTACAAAAAACTTGTTCCTTCTGGGGAAAAAAAAGACTCTATTTGGTTTATTTGGTGTTTTAAAAAAGTACCTGAGAGGCAAGCTTTGTCCTATGAATGAATTAAATAGATGCTAACTAAAATACCTGTGCTAAAATATGCTCCTTTTGTAATCTTATACCAGTGGTTCCCAAACTTTTTTGGCCTATTGTCCCTTTTCCAGAAAAAAATATTACTTAGCCCCCTGGAAATGATTTTTTAAAAATTTTAATAGCAATTAGTAGGAAAGATAAATGCAGCTGTGGCCATCTCTGCACCCCTGGATGGGTGGAGCACCCACCAGGGGGCAGTGGCGCCCACTTTGGGAATCACTGCCTTATACCAAAATTTCCTTCCCCAATCACCAATTCAAGTTTACTATCTAAGTATAAAGGACATATGGCTTATGATTTTGCCAAGATAGTATTAATGTTAGAAGTCTATGGTGCTTAGCCAGGGATATTTCTATTCATGTTGCTTTTTAAGATGTAGTTACTGTGAGAAAATATCTAATATCCATAAATTTTTTTTAAACCCTTGCCTTCCGTCTTGGAATCAATACTATATATTGGTTCCAAGGCAGAAGAATGGTAAGGGCTAGGCCAGTGATGGCAAACCTATGACGCACATGTCAGCACTGACACGTGCAATCATTTTTGATGACACATAGCCACATACAGAGAAGTATGGGGCCACATACCGAGGATGAAACATTTGCTGTAGTGTAGTATAGACACTCTGTGCACTATAGATGATAATTCTACATATATTAATTTACCTGTTTTGGTTTATTAAATACAGTTATATATTACAGTTATACATTTTTGTTATTTTAACTATATCATGAAATTATGTGTTTTTTCTCGAAGTGACACACCACCCGAATTATGCTCATTTTTTTGGAAAATTTTGACACATCAAGCTCAAAAGGTTGCCCATCACTGGGCTAGGCGATAGGGGTTAAGTGACTTGTTCAGGGTCACACAGCTAGGGAGTATTGAGGTCAGATTTGAACCCAGGGACTCCCGTCTCTGGGCCTGACTCTCAATCCACTGAGCCATGTAGCTGCCCCCAATATCCATAATTCTTGATTAAATAATTATATAGGACCTCTCCTTATGGTAAACAAAATTACTCTTCTACTGGATCAAAATGTAATGTTCATGTTTGGGGGGTTGGGGGGAATGTTACTCTCAAGAGGTGAATTTTTCCTCCCATAGAAAAGCAATGGATTACAAAGCCATTTTGATAGAGTTAAACAAAGTTCTTGACTCATAAAACTGGAAGGGCCCATAGATTTCAACTTGGCATTCCGCCTCATCTTGTAAAAGAGAAAACTAAAGTTCAAAGAACTGAAGTGACAGAGAGAAAGTAGCAGTGAAGAGCAGATTCCAGATGTAGGTTCTTGCTGTACTGTAATTGAATGCTACCTCTTCCTTATCTACTGCATTTCTCCCTGGAAACATGTATATCTAAGTATGTATGGTCTTTCAAAACAAAGCCCCCACAGCTCTTCATTTGACACAATTGTCCCTCCTAGCCATGATCCTATTTTTCTCTTTTTGTCACACAGGTAATCTCCAGCCCTCCAGCCTCCATTTATGTACTATCTCCTGTATTTTTAGACCCCTTCAGTTTGCCTTCTGTCTCTTCTACTCTAGCAGTAGAAGTAGAAGCTAGTGCTATAAAGAGTAAATGAACTACCTCTCTCCTCTTCCTCATGACAGAAAAGAAGGGACTATAATAAAATGTTTTATACTTGTTGCAGTATAATGACTACTTTTAATTAATTGTCACAAGAGAAGGGTTCAATGGAAGGACACTGAAATTACTGCTATGAAGACAGAAAGCATAAAAAAAAATTAAAAAGAAACTGCACTAGTGCCTGCTTTCCCAAACTAATTTATATTTAACTTTGTATATTTTTTGTCTGTATTTCTATTTCTGCTGTATATTTTTATGTATGTACTTTTTGTCTTACCAATTATAATATTAATGCCTCCAGAGTAGCATTTGCTTCATTCTTTGAATTTATATTCTCAGATACTTACCCTTTTTAAAAATTTAAATATTTTATTTTTATTTTCCATGGTTACATGATTCATGTTTTTACTTTCCCCTTGACCCTACCCCCCATAGCCAACGCACATTTCCACTGGTTTTAACATGTCTCATCAATCAAGACTTATTTACATATAATTGATAGTTGTATTGGTGTGGTTGTTTCAAGTCTACAACCCCAATCATGTCCACATCAACCCATGTGTTCAAGCAGTTGTTTTTCTTCTGTATTTCCACTCCTGTAGTTCTTCCTCTGAATGTGGAGAGCATTCTTTTCCATAAATCCCTCAGAATTGTCCTGGATCCTTGCATTGCTGCTAATAAAGAAGTCCATTACATTCGATTTTACCACAGTGTAGTGGTCTCTGTGTACAGTGTTCTGCTGGTTCTGCTCCTTTCACTCTGCATCAATTCCTGGAGGTCTTTCCAGTTCACATGGAATTCCTCCAGTTTATTATTCCTTTGAGCACAATAGTATTCCATCACCAGCATATACCACAATTTGTTAAGCCATTCCCCAATTGAAGGACATACCCTCACTTTCCAGTTTTTTGCCACCACAAAAAGCACAGCTATAAATACTTTTGTACAAGTCTGTTTATCTATGATCTCTTTGGGGTACAAACCCAGCAATGGTATGGCTGGATCGAAGGGCAGGCATTCTTTTAGAGCTCTTTGAGCATAGTTCCAAATTGCCATTCAGAATGGTTGGATCAGTTCACAACTCCACTAGCAATGCATTAATGTCCCAATTTTGCCACATCCCCTCCAGCATTCATTTCTCTCCCCTTCTCTCATTTTAGCCAATCTGCTAGGTATGAGGTGATACCTCAGAGTTGTTTTGATTTTCATTTCTCTAATTATTAGAGATTTAGAACACTTTCTCATGTGCTTATTGATACTTTTGATTTCTTTATCTGAAAATTGCCTATTCATGTCCCTTGCTCATTTATCAATTGGGGAATAGCTTGATTTTTTTATGCAATTGATTTAGCTCCTTGTATATTTGAGTAAATAGACCTCTGTCTGAGTTTTTTGTTATAAGAATTTTTTTCCAGTTTGTTGTTTCCCTTCTGATTTTGATTGCATTGTTTTTGTTTGTACAAAAACTTTTTAATTTATAATATAATCAAAATTATTTATTTTACATTATTAATTTTTTCTAACTCTTGCTTGGTTTTAAAATTTTCCCCTTCCCATAGATCTGACAAGTATACTATTCTGTGTTCACTTAATTTACTTATAGTTTCCTTCTTTATATTCAAGTCATTCACCCATTCTGAATTTATCTTGGTGTAGGGTGTGAGATGTTGATCTAAACCTAATCTCTCCCATATTGTTTTCCAGTTTTCCCAACAGTTTTTGTTAAATAGTGGATTTTTGGCCCAAAAGTTGGGCTTTTTGGGTTTATCATACACTGTCTTGCTGAGGTCATTTACCCCAAGTCTATTCCACTGATCCTCCCTTCTGTCTCTTAGCCAGTACCATATTGTTTTGATGACTGCTGCTTTATAATATAGTTTAATATCTGGTACTGGTAGGCCACCTTCCTTCACGTTTTTTTTTTCATTATTTCCCTTGATATTTTTGATCTTTTGTTCTTCCAAATGAATTTTGTTATAGTTTTTTCTACTTACCCTTTCTTAGATTTCATTCTTTTTTGTTTTGTTGATTACTCCCTCTAACTTGAAACTTCCTTTTCTTGTTTTTAGTGAGGTTTCACTATCTTGGTTTTCTTAGCATGCCAACTACAACTTTTCTGTCTCCAACAGTTTTATCTTCTTATTCCAGTCCCTTAAATCTGGATGTTAACCCTTAGCCCTTTTCTTTTCATTTTTTGGACACACTGATCCATTTCCTTACTTTAATGATAATAGCATCATCAAAAACAGTAATGATAGCTAGCTTTTATATAACACTTACTGTGTGGCAGGCATTGTACTAAGTGCTTGACAAATATCTCATTTGATTCTCACTACTATTATTGTCCCCATTTTATAAACTGAGTCAGACAGCCATTAAGTGACTATCCCAGAGTTACACAGTGAATAGATCTATCTAATGTACCACTTAACTTCACCAAGCTATAACCTCCCCCCAGATAACTCACATTTATATAGCACCTATTTGTACCCAGGTTATTTACAAATATTTCATTTGACTATTTAACTTTGTGTGGATTAACTATAGATCTATATCTAATCTTTCACCCAGGCTCTATTTTCTCATTTCCAGTTGCCTATTGTACTCTTCACTTGGATGTCCCACTAACTTTTCAAGTTCAGCATATGTTATCAGTTCAATAAACAGTAGCACATGGCATTATTTTAAACACTTGGAATACAAAGAAATTGATGAAATGGTTCCTGTCTTCAAGGATCTTATGTTCAGGGACCTTCAAGGACTTTATATTCTTTTGGAAGCTATAGTAAAAATGACATGAGCATAGACTAGAATAGTGATGGCGAACTTTTTAGAGGTGGAGTCTTAGCCCGGCTCCCCCCCCCCCCAGACTAAGTGCTGTGCCATGTGCCTCTCACCCTCACCCCAAGCTGGGTAGGGAGGAAGTGCTCCTATTGGACTGCTGGACAGAGGGGTGGATGAAGTGAGGAATGTCCTCATTGAGTGTGTAGAGAGGGGGAGGAAAATGGTCTGAGCTCTCTGCTACCCTCCAGCTCTGCTGCCTATGAGCCACCCGCCTTACCCCTGTGTGCTCCCATTGGGCTGCTGGGTGGAGGGTCTGGTAATACAGTGGAGAGGGAGAGGGTAGCAGTTTTGCAACAGTCCTCCTGCCTTTCTAGTAAGGAACTCTGGGGGTGGGAGTGGAGAGGGAAAGTATCCATGAACCCACAGAGTGCTCTGCGTGTCATCTTTGGCACCCATGCTATAGGATTGCCATTACTAGACTAGGTTTTGCAAAATATATGCAAAGTAGTTTCAAGAAAGAGAACATGGGGCAGGTAGGTAGCTTAGTGTGGATAGTCAGGAGGTCCTGGGTTCAAATGTGGCCTCAGATTCTTTCTAGCCATGTGACCCTGGGCAAGTTACTTAACCCTAATTGCCTAGCCTTTACCACTCTTTTGCCTTGGAATCAATAGCATTGATTCCTAGAGAGAAGGTAAGGTTGTTTTGTTTTGTTTTGTTTTGTTTTGTTTTGTTTTGTTTTAATGAGAGGGGGTAAGCGACATTGAAACAGAGGTTTAATGCCTGAAAGGACCAGGAAAGGTTTCTTGCAGCATTTGGTACTTAAGCTGCTCTTTGAAGGAAGCTAAGGAAATCTTTGAAATTATCAGTAAGGGAAGAAAAGTACATTTTGCAAAGGGGAGAAGATTTTGTTTTAAAGGAATAGAGGTGGAAGCTGGAATATTATTTAAGGAAAATAGTTAATAGGCTACTTTTACTAGAATGAAGAGTAAGTTAAGGGGAGCAATATGAAATAAGACAGGATTAGATCTGTATTTTAGGAATATCTGTTTTGCAGCTATTTGAAGTATAAATTGGTTTTTTCTAATACCATGTCTCATCATTCTCCTAAATAGCTGTTTTTTCCTTCAAATTTTCCATTCACTGTTCCCAGTTCTCCACACATTGAACCCTTAGAGTCATCTAGGACATCTTCTTTCCTTACCTGCTGTAAGTCATTTCTGATTCTTCCTTTTAACATTTATATTTATTTCTTTTTTCTTTTCTTTTTTTTAAACATTTATTAATATTCATTTTTAACATGGTTACATGATTCATGCTCCTACTTTCCCCTT
>NC_058131.1:61278610-61307432 GCF_016433145.1 Gracilinanus agilis | reverse complement strand
ATGCTGATGATTTATGTGCATTTATTTTGTATCCTGCCACTTTGCTAAAGTTGTTGATTATTTCTACAAGCGTCTTAGTTGATTCTCTAGGATTTTTTAAGTAGACCATCATATCATCTTTTATTTATTTTTTTCATTCAAGCTTCTACAACTCTAGGTCAGGGCCACATCAACGATCTCTGGCTAGCCTCTTTAGCTCTGAGTTTTTCAAACTCTTCCAATTCATTCTGCATATTACTGCTTAATTAATCTTCCTAAATTAATGCTTATGACTTGAACTTAGAGTTAGGAAGGTCTGAGTTGAAATCATGTCTCAGACAATTATTAGTTGTTTGCTCCTAGGAAAATCACTTTAACTCATCTCAAATTCAGTTTCCCCATCAGCAAAATGAGGATAATAGTAGCACCTACTTATCATCATCATTATTATTAACCCATAGTGATAGTTCCCTGTCACCTATGGATTCACATGTAGCATCCTACTTTTCAAGATTCCATAGAGACCAGGCATTTCGATATCCACTATCCACTCTCACTAGTCATGAATCTCTGATACATACCAACCCACTTCAGACAATCTTTATCTTTTCATAAAGCCTACCCATGCCTTTTTCTGCCTGTATATCTTTGCTCATTTCGGTTTCCTGTAATGCTTTTGTATATTATCTAAAGAATGACTCATAATATCTTTTCCTTCTACATTCACCTAGCAGACTCTTGGATAAATGCTATTTGATTACTTCTCAAACTAACTTTGATGTAGACACATAACATTTTAATAGTCATGCACAAAATGTATATTCCAGATTTCAAAGCTTCTTACTCCTGTGGCCCATAGGTGTTTGGACAAATAAGACTGTGTGATTTTTTTTTTCCCTCTTGTGCCATTGAAGACTTAAAAATAAGCATCAGTACAGATTCCTCTGAACTCATTTTCTGGGGACTTAGTATGTGGAGACCATGATAGAATAGATATAGAGAGAAACAAGAATTCCACTGCAGTCATGTTGGATTTATAATTATTTAAGTTTTATTACTATGCTTTTACAAAACCATTTGATTCTTATACCACCATTATTAGTTTTAGCCCAGTTAGTCTCACACAAAGCTCATTGTAACAGCGTTCTAAATTGTTTCCTCATTTCTAATTTCTTATGTCAATTCAATTTTCACACCACTGATTTTTCCTAGGCCTTTCAAATCCAGCCTCACAAGTTGCATGACCCTTGACGAGTCATTTAACTTCTGTTTGCCTTAATCTACTGGAGAAGGAAATGGCAAACCACTCCAGCGTCTTTGCCAGGAAAACCTCATATGGGGTCACAAAGAGCTGGATGGGACTGAATGAACAACAACTCCAGTCTAGCTTTCAAGGACCTCTTCAGTCTAGCTTCAACTTAACCCTCTAGCTTTCTTTTTTATTACTAACCTTCATATACTCTGCATCAGCCAACCTGTACAACTTGTTGTTGGAATGCACTCCATCTATTTGTTCTGTTGGAATTTATGAACAGTTCAAACTTTCTCGGTTTGGCTAAGCCTTTTTTGAATTAGTTTCCTGTTATTCTTCCAGATGTAGTGATTGATAATCATCTTAGGTCTTTGCCTACCCCTGTATTTGGAAATTTCACAGTTATCTTTCATTGTTCCCCTTCCCACCCAAAGTTGCTTGAGAAGACACTGTGATACAGTTTAAAGAGGATTAACATGGATACAAAGTTGTCAGTATTCTAGGCAGGAATCAGTTTCAAGGAAAGCAAAAAAACCCAAAAAACCTGAATAGGATTCAAGCAGGAATTAGCCCTGATAATCAAGAGTAAAGTTTTTGAATGGAGAAGATAAATGGAGGAGAGCATCTTGAAGATTTCACTAAGAACAATAAGGGCTCTGTAGCTGTCGTGGCTGCTTGTGTTCCCCTATGTTTGTGACTTGTTACCAGTATATATTTTTTTGGTTTTCTTTTATTTTTATATGTAAAATATGTAATAAGGAACTTCTGGGACAAGATGGAGGACACCTTGAATGACAGGATCGTTGGTTGAGACTTCAGAATGTACCCAGGTGGCATTGCAAAGAATAATGAAAGAAAAAATTTTAAGTGATTATATGTACTCAAGTACAAGAAATGAGAAAAAAGACAAAAAAATATCAATTATTCTATTAAAAGATATTAGGAAAATCAATAAGAAAATTAAAATAAATCAGGGAAAATATCAAGACAAACCAATGATTCCAAATTAGCATCCATGAGTTTATGAACTGTTATCTCCAATGCAGGTAACAGGAAACAGTCAATCAGGTTCAATAGAAGATGCCCTCTTTACATGTGAGCAATGAATCCAAGAGTCCTTTTCTCCGATCTTTATAGCTGTTGTGGTGGTTAGTAAAATTTCAAACGGGCCATCCCATGAAGGCTGGGTTGCCCCAGTGCGCTGGAAGTTCTTTATATACACTTTGTCTCCTGGATTTAGGTCGTGAAGTGAAAAGCCTATTGGTCCTGCTTGTACTGCAGTTCCAGATTCATGGAGTTCGCGCAGTTTGTGCTGCAATTCCTATATATAGGAAGCAATAGAAGTATCTCCTCCTAATAGTGATGTATATGCAGGAGAAAAAGGTTTAGCCTGTATAGGAGGATGTCCAAAAAGCATCTCATATGGTGAGATGTGTAGATCTCCCCTAGGTCTGCTTCTAAGATAAAATAGAGCTAGAGGGAGAATTTCAGGCCATTTTAGATGTGTCTCAGTACATAATTTTCCAATCATAGTTTTAAGTTCTCTCAAGCCCCAAAAAATTAATGGAGGAGGACAAGAAAGATTTGAAGAGAGGTAGAAAAAAAATTGAGAAAAGAAATGAAAGTGATATGTGAAAATCATGAAAAAAGAATCAGCAGTTTGGTAAAGGAAGCACAAAAATATACTGAATAAATTAATGCCTTAAAAACTAGGATAAGCCAATTGTAAAAGAGGCATAAAAATCCAATGAAGGGAACTTCTTAAAAGGCAGAATTGTCCATATGGAAGAAGAGGGACACAAATTCACTGAGAAAAAGAACTCTTTACAAGTAGAATTGGCTGATTAGAAAAGGAGGTACAAAAGCGCACTCAAGAAAGTTGTGTCTTAATTTGGAATTGTGCCCAAAGGACTATGAAACAATACATACTCTTTGATCTAGTAATACTACTATTAGGTCTGTCTCCCAAAGAAATCATAAAAAAGGGGAAAGGACCTACTTTTACAAAAATATTTATAGCTGCTCTTTTTGTGGTAGCAAAGAACTGGAAATTGAAGGTATGTCTATTAATTGGGGAATGGCTGAACAAATTGTGGTATATAATGGTGATGGAGTACTATTGTGCTATGAGGAATAAAGGATGATTTCAGAAAGAACTCAAAAGATCTACATGAACTGATGCAGAGTGAAATAAGCAGAACCAGAAGAACATTGTACACCATCACTGTAATATTGTAGAATGATCAAATGTGAGATTCTCAGCAATTCAGTGATTCAGAACAATTCTGAAGGGCATAAAGAATGTTATCTACCTCTAGAGAAAGAACTGCTGGAGTTGGAATGCAAATAAAAGAATACACTTTTCCACTTGTTTATTTGGGTTTATGTTTTGGGGTTTTGGTCTTATATAATTAGTTGCTTGCAAAAATGGAAATATGTTTTGTGTGATAACATATGTATTACCAGCCAGCCAGTAAATAAGGCATTAGTGGATTCTTCTGACCTGTGGAGGGAAGCCTGAACTCGAAAATGAGGGGCCCAGTAAGAGATTAAAATGAAAGATACATAGAGTAGAGAGACAGAGACACAGACACAGAGTTTGGAAATAGCTTAGGCACACCGCTTTGGTTTTCAAATGTAAATAAACCAATGAGAGCTCAGTCAATTTGCAAAACAAAAGAGACAACAAATGTTTTCACACAGGGATACAACATTCTACCAGGGTTTACAAGTTTTGTGGGGAAGGAAGTTGATTCCTATAGTTAATTGATTGAAAACTCAGCTACCTATGTGAAACTTGTTTCCTCCAGATCTGCCTTTGAACCTATTCAGGGATCTTTTTGAGCCTTATCTCAATGACAGTATTTCTAGTCTGCTAACTCACTGAAGGGTGTGAAACATTTGTGTGCTTTAGAAATTTTGCAGGCTGCCCATCTCCATTTTCACTGCATGAAGCCGAATGGGTGACATCTAGCAAAGGTCAAGAGAAGTTCAGCTCCCTTGCCAGATAATTTCATCCCTAAGCCAATTTTCTGATAGAAGGATTCAGTATAAATCAGTCTTGTGAATTATTAAATATATAGCCACAACAAGAAAATTGCCTTCATAATCATATCTTGCTATCACTGACCCTGAACCCTTGTTCATTGGAATCAGCTTTGAGTATATATTCATAACTTTCAGGATTCGTTACGTCTGATTCTTTCGATATGTATAGCCCAAATTGAATTGCTTGCCATCTCTGGGAGAGAGGAGGGAAGGAGACAATTTGGATCATATAACTTGGAAAATTGATATGGAAATGTGTTATTACATGTAATTGGAAAAATAATAATAATAAAATAAAGAAAATCATGCCTTAAAAATTAGAAATTTGGCAAGTGGAAGCTAATGACTCCATAAGACATCAAGAAACAGTTATTCAAAAAAATGAAAAAGAAGAAAATGTGAACTATCTCATGGGAAAAACAACTGACCTGGAAAATAAATCCAGGAGAAATAATCTAAGAAGTATTGGGCTACCTGAAAGCCATGATCAGAAATATGAGCTTAGACATCATCTTTCAAGAAATTATCAAGGAAAACTTGTTTTGATATTCTAGAACCAGAGGACAAAACAAACATTTAAAGAATCCACTTAGTCTCCTCTTAAAAGAGATCCCAAAAGAATAACTCCCAGCAATATTAAAACCAAATTCCAGAACTCTCAGGTCAAGGAGAAAATATTGCAAATGGCCAAAAAGAAACAATTCAAATATGTGGTCAGGAATAACACAAGATATTAGCAGCCTCTACATTAAAGGATCAGAGGGCCTGGAATAGAATATTCCAAAGGGCAAAGGAGCTGGGACTTCAACCAAGAATCACCCAGCAAAATTGATCATAATCCTTCAGCGGAAAAATGGGTATTTAATGAAATAAAGGCCTTTCAAACATTCCTTGGTCCTTACTCCCTAGAAGCTTTCAATTGTAGCTTTTTTCCCCCTCTCTTGTTTACTCATTGTATTTACTTTTTTTTTTTTTTTCCTTCTGCTCTCTGTTGATTTACTGAACCAGAGTGTTTGAGCTGTTCTGCCAGGAGACCAAATCTTCTCTTTTCTCAATCCTTTGCTGGTAAACTGGATTCAGTTGAGCTAACCTGCTGAACTGGCCTGCCCTGGGGCAAATTTTTTCACTGTAGCCAGGAGACAGAGGGTGTCTGGCCAGGTGTGAGCATCTTCTCCCCCCCCCCCCTTTTTTTTTCCTCCCTGCTATAGCCCTGGACCGGGTGTGGTGGGTCAGAGTCAAAGCTTCATGGCAACTGTCTCTGCCCAGGTCTCTCTCAGAGATAGCCTGGTCTTTTAGCCGGTCTCCACATGGTGGGTGGGTGGGGGAGGGTGTCCCACCTTATGGTTCCCCCAAGTTCCTCCTTGCCAGCTGTTTTCAGAGCCTTGGACCACATACAGTGGGTCAGAGGCAAACCCACAGGGCTATTGTTTGTTTTTTTTTCCCCCTAGTGACTCACAGAGTGCTCAGTCTTATTTGGGTCTCAGTGTGCTGGTGGGGGAGGGTGCCTCTCCCTTTTCCCATGAAAATAGATGGACCGTACCTACCTTTTAAGTTGATTTTAGTAGGAGAGTCTCATGACTTCTTATTGGGTTTGGATTTCTTTTTTTCTTTGAAGCTTGATATAAATATTGGTTTGGAAGGATTATTAGACAGGTTACGGCTTTAGGTGCTCCTAAGCTGCTGTCTTGGCTCTGCCTCCCATTCTTGAACATTCTTAATGAAAAAACCAGAGCTGAATGGAGAATTTGACTCTCAAATACAAGACTCGAGAATCAAAGGTAAATAGGAAAGAGAAATTAAAAGACATTCAAAGTTAAACTGTTTCCATACCTACATGGGAAGATAATTCTTATAACTCCCAAGGACCTTATCATCAGTAGGGCAGCTAGAAGGAGTAGTGAGGGTGAGGATATGAGTTGAATAAAAAATAAAATTAAGGCATGAAAGAGAGAAATGCACTTTGAGGAAGGGGAAGGGGGAAATGGAATGGGGTAAATTATTGCACATAAAAGAGATTTGAAAGAGCTTTTATAGTGAAGGAAAGATGGGGGAGGTGATAAGGGAAGCATTATTCTCATTATAGTGATGAGTGAACCTTATTCTCATCAGAATTGGCACAATGAGGGAAGAACATACACACAATGAGGGAAGTGGATCAATTGGATAGAAATCTAGATTACAGGAAAGTAGAAGAGAGGATAAGAGGAGGAAGAACAGTGTTGATAGAAAAGAGGACATATTAAGGGAGGTGGTGGTCAGAAATAAAGCAGAGGGAAATAGGATGAAAAGTAATACAGAGAAATCATGATGGTACAAATTTTTTTTTACCAGTCTCTCTCTTATACGTTCTCAAATAAATAGAGAAATGAGTTGAATATAGAAGAATACAAATCATTCCCCATTGATAAATGGTCAAAGGAATAAGCAGTTCTCAAAGTAATTAAAGTTCTCAATAGTTATGCAAAAAATGCTCTGAATCACTATTCATTGGAGAAATGCAAATTAAAACAACTCTGTTACCGCCTCACACCTATCAGATTGGTTATTTACAACAGAAAAGGAAATGACAAAACTTTCTGGGAAGTGAGAAAATTGAGACACTAATGCACTGTTGGAGGAGTTGTGAACTAATTCATTCATTTGGGGGAACAATTTGGACCTATGTCCGAAGGGCTATAAAATAGTACATACCACTTGCCCCAACAATATTGTTAATAGGTTTGTATCTCAGAGATAAAAAACAAGAAGGAGAAGGACTTATATGTACAAAAAATATTTACAGCAGCTCTTTTTAGGGAGGGTCAAAGAACTTGCAAGTGAGGTGATACCCATCAATTGGGGAATGGCTGAGTAAGTTAAAGTATAATTGTAATGGAATAAATACTATTGTACTGTAAGAAATAACAAGCAGAAGGAGCTCAGAGAGGCTTGGAGAGACTTACATGAATTGAAGCAGAATGAAATAAGCAGATCCAACAGAACATTGACAGTAACAGAAATACTTTTAAATGAACAATTGTGAATAACAGCTATTCTTAGCTATTCAATGATCCAAAACAATCCCAAAGATTGTTTTCATGATAAAAAAAAATGCCATCTGCTTCCAGAGAAAGAATTAATGGAGTCTGAATCCAGATCAAAGCAGACTTTTCAGTTAAAAAAATCGTTTTTGTTTAATTTTCTTTCCACAAAAGGATTAATATGGGAAAATGTTTTACATGATTGCACATGAAAAATCTGTATGAAATTGCTTACCATCTCAATGGGGATAGAGGGAGAGAATTTGAGATTCAGTATTTTTTGAACAGTGTTGGAAACTTGTCTTTACTTGTAATTCAGGAGAATTTTAAATTAAAAAAAAAACAAAAAAATTTTTTTTTGTCCTAAGAAGGTAGTTGCACATATAATATATATTTCTATATTTGTCATGTTTTGAAAAGACATATGTAGCATACACTAAGCGGAAAAATTGTGGGGGAAATAAAGTAATGAATGGAATGTTTTAATTTGCATTTGGACTCCATCTATTCCAGTGATGGCAAACCGTTTAGAGACCCACATGCCATACCATGCCCCACAAAGACCTTGTGCTGTGCTGCTGCCCTGCCCCCCTCCCACCCCCCCACTCCACACAGGGGAGGGAAAAAGTACTCCTGTTGGGCTGCTGGGCAGAGGTGGGTGATGCAGTGCATGTGCCCACAGAGAGTGTTCTGCATGCCACCTTTGGCACTTGTGCCATAGGTTGGCCATCACTGGTCTATTCCTTCAATGGCTGTGGATATCCTTTTTCATTATGAGTCCCTCGGAGTTGTCCTGGATCCTTGCCTTGTTGATAATAGTTAAATCATTTATATTTGATCATCATACATTATTATTGCTCCATCATTTACATACTCACATCATTTCATATAAGTCTTTCCAGGTTTTTTTTTTTTTGTGATCTTCTTGGTTGTCTTTTCTTATACCACACTAATATTCCATTTCAATCATATGCCACAACTTGTTCAGCCATTTTCCAATTGATAGACATCCCTTTAGTTTACATTTCTTTATTTTTATTAAAAGAGCTGCAAAGATATACCTCTAGGTATTTTATTCTATTAACCATAGGTTTAATTTAAAAGATTATCTCTTACTGCATCTTTTTTCAGGAGTGATATATAGAAATGCTGATGATTTATATGGGATTTTATATCCTGCTACTTGACTAAAATTATTGATAGTTTTGATTAATTTTTAGTTAAATCTAGGATTATATATATATATATATATCATATCATCTGTGAAAAGAGATAGTTTTATTACCTTTACCTTCAATTTCTTTTTCTTTTCTCATTGCTATTGCTAGCATTTCTTTTTTTTTTTTTTTTTTTTTTTTTTGTGGTCGTTTTGAGTCTACATCCCCAACCATGTCTACATCAACCCATTTTGCTACCATTTCTAATGTAATATCAAATAATATTGGAGATAATGGACATCCTTGTTTTACTCCTAATCTTATAGGGACGACTTCTAACTTATATCAGTTACAGATACTGTTTGCTGATGGTTTAAAATATATACTTCTTATTAATCTAAGAAAAAACTTATATCTATGCTTTCAAGTATTTTTAATAGAATTAAGAAAAAGTTGTAAAAAACCTCCTGTAGAGTAGTAGTGACAACCCCAAATTGCAATAAGTGGATTCCTACTGATCTGCCTATTGATCACAAATTAGCATTATCTATGTTTTACTGTATTTTTATTTTATTTAATATTTCCAAGTAACTTCTTAACATCTCTACTATAGATATGGGGTTTTAATTGGGACTTAATTGGGACAACCAGAATAAATACCTGGAGCCAGAGGTGGAGTGTCATATTCATGGGAAAGCCAGGAAGCCAGTGTCACTGAATTGAGGAGGACATGGTGAGGAGGAAGATATAAGAAGGCTAGAAAGGTAGGAGAGAGCTGGGTTATGAAGGGATTTGAATATCAAATGGAACATTTTGTGTTTGATTCTGGAGGCTATAGAGAGCTACTGGAGTTTACTGAGTAGGAACGTGATACGGTAGGACTTTGCTTTAAGAATATCATTGGTGGCTGAATGAACTTGAAGCAGCAGACACACCAGCAGGCTAACGCTGTAATCTAAACATGAGGTCAGGCCCATTCAGCAATATTGTGAAGGTGAAATCAGCCTTGGCACCATGAGGAGCTCCCTCCTAATTCCCCTCTCCTCTCATCAATCAAATATAAAATCCTCTGCCTTTTTTTTTTTAAGCCCTTTATAACCTAGACCCTTCTTACCTTTGCAGTCTTCTTACAACTTAGTCCCTTCTCTATATAATTTACAATCCAGTGACACTGGCCTCATTTTCTTGCTCAAACACTCCATTTCCTAACTCTGCATTTTCACTGACTGTCCCTTTTGCCTGGAATTTTGTCCTTCCTGAGCTCTGCCTTCTGGTTTCCTTCAAGTCTGAGATTTATCTTGTATAAAAATTGTTTGAGGGGGCAGCTGGGTAGCTCAGTGGATTGAGAGTCAGGCCTAGAGACAGGAGGTCCTAGGTTCAAAACCCGGCCTCAGCCACTTCCCAGCTGTGTGACCCTGGGCAAGTCACTTGACCCCCATTGCCCACCCTTACCAATCTTCCACCTATGAGACAATACACAGAAGTACAAGGGTTTAAAAACAAAACAAAACAAAACAAAAAAATTGTTTGAACAAAATTATTCAGGTGTCTTCCTCATTATATTGTAAACTCCTCGAGGGCAAGGATTGCTTTTTTCACTTTCTTTATATATCCCAGTACTAAGCACAGTGTACCTAACATGTAAGAAGTTTAATAAATGCTTGTTGATTTATGTGACCATGAGCAAGTCACTTAAATGCCCTAGGCCTCAATGTCTTCATTTGTCAAAGGTTATGCACTACATAATCTCTAAAGTACTTTCTAGCTCTGAATTTATGACCCTTTAAGTCAGGGGTTGGCAACCTTTTTGGCCGTGAGAGCCATAAATGGCACATTTTTTGAAATGTAATTTCGTGAGAGCCGTGCAGTGCTCACAGTGCGGCTCCTGTAACAGCGCCTGAAAAAAAAAATGGACTTTATGGCTCCTGCAGAAAGAGCCAGATATGGCTTGAGAGCCATACGTTGCTGACCCCTGCTTTAAGTACAAGATGAGCATGATTTTAATTGACATAAATCCCAGTAAAAAGCCCAGGGAAAAATTGGATGCCATGCTTTTAATCAGATGGGGACAATAAGTAATTATCCGCCTAATGAAACAAATGACAATTGTGAGATAAGGAAAATTAAATTTCTTAAATTTTTTTTGTAATCTTTTTACCAGTTACATGTAATAACAAATTTCCACACAAGTTTTTTGAAGTTATATGATTCAAATCATCTCCCTTCCTTTCTTCCCTCCCTACCTCCTGGATCTGGCAAGCATGAATTTCCTTAATTTTAAGAAGTTGGTGTTTTTAAAAAATCCTTATCTTCTGTCTTAGAATCAATAGGGATTCTATCGTATTCGTTCCTAGGCAGAAGAAGGGTAAAGGCTAGGTAATGGAAGTTAAGTGACTTGCCCAGGGTCACACAACTAGGAAGTGTCTGATGTCAGATTTGAAACCAGGACCTTCCATTTCTAGGCCTGGCTCTCAATCTACTCAGCCAACCAGCTGCCCTAAGAAGTTATTTTAAGGGAAAAGTTAACAAATTTGGTACTGATTAGATAGACAATAGGGTGTTAAAAAGGATTGAATATCATAGTATAGTAGGAAAAATCACCAGATTTTGGGAGATTAAGGTTGATTTCTGAGCTGTGTAATACTGCATAAGTAACTTAATACCTGACCCTTGTTTTCTATATCTTAAAATGGCAAAACTAAAATTTGTTTTCTCTCTCTCTAGATAGGCTATATAGATGTAGATAGAAGTAGATTTTTGGGCTCTGCAAAGAAATATGAACTATTTTTAGTCAAAAATGATTCCAAGATTTTAAACCTCTGTGGCTGTGAGAATGAGAGCAGGAAGTTGAGAGGAGGAGCTAGTTGGTGCTAAGGGTAGTTTTGAAACTGATTTATATTTTGGAGATGTCAGAAGAAATGAAAAGTCAGTAAAGGCATCATGATGGTGCTCTGCACTCTTTGAGTGCTTAATAATAAACATTTGATTATAATGAATAGCTACAATGGCCTTTCTAGTAATACCTGCCCTATCTCCTTCATAAAATGAGACATAAAAGCATTTTGAAAGTTTAAAAGCACTCTAAAAATAATGCTTTGACGTGAGATTTAACTGATATGCAATAAGAAGTATTTCCTTTACATACTTAGCTTTATACTTTAACTTTCTTTGGTTAATTAGGTAAGTGCATAAAATTAGTCACAAGGCAGCAAATGCTATATTCTCACTGTAGGTTACCTTCAGTGATATTCCTAACAGATTATCACTTTGGGTTGCTTTATTCCAAGAGAAAGAATATTAAACTTTTCTAAAGTCATTCTTTCTTTTAATCTTACTCTTCAGATGAAGTGTTTCTCAAAGTATAGAGATCATTGACCTGAGCTAAAGAGTTTAAAAAGTTTAAAAGCTATGGGGTACATGATTTTTTATAAAACAGGGCAGATAAAATCCCACAACTCTGCCTTTGAATAAAATCTTGGAGCAGTCAATTACTATTCCAACACAGATCTACAGACTAATTTCTGATTGGTCTCCTGAGGGTACCTATTGTTCTTTATACATGGCCAAATCATTAAGATTAACTTTGTGTTGAGAGGACCTGGGTTCAAATTTTACCCCTTAAACACTTCCTAGCTGCGTGACCCTGGGCAAGTCACAACCTCATTTATCTAGTCCTTGCCCTTTTGTTTTAGGGTTAGTTGTTACTTGGATAGAAGATAAGAGTTTAAGAAAGAGAAAAAGAGTTTAACAGAAGAAAAACATCTGCTTGAACACATGGGTTGACAGGGATATGATTGGGGATGTAGACTCTAAATGATCACCCTAGTGCAAATATCAATAATATGGAAATATGTCTTGATCAATGATACATGTAAAACCCAGTGGAATTATCTGTCGGCTACAGTGGATAGGATGGGTTGGAAGGGAGGGAAAGAACATGAATCAAATAACCATGGGAAAATACCCTAAACTAATTAAATAAATTTTTTCAAAAAATAAAAACAAAACAAACAAAAAAAGAGTTTAGGTTTTTGATACTTTTCTTTTGCTCCTCCAAGCCTTTATAAAGAAATACCACAATTTTGGAATTAATCCATGACTATAAGTTTAAGTCTTAATAGTATTTGTTAAAGAAGCATTTTATTTATGTGCTATGAATGCAATAAGTATAACACTTAGATCAGTTGATCAGCAAGCATTTATTAAGTGCCTACTCTATGTCAGGCACTGTGCTAAGAGGTGAGAATACAAATAGAAAGAAATAATAAGAAAACAGTCATACTGTCAGTATTCTTGTTATACTTTAGAAACACAAATGTGTATGTATTTTTTTTCTATTTAGCTCCTGGGCTATAATGAAAAACCAATAAATCTACAGATGTTCATTGGAACAGCAGATGATCGCTACCTACGACCACATGCTTTCTACCAGGTGCACCGAATCACCGGGAAAACTGTTGCTACTGCTAGCCAAGAAATAATAATTGCCAGCACAAAAGTTTTAGAAATTCCACTTCTTCCTGAAAATAACATGTCAGCAAGGTTTGTTTTTCCTACCCCTCCCCCTCACCTGGACTGGAAATTATATGATTATAAAGAAAAAATTATATCTATATCTATTTGTGTTTGGTTTGTATTATATTTTGTTTGTATTATATTAGAGGTTCTGTTTCTAAAAGAAATTCTTATCAAATATTCTGGAATATAGGTAACTCTAGTCAACTAAATAGGTATAAATATGAATCACTTTTAATTGGGCTTGCTTTTGTATATAGGCCCTACTTTGAAGTTCCAGCGAAGAGTCCCCCCAAAATTGGCAGGAAAGCAAAAAGGATAGCATGCTTGGAATTATAGATCATTTAATCCAATGCCTCCTTTTTACAAATAAGGAAACTGAGGCCTACAGAGTTGGAGACAACTAGGAAATACAATAGATAAGAGTATTGAGTGTGGATTCTGAAAGACCTGAGTTCAAATTCAGCCTCAGATACTGGCTGTGTGATCCCTGGGAAAGTCAGCCTCAGTTTTTTCATTTATAACATTGATATAATAGCAGAACCTACCTTGAAGGGTTGTTGTGAAGGTCAGATGAAATATTTGTTAAAGTCCTTAGCAAAGTACCTGGGCCACAGAAAGTCTTTGATGAATGTTTATTCCCTTCTCTCTTCCACTAGTAGTATTACTAGTGGAACTGGACATCTGAACCCAGGTCCTCTGGTTCAAATCCAGGGTTTTCCCCACTGTATCCTTCTGCTTCTGTGGAGGTGGTTTATAAACACCAAGTATTTCTAGGATAAGATATTGGGGCAGAACTTGCTGCCACTTTTACATATGCCTCTGACTCAAGTTTCTTTGAATTGACAAGCTAAGGAAGCTGCTCTTGTACCAATGTTTTATAGGACACTGTGATGAGAGCTCCCATTACCCATACCATCCTATAGCAAGGAAAACTCCAGCCTCCACTTCTTGTCTGAATGATTCAGTGCCACCTGCTGAAGAAAAAAAATCACTTCCCACAGCAGATAATTGTATAAACCAGATATAGACAGTATAAATTAGAGAGTCTAAAGGGGCTCAGGAAAGACAGGTTTTTTTGGGGGGCAACCTGTGTTGGTCATTTAAAAATTGAAATTGTCACCTTAGAAGGCTGAAGTACATTTATAATAAAACTTTATTAAATGGCATTCCTACAAGTGGGACCCCTCCATTTTTTATAACTACATTTGAATTAAATAGATTTTGTTAAGCTTCCAAATATGGGAATATTTCCCCCCTAAATTAATATGGATGTTGTAAAGGTTTCAAATAGCATTTGGATGTTTCCCCACTCAGTAATATATACAAGCTGTGTAATCTGGCATCTTGTAAAGTGAAGGTTTTGAACTTAAATGAATCTAAAATCCCGTAAATCAGAATTATTTCCTTAGCCCTGCCAGTATTTGACATAAAATAATTCATACCAATAGAAGTCTGTGTAAATACAGGAACCAAGATCTGAATTTTGTCACATTTATGTGAGTAATCGCTACTTCTACATTTTAATAAGCGTCTCTGGAACTGAAAGAACAGTAATTCTATTTATAAAACTTTATCACCTTGCTGCAAATGGTTTATTGAAAACTTCATTTGCTTTCTCTGGATTTTATCTGTACATTTGAAAATGTTTTTAGATTTTAGAATACCAGGATATAAAGCAACTTGTCTAGGTGATTTCTCCTCTTTATTCACGCTCCCTTTTCATTGTTAATTATTTGTCATCCTTCAAACCCTTTTGGAGTTAAATTTACAGATTGGTTTCTGACTATAGGTTGTGCCTTAAAATGGAAACAAAGGAAGTCTGTAAGTGGGGAAACAACACAAAACAATGAAAACCAACTTAGTTGATTTAAATATTTGACCAATATTTCAATGCTCCCATTCTTCATGTAAATAACATAGATGATTTACTACAATTGTTTTTAATTGTTCATGCTTTTGGATGGTCATGGATGTTAATTTGGGACATATTCTTAAAAATATTCATTTGTTATCTGTAACACTTTAATTTATAAACAGTCATAAATGTAGATTACATGGAAAATCCAAGTTTTAACATAATGAGATGGCTTTTATTAATATATATACTGCTCAGTAGCCAAATTTATGATTTTTTTTTAAACCCTTAACTTCTGTGTATTGGCTCCTAGGTGGAAGAGTGGTAAGGGTGGGCAATGGGGGTCAAGTGACTTGCCCAGGGTCACACAGCCGGGAAGTGTCTGAGGCCAGATTTGAACCTAGGACTTCCCGTCTCTAGGCCTGACTCTCAATCCACTGAACTACCCAGCTGCCCCAAATTTATGATTGATGGTGCTACACTTCTACTCCACAGTTGAACTGTCTTGCCCTAACTTTATGCAATGTTCCCCATTCTTCAATTTCAAAATTACATTTTGGAATTACATTTACAAACCTTTACAAAAGTTCCTTCTAATCACCCAAACAGACCCTATCTAGATGGTACCACATTTCTTCCTTTCTAAGCCTGGTTTTAAGTTACATAGCAACAGAACAACAGAATGACCACCTTGCACATCCTATCTATAACACTTGCATATAAAAGTATTTAGAGACTGGGCCAGCTGGGTAGCTCAGTGGATTGAGAGTCAGGCCTAGAGACAGGAGGTTCTAGGTTCAAATCTGGCCTCAGACACTCCCCGGCTGTGTGACCCTGGGCAAGTCACTTGACCCCCATTGCCCACCCTCACCACTCTTCCATATAGGAGCCAATACACAGAAGTTAAGGGTTTAAAAAATAAATTAAAAAAAAAAGTATTTAGAGACTAACTATTCCATAAAACCCCTATTCTGTTGCTTTAATCATGCTGCAGAGATAACCATGGGTTCTTAAAGGCTGTGCCAATGGGGAGAGTAATCTGGTATTTTCTACCAAGTTATAAACAACAACATTTTTGTCTATTGCTTTAGGATCAGGCTGGCTAAATATGGAATGGCCCATCATCAGAAGATTAGCCAATAGGCGATGACTTTTTTTGGTGATAGCAACCTATTAAAATAATTAAAAATACAAAACTAAAATAGCTGGGTTTTCTAGAATGATTGCTGATGAATCATGAATTAAAGTGTTATGTTTTCCCTCTAGTATTGATTGTGCAGGTATTTTAAAACTTCGCAATTCAGATATAGAACTTCGAAAAGGAGAGACTGACATTGGCAGAAAGAATACTAGAGTGCGTCTTGTCTTTCGTGTACACATCCCCCAGCCTAGTGGAAAAGTCTTGTCTCTGCAGACTGCCTCTATCCCTGTTGAATGCTGTAAGTGAGTATGATGGCATCTCTTTAAAATTTCTTTAATAATAACTAGTAAATTGTTTTCTCTTTACTTGCTATCCAGAGTTTAGGTGAAAAGTGCAAATTTAGACACAGAAATTAAATAACCTAATATGCTGAATCAGTATGTCAACTGATTTTTATGTTGGACTTGTAAAAATAAGACAGAATGGTATAGTAGAAAGCACATTGTACTTTAACAGGAAAACCTTTAAAAAAAACCTTGATTCTAGTCCCAAGCCTGAACATGTATGTGAATGCATGATGCCATGATGATAGTATAATGATATGCCTAGATTACATTATAGTGTATTGTAGATAATAATATAAAATTCTTTTTTTTAATCTTATATTTTAGTAGTAAAATATGACTCAGATGAAATGCTTGTTTATCAAGCATAATATAATTTTTATTGTTTTTATTTTTTAATGTATTCTTTATGCATGGAAGTTTACAAATTAATACAAGCTTTTATTTAACTCTTTGTGGGGGAAATAGCACAACGATCTGCTCAAGAACTTCCTCAGATTGAGAAGTACAGTATCAACACTTGTCCAGTAAATGGAGGTCATGAAATGGTGGTGACTGGATCGAATTTTCTTCCAGAATCCAAAATCATCTTTATTGAAAAAAGCCAAGGTAATAGAAAGTTTATACTGAGGGATTTTGGGGGATGAGGGAGGAGGAGGTGATTTCAAGAGATTGAAACCACTTTTTCTCCCAAGATTTTCAAATTTGGTCAATCTACTAGTGATTAATTTCTACCAAAACTATTTGCTCAACTTTCCTTGTACTTTTTGCAAGTGAAATTTCATTCCTAGGCAGGCTTAGTAGTTGCATTGGGGGGGTGGGGGTGGGGGGGGTGTTATTTTTAGTTTTTGAAACTCAGTCTCCCTATGTGGAATTTACCCAAGGCTAGAAATGCAGTGATCACTCCCACTGCTCCTCAGCCTGGTCAAGTTCTCTTGTACTTAAGACAACCTGGTGACTATTCCAGTCCCAAGGGTTCACCATGTTGGTGCTGGACTTAGTGTGGACACTAATTGGTTTTACCTCTAGAATAGCTCAGAAATCCTGTGGTCAAATATCCACCAATTTCATTCAGCCTCCCCAATAGCAAGGATTATAAGCATGTGCCACCATGTCCAACTTGAAGTAGCAATTTTTTTAAAAGTCGAAAAACTAAACTAAGAGTATGTGGGTGTGATAATCAGTTCCCATTTTCACAGTTTTTTGCATGTTCCCAAACTTTTTTGGCCTACCGCCCCCTTTCCAGAAAAAATATTACTTAGCGCCCCCTGTCAAATACTATCACTGCTCCCTTACAGTTATTCACCTCCCCCAAATGCACCTGTGGCCATCACTGCCGCCCCCCCCCCCCCCAGATCGCTGCAGCATCCACTTTGGGAATCACTGATATAGTGTATAAAATTTGGCCACCTGATATAAGAAGTCATATTTTTTAAAGTATTGGAAAAAATGCAAAGCAAACAAAAAAGGATAAATAATATTGATTTACATTATTTGGAGCTTTTATAAAAGATTAGTTTTTACGTTTTGAGTGCAGTTAAAATATTCCATTTTATGTAATGGCTACTTGTGTGTACATCTTACCTCCGTAGCTAAATTATAAGCTCCTCAAAGGAAGAAAAACTATCTTACTCATCTTGGCTTTTTATTAGCAACTAGCACAGGAATAGTTATGCAGTAAGCTTTTAATAAATTCTGAATAAATAAATTTGTTCTTTTAAGTTCTGTTAGCCTGACTGTCATTTCAGGTGTAAGCAATAAAACACATAGGTTACTAGTGAATAAAAAGCTCTTTAGTAAGGTTTCAAGATTGGAAAAGTTATCCTCTGATCTATTAACTTTGCCTTGGATTAAGTATATTATCCAAATGATATAACTTTATGAAAATAAGAAAAATTCTGTTGTGAAATTTAAGGCTGCAAATAAATATAGCCTCAATTTTCTTCCAGATAAAATATTTATAGTTTTATTCATCTTCAAATTGTTAGTGACTTTAGTTATTATAGTTTGTTTCTTACTGACTCATAAAAGTAGTTCATTGGGCATATCTTACAGATTTTTCAAAGCTACTCTTAGAAATCTACGTGCCAATTTTTGGTACCACCGGGAACTTAATATGGCACTAAGATAGCAATCTTGTAATGACCTAAAATATTGTACATCCAAAAGAATCAAATGCACATCTAAGTATGTAATGTTTTATGCTTAAGACATGAATGACTTAAATTATTCAAAGAATTTTGATATTTTTGGGGAAAATTCATTAAAATGATGTGTAACTATATAATTATATCTTGCTCAAAATTTAATTTCTAAACCTCTAATAATAGTCTTACTGAATGCTTTCATGTACTTTATAACCTGAATTATTTGTAAATTTAATCATTTCTTTCAACAGATGGACGTCCTCAATGGGAAGTAGAAGGAAAAATAATTAGGGAAAAGTGTCAAGGGGTGAGGAATTTAATTTTTTTTCCTTTAGAATGTATTCTTGGTTATCGGAAAACTGAATTATGTGCTATTCTTTTAAGATAGAGAATTTTTTTCCCCTATGAAATCACTGAAATATTTTAAAATACCCATCAAACAACAATAAACATTTATTTGGTACCAACTATAGACAAAGGAATGTTTTAGGTAGGCTTTGGGAACAGAGTTAAACATGAAGTAGGCCTAGACCTCATAAAAAGAGTGAAAAAAAGTTATTTGAGGAAAGTTAGAGAAAGTAGCTTTTAAATAAATAATAAAAATTAACTTCATTTTAGTATAATATCTGGTTTGAATTAGGAGAAGAGATTAGAAGAAATCATTCCAGAGGTTTTTTGAAAAATGCCTTATAAGCCCCTTTCCCTTCTAACAGACTGAAAAAAAAAAACCTGCTCAGGCTATTTATTGTTTATAGTACTTCAGCTACCTTATCCTCCTTTCAGAAATTCTATTCTGAATGGAATAGCCACAGTAGTCAACTTGGAGTTTAAGGTAGGAATGGAGAGGGGTTTATTCCTTGGGCTTTAAGCCATATGCATGAAGAGCATAGGCCAAATGTAGTGGGACTATTATTTCTTTATACATCATGTGCTAAGTACCCCAGTACAATAGAGATTCCCTATTCTTCCTTTAAGATTTTGTAATGTTTATATAATTAGTAGTAAAAATAAGTATACAGACATCCAATCTCACATCTCTAACAGCCTTTCAGATATCTCAAGATGGATGTCTACTAGGCATCTTATACTCAACATATCCAAAACTATACCTAAAACATTATTCCCTCCTACCTTCCTGATTACTTTAGAGGGTAACACCATCTTTGCAACCCCATAGTCATGCTGGGCTCCTCTCTTATCTCTCACCCCTTGTATCCAATCTGTTGTCAGTGGTTTTAGATTTTATCCCCACAACATCTCTCAATTCCTCCCCCCCTTTCTCTTCTGGCACTGCCACCACCCTAGTGCAAGCCCTCATCACCTCATGCCTCGACTATTATAATAGCCAATTGGTGGATCTACCTGCCTTAAATCTCTCCACCCCAATCCATCGTCCATCCAGCCACGAAAGTGATTTTTCTAAAGCACAGATCCTACCATATTATCTCTACCAGCATTAAACTCCGTTGGCTCCTTGTCTCCAGGAGCAAATGCTCTCTTTGGCATTCAAAGCCCATTATAATTTAAACCTCCTCCTACCTTTCACTTGCCACCACATACTCTTTGATCTAGTGACCTTGGCTTTCTTGACTACTCCATGAACAGTCATATCATATGAGTTGTGGGCATTTTCTCTGGTTGTCCCTTTGTCTAGATTATTTTCTTTTAACTCATCCTACTGGCTTCCTTTAAGTCCCAGCTTAAATCCTATATATATTTGTTTGCATGTTATCTCCCCTATTCAATTGTAAGATCCTTGAGGATGGGAACTATATTTCATCTCTTTATATTCCTGGTGCTTAGCACATTGTCTGGCACATAGTAGGCATTTAATAAATGTTTATTGATTATTTAATTGATTTCATTATTTTCTCATTTAGAAGATCCCTGAGAGCCAGGCCTAGAGACGGGAGGTCCTAGGTTCAAGCCTGGCCTCAGACACTTCCCAGCTGTGTGACCCTGGGCAAGTCACTTGACACCCTTTGCCTGGCCTTTACCACTCTTCTGCCTGGGAACCAATATATAGTATTGATTCTAAGACAGAAGGCAGCAGTTTAAAAAAGAAGATTTCTGATAAATTTTAAGAAATGTAAATTAGTCATCAAATTGCAGGCTCCCATTTAAATGATTAAACATGGATTCAGAAGTTAAAAGAGTAGGGGGCAGTTGGGTAGCTCAGTGGATTGAGAACCAGGCCTAGAGACAGGAGGTCCTAGGTTCAAATCTGGCCTCAGACACTTCCCAGCTGTGTGACCCTGGGCAAGTCACTTGACCCCCATTGCCTACCCTTACCACTCTTCTGCTTTGGAGCCAATACACAGAATTGACTCCAAGTCGGAGGTAAGGGTTTTAAAAAAAAAGAAGAAGAAAATAAAAGAGGAAACTCTAATTTTAAAATGTATTAGGAGGGGCAGCTAGGTGATACAGTGAATAAATATCCAGGCCTGGAGTTGGGAGGTTCAAATGTGGCCTCAGACACTTATCTATGTGACTATAGACAATCCATTTAATTCTTGTTTGCCTAGTCCTTGCCCTTTTCTCCTAGAGATGTTACTAAGACAGAAAGTAAAAGTTGTAAATTAAAATGGGGCAGTAAGTAGCTGCCAGAGAGCCAAGCCTAGAGATAGGAGGTTCTGGGTTCAAATTTGGCCCTAGACCCTTCCTAGCTATGTGACTGGACAAGTCACTAAACTCCAATTGTCTATCCTTTACTACTCTTCTGCTTTGAAACAATACTTATTATCAATTCTAAGGCAGAAGATTAAGGGCTTTAAAAAAAATTAAATTAAATGAATTAGGGTTATATTCACACATTATACAAATTTCCTTGGCAAGTTTCATATAATAATTGTTTTTTTTCTTCTGGGTCAATTAACATCATTGTGAAAAGAAAAATTGTTCTCTCTTTTACCTTCCCTCCCCCCAAAAAAAATTATAGGAAAAGCTACATGAAGGCTGATATAGAAAGCTCAAAGTTTTTCATATGCAGTATATTTTAGTAGTATAATAAGTAGTATTTATATTTATTAGTCACTGCCCAAAGTGATCCAAAATGTTTTAGTCTCATTGTGCTAAATTTAACAAGTGCACTTCATTTTTAGTTGTAAGTATAATATTATCTTTGAATTTTCACTTAGGCGAACATTGTCCTTGAAGTTCCTCCATACCATAACAGAACAGTTACAGCTGCGGTGCAGGTGCAGTTTTATCTTTGTAATGGCAAGAGGAAAAAAAGCCAATCTCAACGTTTTACTTACACACCAGGTACAAGGAGTTATTATAATGGTTTTTCACAAAGCTGTTTGGGTAAAAGCTTTTTGGTTTGTATTCAGTGAAAAGAGACTTAGCAAATTGCACAACATCTTTAGAACATAGTACTTAGAAGCAATGAAATTCTTGTCTCACTTCCATATTCATTGATTTGATGCTAAATACTGACCTACTGCATAAGTAATTATTTTTTTACCCCTTTAACATGACTGTCAGAATACTATCTCTGATCTTCTCTTATTTCTATACATTCTCCTTTGGCAATATTATTAACTCAAAAATGAATTATAATCTATTTAGTTGCCTCCCAGATCTGTATCTATAATTTTTATTCCTCTCCTAGGCTCCAAACCTGCTTCTGTTGCACACTAGACATTCTAACACAGATTTTCTCTGTCCTTATCTTAAATTGAAATAAGCAAAATGAAACTCATTATTATCCAACTGAACTCATTTCTTCTCCACATTCCCTGTTTCCAATTGAAGATAAAAACTGTTGTTCTGTTTACTCAGGTTTGTAACCTCAGAGTCATCCTTCAGTCTACTTTCTCATTTCAGTCTTTTTTCTCCTATCCAGTCATTTGCAAAATCTACAGAATCAATCTTCTCCTCTATATTTACCACTGGCCTAACATCTCTTATTTATAAGATTGGAATAATATTCTAATTGGTCTCCTCTCTCCAATTTATCCTCCATACAGCAGTCAAGGAATCTTCCTGATACCCAGGCTTAACTATATCACTCTCTTGGCCAAAAAACCTTCACTCCTACCATATTGGTAATGGACTTAAAATTCTGAGTGAAACATAGATTTTTAGACGATGTGGGAATTTGTTTTGCTGGATTTTGTATCTGTTGGGAGAGTTTTTTAGAAATATATTTAAGTAGTTTTGAGGTGATACTGTGGATAGGAGAGAAAATGTTTGTAAAAATAAATTTATTTTGGGAATATAAAAATTCATTGGCTCCCTTTAATTTCTTCAGCTTGATATTTCAGACTATATCTTCTACTCCAACCTGTCTTTATAAACTTATTTCATATTAGTCCCATTAATGTACTTGATGTTTTAGCCAAAATGAACACTGAACTGTTGACCATACTCATCACTATATAGTCTCCATGCCTTTTTGTGATTTGAATGTATTCTCTCACCCCTTCCTTATAGAACCTTTCTCTTTCACTGATTGACTTTTTTTTTAAAACCCTTAACTTCTGTGTACTGGCTCCTAGGTGGAAGAGTGGTAAGGGTAGGCAATGGGGGTCAAGTGACTTGCCCAGGGTCACCCAGCTGAGAAATGGCTGAGGCCGGATTTGAACCTAGGACCTCCTGTCCCTAGGCCTGACTCTCAATCTGCTGAGCTACCCAGCTGCCCGTGCCCCCCCTCTCCCCCTCCCCTCCGGTTGACTTTTAAAGCCCTTCCTATTTACTCTTTTCTTCCACATGCTCTACAGTCTAGTGATACTGGACTACTCATTGTTCCTCGAACTAGACAAATCCCCACTCTGAACATTTTTACTGGATGTCTTCCTGCCTGGATTTGTCTCCTTGTCTCTACCTCCTAACTTCTCTCAGCTAAACTCTCACTTTTGGCAAGAAGCCTTTTTCAATCCCTTAAAATTTTTTTTTTAATTTTTAAATTCTTTTCATTTAAATTTTGAGTTTCTAATTTTTTTCCCCTCCTCTTAGTTCTTCTCCCACCCGCAGGCAAGTAACATGATATCAAATATACAGGTGAAGTCATAAAAACATATCACAAAAAGAAAAGAAAGAGAAAAGCAAGAAAAAATAAAGAGTGAGAAAAATATACTTAGATTTGAATTCAGAATAAATATTTCTCCCTCTGGCAATGGATAGCATTTTTCATCATGGGACTTTTGGAATTGTCTTGGATCATTTTCTTGATCAGAGTAACTAAGTATTTTCCAGTTTATGATCTTTACAATATTGCTGTTACTATATACCATGATCTCCTGGTTCTGCTCACTTCGCTTTGCATCAGGTCTTATAAGCCTTCCCAGGTTTTTCTGAAACCATCCTGCTTGTCAATTCTTATAGCACAGTATTCCATCACAATTATATACCAATACTTGTTTAGCCATTCCCCAATTGATGAACAGAGTCTATAGCAAAACCAAGATTTGAACCTAAGACCCCCTAGTTCCTAGAGCCAACCTATAAATAGAGTGAATGCTGTAATAGTCGATAAGTATTTCTTAAATGCTAAAGATATAAAGGCAGAAAAAAAGCCCTGCCTTTGAGGAGCTCACAGTCTTATAGAGCTCCTTTGTGTCATTTTACATTTACAGAACACTTTTTTACCCAATAGACTTGTGAGACAGGTAATGCCAGATTTAAAATCCCCAGTAGAGGTCAGAGCTAACCTCCTACTCCTGACAACCGAAGCCATTCCTGTTTCCAGTGTACTTTTATATGGGCAGAGAGTTAGAATAAAACTTAAGCACTACTTTCTTCATGAGACCTTTCTTAGTCCTCTCAGTTATTCTCCCTTAGTTGAATGAAAACTACTAGAGTACAGGTCCTGTTTTTACTTTTTTCTTATTTCTTTAGCATTTAGCATTATGCATGGCACATAATTAAGTACTTAATAAATGTTTGCTGATTGATACAGAGCTAACCTCTGGTAAGGAAGACCCAAATACTAGTTCTGCCCCTGACACTACTGCCTTTCTGACCCTGAATAGGACATTTAACCTCTCAATATCCTCTGAGAAACTCTCTGAAATTATAAATTACAGAAGAGTTTCACATCTATTCTCATAGTAGAAATTTCTTCATTAGGAGCTAGATCCAGACCAAATATATAAAAAACAATTATAAGGGTAAACTTTAGAGGAAAATTGTGTATCAGTGGATGTAAATATAGGTGCCACTATTAACAGAAAATCAATTAACTCAGACACTTCGGAATTAAGAAATGTTACCAAGCTTTTTGCAGTGATGCCATTACTGAACTTTGTCTACCATGAAAGTAAAAGATTGAAAGATCTTGTGTATATCAAAATAGTCAAAGGCATACTTAAATTTCTTTTTTTAATTTGGAACTTAAACACACACACACACAAAAACATTTTGTATAGACAGACATGAGGATTCTCTATGAAACTGAGTCTCCATTTCATACCACTTCTTTTGAAAAATGCATAGAATTTATTTTAATTTCATATATTATTATAACTTTATAATTTATTTAAACTTTGAAATATGGTCTACTTCTCCGTGCTTCCTTTTAATTTTCTTTCTGTTTTCTTCTTTACATTTTTTAACCCATACCTTACATTTCAGGATCAATATTAAATATTAGTCCCAAGGAGAAGAGCATTAAGGTTAGGCAGTGGGGGATAAATAACTTGCCTAGGGTCATATAGCTAGGAAGTGTCAGAGGCCAGATTTAAACCCAGGACCTCATGTGTCTAGGCCTGACTAATCCATTGAGCCACTCAGCTGCCCCCTCTTAAAAAAATGTTATAATGGCTCTTTTTGGCATCATTGTTGCTAAGTTGTTCTCTCTGACCCCCTGCCCCTCTTCACCCCCAATAGACTTAGAGAAAGAAAAAGAAATTCCTCATAATAAGCATAGTCAAGCAAAATGAATTCACAAAAGTGATGCCATGTCCAAGAATGTCCTTTCACCTTGTGTCTATTATCTGTCAGGAAGTGGATAGCACGTTTCTTCATTGGTCCTGGAGATATACTTGGCTAATTGCTTTAAATGCCACCCACCCCACCCCCATTAAATGTAGGGACAATTTTTGATAGTTTTATGATTCAGATTCTCTCCCTCCATCTCCTGCCTTTCCCAAGGCAGTAAATAGTCTGATATAGGTTACACCAGTGCTTTCATGCAGTACATATTTCCATATTGCTCATGCCATCACAGAATACATCACAAATACAATACAAAAAAGTTCTCATAAAGGAAATAAAGTGGAAGATGTCATGTTTTGATCTACATTCATACTCCAACAATTTCTTTGGCTGCGGGTAGCATTTTTCATCATGAGTCCTTTATAGGTTTCTTGGAAACTTGCTTTGCTTTATAATAGTTTAGAGCAGTGATGGCAAACCTTTTAGAGATGGAGTGCCGTGCCCCAGCCCCTTTATCCCACACATACCCCAATTAGAAGAAATAACAAGTCCTGCCACTTTATTCCTCCTTTCTATACTAGTGTGTTGTTCCTTCTTTTATACCCAGCCTTCTTCAGGCCCTCAGAACAGAACCAATTCACTCTCGGTACCTCTACTTTTCTTATTTAACTCTCTCAATGCCCTTTGAAGATATTAGTATTCTAGAGACACTTGCTTCTTCTCCTATTAGAATGTTAGTACTACATCAGCATATAGTTTCTTCCAATAGCACAAAGAAATTTGTCTTTTTAAGTTTCTCTGCACTCTTATATTTGTACTTCAAAGTTTCCTAATCAGCTTTACTTCTTTTTCATTCAAGATGGTTAAAAGTCCTTTTGTTCCATTACAAGTCTGTCTTTTCCCCTTTAGGAATACACTCAACTTTGCCTGGCATGTTATTCCTGTTTTTTTCCTGTGACTTTTTGCTATTTTGGAATATTATCTGGTAAAATTTCCCAGGTCTTATATGATCCCAATTGTAGTTACCTTGGTACTACTTTCTGAATGCTTGCCATATTTTTTCTTTGATAAGAATTCTGGATTTTTACTGTGACATTCGTGAAACTTCATTTTGGGCTTCCTTCTGAGAGGTAATTGATTGTTTCTATCTTTTTCTTGCCCTCTGCTTCTGAAAGATCTAAGCAATATTAATTATGACTTCTGAATATGTAGCATCTAGAATATTTTTAAATATCATGTTTTCCAGGTCAGTTGTTTTTTATGTCAAGTGCTATATTTTCTTCTATTTTTTTCTAATTTTTTTATTTTTATAATATTTGTTGCTATATCATAGTCTCACTGATCTCTGTTTGGTCTGTTTTGTTTCTTTCTCTTCTGAGCTAGTTATTATCATTCTAATTCTTTCCTCTATAGCTTTTATTTCATTTTTAAATTTTCTCCATTTCTTCCACATATTTATAAATAGGTTTTGTGGAAAATCTAGTTTTTCAAGTCTCTTGTAGTTATTAAATTTGCAGTAATTTTTTATACTGGCTTGATTTGCTCATTTCTCCAACTTTAGTATATAAACTAGAGCTTTGTGACAAAGCCAGGCTCTACTTCCTGCTGCATTTTTGGGTGTATTTGGCCCTCTTTGATCTCAACGTGGTTCCCCATCTTGATCTCTACTTCCCAAGGTCTAGCCTCCCTGGATCTTGCTTGCTCAGAAGCCAAAGCCTTACTAAACTGAATAGAGATATAACTGAATTGATATGGCACATTAGTGTAATAGAACATTATCGTGTAGTAAGAAATGATAAAAGGAATTCAAAGAAACATGAGTTTAGTATGAATTGATGCAGAACTAGGAGAATAGTATATATTAAAGACTATAATATAAATTAAAAGACATCATAATTCAGTTTATACTCAAAGTCCAGTTTAGTTCCAGGTAACTGATGATGAAACATACTTTTTTCCCTCTTGATGAAGAAGTGGTAGGTTAGATGGAGAGGCAGAATTTTTGTATATACTGTTTTGCTTATATTTTCTGATTTTTACCTTTGTTATAACTAAGGGGTATCCTAGGGGTTGGGTAGCATATCAGAAAGTGAGCATGGTGTTTTTATTTATTTGTTTGTTTATTTTAAGCCTTTACCTTCTGTTTTGGAGTCAATACTGTGTATTGGCTCCAAGGCAGAAGAGTGGTAAGGGTAGGCAATGGGGGGGTCAAGTGACTTGCCCAGGGTCACACAGCTGGGAAGTGTCTGAGGCCAGATTTGAACCTAGGACCTCCCGTCTCTAGGCCTGGCTCTCAATCCATTGAGCTACCCAGCTGCCCCCGTGCATGGTGTTTTTAAAAAGTATCAAGAAAATAATTTTTAAAGAGATTTTTTAAAATCAGGCTTTTCCTGTGAGGAAGAAATAAAGAGAAAGCAGGGAAAAGTAGTCAAGCTTATGTTAGAGTTGTTTTTTATTTATTTTTATATATGTGTGTGTGTGTGTATATGTGTATATATATATATATATGTATGGATTTTTTTAAACCACAAAAAGCCTTTACTTCTCTCTCTCTCTCTCTCTCTCTCTCTCTCTCTCTCTCTCTCTCTCTCTCTCTCTCTCTCCCCCACCCCCCTCCACTGAGCCATCTAGCTGCCATCGAGCGTGCCCCTCTTCCTTCCCACCCTCTACCCTCCCATATACTTTTTAATTACTGAACTCTCCTGGAAAGGTAAACATTTCTTTTGCAAGAGGATTCTTTTTCTTTTCTTCAGTGCTTAGATATTTTGGTTAGGCTTTACTTTATGATATCTGGCAAATGAGTTTATTTTGGAAACAAGCCTTTTCCAGTCTTGAGCTAGCAAACCAAATAGATAAAATGGCTGTTATATCTCTGAACCCCGCCCTGCCAGATACTTCGTTATTATTCCCATAACCTCTGTCCAATTCTGAACTCTATTATCCAGAACTGATTTTATGAGAGACCCTAGGCAGTGAGTTTCTTTACCTAGTCACAGATCTGCAGAACCCATAGTTAGAGACTCAGGACAACGATTATAAGTTAAACTAGAGGGTTAAGTTATTCAATTTTGTCAAAGCAATTGAAAAAACTGTCCCTAGAAGCCTGAAAAAATTATGACTTCCATAACTAACTGGAGGAATTCCATGTGAACTGGAATGACCTCCAGGAATTGATGCAGAGTGAAAGGAGCAGAACCAGAAGAACATTGTACACAGAGACGGATACACTGCGGTACAATTGAATGTAATGGATTTCTGTACTAGCAGCAATGCAAAGATCCAGGACAATTCTGAGGGATTTATGAGAAAGAACTGTGGGAGCAGAAACACAGAAGAAAAACAGTTGCTTGAACACATGGGTTGATGTGGACATGATTTGGGATGTAGACTGGAAACAACCACCCCAGTACAACTATCAACAATATGGAAATAGGTCTTGATCGATGACACATGTAAAAACCAGTGGAAATGCGCATCGGCTA
>NC_058131.1:61217238-61278210 GCF_016433145.1 Gracilinanus agilis | reverse complement strand
TTTGTGGGAACACTCTCTGGGATGTAAGAGAGACTATAACTGAACACTGAAGTCTTGTACAGCTACACCACTCCCAACTGGAAAAATAACAGCCAACTGTCCCTCTGGCCAGAGGCCTTGAATTAACTGACAAGGTAACAAGGTGAAATTGGGTTTTAATTAGAAACAACTAAAAGGAGGGATAGGAATGACTACTCTAAAATCTTAACACCTAATAACAAAACCCAAAGGGACAGGGAAGGACTTATTCAACTACACTAATTTAAGCTATCTAACTAACAGGGCCCAAGGAGCTATACTGGAGTCTCTGGGTTTCTGCCTCAAACCTGGAACCTGCCAGGCTTGAGTACAGCTAGGTGCTTTTGTGGCTTTGGGATTTCTCACTGCAATCCACTGATGATGTCTGGATGCCAGGAGCTACAGTTGTCTCAGGAATCAAGCAGTAAGGGGTTTGCTTGAAGCACTGTCCTCTTCTCTTGTTCTTTCCTTAAATGCCACACCACACAGGATCCCAGGGGAAAACAGGATGCAAGGTGTCCTTTGCTCTGAGGTCTCCCAGGCTGGCAACAGTTTTTGCCTACCACTCATGGAGTCCACACACAGAACACACATAGACTTCCTCCTCCTTCATTCCAACCTGGAATTCCCAGCTCCTTCCTGCTAGGTACTTCCTAATCAATAAATAATCAATACCTAATAACTAGCTAATCTAATCTTACTCATAACAGTAACCATGGAAAAATCTTTTATTATAAAATAAATTTTTTTTTTATTGTGATTTCCAGCTGATGCAGGGAACTGTCCATAGTAATAAAGTTATCATAGTGTGAGTTAATAGGCTATATTGTTGCTTAATCTAGAGATCTCACCATGGCCTAGAACTTTGTTTCTTACTGTTATTCACACATGACTATCCATCCCCGCCATCTCTTTAGCTTCAGACAGGCTAAGAATATACTTTATCTCTGCCCATTAGAATTCTAGGCTTGTGTATTTAAAGGTAAACTCATACAAGCTCTCCTAAGCAGAAATCCTACTGGTTTCTGTCACTGCTAGATATACATGGCATTTCTACCAATAGAATGAATACCTTGCCTCCAAACCTACTCCTTTTCTGAAATTCTCTACTTCATAGTCGTCTGTCATTCCTTTCTCTACTTCAGCATAAATACTCATTTAGTTACCAGGTCTTGTCAATTCTGCTTTCCCAATGTCATCTCTTGTGTCCATCAGTTTCTCTTTTCCCACATAGCCACTATGCTAGTTCAGGCTCTCATTAACTCTCATCTTTCTATCACTTAGATGCTAAAATGGTTTTCTTAAAGTGACTATGCTACTTTTGTACTTTAGCAAACTCCCAGGAACTCCTACTATTTCTAAGGTTAAAATCATATTTCTCTTTTTAGCATTCAAAGCCATTCACAACCAGCCCCCTGTGCCTTCCCAGTGTGAAGATGAGATTAACTCTCCCCTGCCTACTTTTAGATTTAATCATCAGAAGTGTATACACCCCCACATTTCCTTAAGTGAGGGGAGGTCTGCAACCCATGTGCTAAAGTGGGTGACAACTCAGAAATGACTGACTGCCCCCTGGGCAGACCTAAGAAAATTCTAAAACTGTGGTTGGTCCATTTAAAGTGGAAGGAAGGCACAGGAAGTGATGCAAAGAAGGGTCTTTAAAAGTAGTTGCAACTTCCTGTGACCAGGCCTTTCTCTTTGGAACTTGGCCTTGGAGCAGTTCTAGCTTGGGACCTTGGACTGCTTCTGGTAAGACTGCTCTTAGATCTTCTCTTTGGACTACCACATGGGTGAGTGAAAAGGACTGACTCCTTTCCTGGCTCCTGAAGGGACTGTCTTTTGGAGAGGCCCCCTATCTTAGAGGAGGCCTTGTGGCTGGAACCCTTGCTTTATTCACCACTGGCCTCTCCAACCTATGGTGAAAGGACATTCAATAAATAATGCCATTAAAAGAGAGTGTTGATAATGAGACAATATACCAAAACCTATGGGATACAATAAAATAGTAATTAGAGGAAAATTTATATCTCTAAATGCTTACATTGATAAAAATAGAACAAATTAAAAATCCCCAACTAAATACCCATATTGGAAATCCTAAAAATCAAAAGCATGATCAATAAAATTGAATTTAAGAAACCCATTGAATTAATAGAAGTAGGAGTTTGGTTTTATGAAAAAAATTAACAAAATAGATAAGCCATTGCTTAATATGATTAAAAAGAGAGAAAAAACCAAATCACTAGCATTAAAGGTGAAAAGAGTGATGAATATATTACCAACAAAGATAAAATTAAAGCAATTATTAGGAGTTATTTTGCTCTATTTTATTCCAACAAATTTAACAATGGAAGTGAAATAGAGGAATGATTATAAAAATACAAACTGCGTAGACTATCAGAGGAGAAAATAAACTATTTAAATAAACCTATTTTAGAAAAAGAAATTGAACAGCCCATAAATGAACTTCCTTTTAATAAAGAAAAGGTAGCAAGACCAGAATTCTACCAAACATTTAAAGAACAACTAATTTCAATATTAAATAAATTATTTGAAATGATAGGTAAAAGAAGTCTTACCAAACTCCTTTCATGAAACAAATATGGGTCTGATACCTAAACCAGGAAGTGCAAAAGCAGAGAAAGAAAATTTTATAAACCAGTTTCTTTAGTGAACATGGATGCAAAAATCCTAAATAAAATACTAACCAGAAGAGACTACAACAAAATATCATAAAGATTATACACATGGAACCAAACAGGATTTATACCAGGAATGCAGGGATGGGTTAATATAAGGAAAACTATTGATACAATTAATTAAACCAATAACAAAAGTAATAAAAAGCTTGCGATTATATCAGTAAATGCAGAAAAAGCATTTGACAAAATACAACACCTACTCCTATTAAAAACACTGGAAACATAGGTATAAATCTATTTTTCCTTAAAATTATATGAAACATCACCTAAAACCATCAGAAAATATTATTTGTAATGGAAATAAGCTAGAAACCTTCCCAGTAAGATAGAAGTGAAACAAGGTTGCACATTATCATCAGTATTATTTAATATAGTATTAGAAATGCTAGCAATAGCAATAAGAGAAAGAAACTGAAGGAATCTAAATAGGCAAAGAAATAAAATTATATTTTCACAAACAATATGATGGTATATATAGTTAAATCCTAGAGATTTAATGAAGAAATTAGTTGAAACTATCAGTAATTTTAGTTAAGTAGCAGGATATAAAATAAAACCATGTAAATCATCAACTTTTTATATATTAACAAAGCTCTGCAAGAAGAGATAGAAAGAAAGCAGCAGAATATAAGACCTATGAGTTTATCTGCCAAAACAAAACCCAGGAACCACACAAGCATAACTGTAAAACACTCTTTACACAAAGTCAGATCTAAATAATTGGGAAAATAATAATTTTTAATTGGTGGGCAGAGTCAATAAATTAAAATGACCATCCTATGTAAACTAATTTACTTATTCAATGCATCTCAATTAAATTATAAAAAAATATTTTATTGAACTAAAACTAAATTCATTTGGAAGAACAAAAGATCAAGAACATCAAATGAATTAAGGTGGTCTAGATTTTTAGACTGTATTTTGTATTTTTTATTTTTTATGTAGTCTCTCGCTCTGGTTCTGGGGATAGTCATCAACAAAACTACTGCTGGCTAAGAAATAGAAAGGCAAATTAGTGAAATGAGCAGACGTAGATCAAATAGTAGTAAAAGATTATAGTAACCTGGTATTATACAGAATTCTAGACCCATGTTTTTGTGATAAGAACTCTGGCAAAAATTTCAAGAACATTTGGAAAGTAGTTTGGCAGAGACAAGGTATAGACTAGTATTTTATACCATTCACTAAGATGTGATCAAAATGGATACATGACCTAGACATAAAAGATGATATAAGCAATTAGAACAGGGAACATACTACCTATAAGATTTAAAGATGGAGGAATTTTGAGTAAACAAGGGATAGAGATAAAACTAATGTAGCCCAGAATAGAAGGAAAACAGAAAATTGGGAAGAAATTTTATAGACAGTTTCTCAGAGGTCTTATATCTAAAATATATAGAGAACTTTGTCAAATTTATAAGAATGAGCCATCTCCTCAAGTGATAAATGGGCAAAAGACAAGAACAGACAATTTGTGGATGAAAACATCAAAGCTATAGATAGCTATATGAAAAAATGCTCCAAATCATTACTGATTAGAGAAATGCAAACCAGATAATTCTGAGGTACCACCTTATACTCATCAGATTGGCTAAAACCATAAGAGGGCAAAATGACAAATATTGAAGGGGATATGGAAAAATGGGGACACTAACGCACATTGTTGATAGAACTGCAAATTGATATGAATTGGAGAGCAATTTGGAATTATGCTCAGAGCGTTATAAAACTGTGTAACTATCCCTGGCTGTTCTCCAAGAAGATCGGGGGAAAGGAAAAGAACCTATATATTCCAAGATATTTATAGTAGCCCTCTTGGTGGTGGCAAAGAACTGGAAATTGAGGGGAATGTCAATTGGGGAATGGTGGTAGAAATTGTGATATATAATTGTGATAGAATACTATCATGCCATAGGAAATGAACAGGTTAATTTTTTTTAAACTTGGAAAGAACTATATGAGATAATGAAGAATGAAATTAATAGAACCAAGAGAATATTATATAAGGCTACCGATTTAATATTTGAAGAATAACTTCTGAATGTACAACTCCAGAGAAGGAACTGAAAAAGAGAAACACAAAAGATACATTCTATATATACTGATCACATTGTCAGGTGAAACTTTCTATAGTGCAAGGAGGGAGAGGAGAGAAGGACTGAGGTACCTGGGAATAAAATTCATTAATGAAATAAAATTTTTAAACTTAATTTAAAAAATCCTCATCTTCTAAGTACCAGCTTCTACATAAAGTCTTTTCTGATTTCCCTAAATGCTGGTGGCTTCCCCTCAAATTATTCATTTTGTATGTATTTTTCATGTGTGTGTGTATGTCTGTGTGTGTGTGTGTATTTTATATACCCTGCTTTGACTGTAAGCTGCTGCTTTTTTTTTTTTTTTCTTTTAAACCCTTACCAAATTTCGTCTTGGAATCAATACAGAAGAATGGTAAAGACTAGGCAATGGGAGTTAAGTGACTTGCCCAGGGTCACACAGCTAGGAAGTATCTGAGGCCAGATTTGAATCCAGGACCTCCTATCTCTAGGCCTGGCTCTTGATCCACTGAGCCCACCCAGCTGCCCCCTGTCAGTTTTTGAGGGAAGGTTTTGTTTTATTTTTGTCTTTTCTGTTAGCACTTAGCTCCTTGTCTAGAATCTAGTAGGACCTTCAGATAAGACTTTTTATTGATTGATTTTGCCCTAAGTAAGTCCTTTCCCCATACTTCTTTAGTAATGTTCCCTTCTTTCTCATACATCTTTAGTCATTCTAACTCATTTGGCTCATTCTCATCTACTTTTTAAATATGTACAGATCTAGAAATGCCTTCCTTTGGGTATTCTTCAACTCGGTCATTTACCATCCCATCTCTTTCCTACTCCAACTGCCACAATACCTGAAAAGTTTTGTTCCTCCTATGCTTGCATTTCCTTCTCTCTCCATTCCTTCTAACACGAGTGGCTATTTTTTTAGCCTTCTTCCTCTGAGCTGTTTGAAATTCTGATGCTACCCTTCCATTTTCCTTTTGGATGCTGCTTTTTTTTTTTTTTTTTTAAATTTTAAACCCTGACCTTCTGTCTTAGAATCAATGCTATGTATTGGTTCTAAGGTAGAAGAGCAATAAAGGGTAGGCAATGGGGGTTAAATGACTTGCCCAGGAAAACACAGCTAGAAAGTGACTGAGGTCAAATTTGAACCCAGGACCTCCCATCTCTAGCCCTGGCTCTCAATCCACTGAGCTACCCAGCTTCCCCCTGGACATGCTTCTTGCTTTGGTTTTTGCTTTTACTTTCCTAATCCTCAGGATTCTGTTGGTTCTTTGCCTTTTTCCCTCATCCCTTATCCTCTTCCATATGCTTGAAGTTGAACATCCCCCTTAGTTCCTGTCTTCGGGTCTCTTTTCTTCATTCTATACTCCTTCAGAAATCTTCCTCCCTACCAGAATTTCAGCTATTTAGAAACTCCTGTGTGTGTGTCCACAGCCCTGACCAAATCAATCCCCAGACCTTAATCTACAGTTGCCTAATTGGATTTTCTTCTAATGCTTCAGTCTTTGTTTAAAATTATGGGGGCAATCTCAGTGGAGAGAGAGAGCCAGACCTAGAGACAGAAAGTCCTGGTTTCAAATCTGGCCTCAGACACTTCCTAGCTATGTGGCGCTGGGCAAGTCACTTAAACCCCATTGCCTCGCCTTTACCACTCTTCTGTGTTGTTTTTTAATTGAATTGCTTATCCTCTTCCATAAAACCTGTGCTTCCTTCTGACTTAACTGGCTTTTTGCCTTCTATTACAAATATCACCATTTGTGATGGAATATTATTGTGCTGAAAGTAATGATGAAATGGAGGAATTTCATGGATTAACCTCCAAGAATTGATGCAGAACAAAAGGAGCAGAACCAGGAGAACGTTGTACACAGAGACTGATACACTGTGGCACAATCAAGTGTAGTGGACTTCTCTACAAACAGCAAAGTAATGATCCCAGACAATTCTGAGGAACCAAAGAAAGGACTGTGGGAGCAGAAACACAGGAAAAAAACCATATGATCAATCATGTGGTTCAATGGGGATATGACTGGGGATGTTGACTTCATATGATCACTCTATTGCAAACATGAGTAACATGGAAATAAGTTTTGAACAGTGATACATGTATAACACAGTGGAACTGCTTGTCAGCTTCGGGAAGGGAACGGCGCAGCAGGGAGAGATCATGAATCTTGTAACCATGGGGAAATATTCTGAATAAATTTTTAAAAAATAATAAATACATATATGTGTGTGTGCGTGTGTGTATATATGTATATGTGTGTGTGTATCAACATTCACCTGTTCTGTAAAGCGTATAACTTTGTTATTGCCTCTAACTCTTCACTTTGTCTCACATGGTCAGCCAGTTAATTCTTATATTTCCATTTCGGCATTGTTGTCCTCTTCTGAGTTTGTGTTCTAATCTTTCCTGTAACTCTCCAAGGTCAGGTTTTTTTCTTTGTCTTTTGCTCATTTTTCCAATTGTGTGTGTTGTTTTTTTCCTTTTACTTATATATTCAAGTTCTGCTTTGCTTCTTGGGTAAAGGGAGCACTGATCCAAGTTTGCAGTGTAGTCTGCTCTGGTTCTGGGGGTAGGACATGGAGTGGTTTGCAGTTGTTTTGTCCAGCTGACTTCACTGGCCCCTGCTACCAGTTCCCCTGATGTCTCATGTAGAGGGCTGGTCCCTGCTCTGCTAGTATCTTCCCTGGACTTAGTGAGGTGAATTGGTCCCTGCCAGTACCTTTCCCTGGACTGTGTGAGGAGCCATGTCAATTCTTCAACCTTAGTAAGTCTCCCATCCAGTCTTCTTTCTCCCCCACAGATACCACCTCATACTGCATGCCCTTTCTGCCTGACTGGAATATTGAAATATCACTCCAAAAGGTCTTTATGTTTCTGTTTTCTCTAACTTCCAGTTCATCCTTTATAAACTCCTTTGCTTGGCATTCAGTACCTGCCCAAAGTCTGGTCATAACCCAACTTTCCAGAAATCTTATGATATTCAGCTTCACATACTCTCTGCACCAGCTAAATCACACATTCACCACCTTTGCCTTTGTTCATCCTTTCCTACCTCTACTTGATGTAATACTGTGTCAGGCTTTAAACCCAATTTAAACAGCATCTTTTCCAGACTGCTTTCCCTGAATTCCATTCCCATCCCCCAAAATAATAATGACCTTTTTCCTTTCTTGACTCTCACATGGCATATTGTTTGCTGATATATCTACATTTTGTATTACAGATTTTAAGATTTTTCATGTCACATTCCTTTATTTAAATTAAGCTTTGGCAATTTGGAACTATGCCCATAGGACTTTAAAGACTATCTGCCCTTTGATCCAGCCATACCACTGCTAGGTTTATACCCTAAAGAGATAATAGGAAAAAAAAAACTTGTACAAAAGTATTTATAGCTGCTCTATTTGTGGTGGCAAAAAAATTGGAAAATGAGGGGATGTCCTGCAATTGGGGAATGGCTGAACAAATTGTGGTATCTGTTGGTGATGGAATACTATTGTGCTCAAAGGAATAATGAACTGGAGGAATTCCATGTGAATTGGAAAGACCTCCAGGAATTGATGCAGAGTGAAAGGAGCAGAGCCAGAAGAACATTGTACACAGAGATGGATACACTGTGGTAAAGTTGAATGTAATGAACTTCTATACTAGCAGCAATGCAAGGATCCAGGATAATCCAGAGGGACTTATGAGAAAGAACACTATCCACATCCAGAGAAAGAACTGTGGGAGTAGAAACACAGAAGAAAAACAACTGCTCGATCACAGGGGTTGTTGGGGTTATCACTGGGGATGTAGACTCTAAATCAGGGGTCGGCAACCTTTTTGGCCGTGAGAGCCTTAAACGCCACATTTTTTAAAATGTAATTTCGTGAGAGCTGTACAGTGCTCACAGTGTGCTCTCCTGTAACAGCGCCTGAAAAAAATTGACTTTATGGCTCCTGCAGAAAGAGCCATATATGGCTCGAGAGCCATACGTTGCTGACACCTGTTCTAAATGATCACCCCAGTGTAACTATCAATAATATGGAAATAGATCTTGATCAGTGATACACGTAAAACCCAGTGGAATTGTGCGTCGACTACAAGTAGTGGGAGGGAGACTTGGTGGGGAGGAAAGAACATTAATCCTGTAACCATGGAAAAACACTCTAAAAACCAAAAAATAGATAAATAAAAGATAGATAGATAGATAGATAAATGAATGAATGAATGAATGAATGAATAAATGAAAGGGAACAAACAAACAATAAATGCAAACCTTGGGAATCTTAAAATAAATGTTAAGATTTTATAATAGTTGTGTTAATGGCAGAACTTAAATGAATGGAGGTATTAGTAGTCTCATCTGTTTTCATTATTACTTTATATAATCTTCAAATAAAATATAATTGTGATGGTAAACATCTTAATTATGTAATAATTGTTTTTAATTTTTTCATTTTTCTTTCAGTTTTGATGAAACAGGAGCATAGAGAAGAGCTGGATTTGTCTTCAGTTCCATCTTTGTCCGTGCCTCAGAGTGGCAGTATTCAAGGCCTACATGCTGCCCAGACATCATCGCCTTCCTCAGATCCAGGGCAACCACATGACAGTTTATTGCCTAGAAATCTTGTCTGTCCAGTCCAACAACCATATACATCAATGGTGACCTCCTCAGCATCCCATTTGTCTCATTTGCAGAGTAGAAACATTAGTCCTGGTGAAGAATGTCATGTAATGCCTTCTGTATTACACCAGTCTTTTCAAGCCCCATCAGCACCTCCTGTGAGGTCTTCCTACCAGCCTATGCAAACTAATGTTATGTACAATGGACAGACTTGTCTTCCCATTAATGTTGCCTCTAGTCAAGGATTTGATACAAATTCATTTCAACAGGATACAACTGTACCTAATTTAATAAATCTTAGTTGTCAACCTCTGCCACCCATACAGTTTCATTCTTCAAATTCAGGGTCACTGTCAGCATCTGTTCCAGGAGCAGGACATCCCTTAGTGCATACAGCTCCGTCAGGGCAGTCATTGCCTCACCTGCAGCCAGTGGGATACCATTGTTCAAACCTAGGACAGGGTCCTGTTACTTCTACAACAAACCAGGCCCTGGGACAGCCTTCTTCTCAGTTACAACCTGGAGCATACCACAGTTCAAACCCTGGATCTACTACAACTTCCTCACCAACACCGTTGGTCCATTCAGCCCTCTCTGGACCCCCATCTCCTCAGTTACAGCCTATGCCTTATCAGTCTCCAAGCTCAGGACCTGCTTCCTCCCCATCTCCAACTACCATAACTCACTCTGGGCAACCTTCACCTCAAGCACACAGTCCTTCTGTCCCTTCATCATTAGTCTGTCAGCATAGATGTGATTCATCTTCCTTTTCACCTGATGGAGCAGCAATGAACATTAAACCTGATCCTGAAGAACAGGAATTGAATTTTGAAACGATTGGTCTCCAGGATATTACATTAGATGACGGTGAGTTAATACATAGATTCTTGTTATTCAGACAAATCTGAGGTCATCTTTCATGCCATGTTGTCATAGTCCAAGTTTTCAAATACCGTCACTTTTCTTAAAGTTTCATGATGATAGGCAGCATTTCATAGTGGGTAGAGAACTGACCTCAGGTCAGGAAGGCAAAGCTCAATGCCCAACTCTGACACTTTGTGAATCTGGCCAAGTGATGTCACATTTTAGAGTCTCGTGCATCTCTCCAAGATTGATAAATTGGAGCTTTGCCATGAGTAGTTAGTAGAGACTAACCTACACAGGTCCAGTGAAAAAAATATATGGTGACAGAGCTGCCCTAAAAATCTGCTGAGTCAGTACTGTTTTACCACTAACTTTCATTACTAGAAAAGAATTGTGTTGTTCCAAATTAACTTTTGGAGGTAATAGGATCTAAGAGGTGAGTAAGATTAAGGAAACAGCACGAGGGAAAAGAATCACTATTATTCATTTAACATAGTTTTAGAGAAAGCACGAATGGAATTTGGTTCATGCTGCTCATCCAACTTGCCAATCTCAATAACAGCAACAGAGAAAGGACAGATTGGTTTCTGGGCTTTTGCTGGTATAATGGCAAGTAGAAAATTGATCCTTTTCTTACTATTTAAATACAAGTTGAATTATCAAATTTTGATTTTGGTGAATGTATAAACAAGAAAAAAACTGTTAATACCCATGTCTGATGGAATATTCACTAGAACCTGGGCTTCACCTCATTTCTCTAGTGTGTGTCATCTTGAATAAGTAACATCACATTGCTTTGTTGAGCTTCAGACTCCTTTTGTAAAATAGGGATAACACTACTGCCTTGTGGGTTTTGTGAGTATCAGGTGGGATAACATATTCTTATTTTAGTCTCCTAATCTAGTAAGTGTGTAATAAAAAACTTCCATATTTTCAGTGGAGGATATATATTTGTGTAGAGAATGATCAAGAATGCTTCTATAAATCCAGATTCCAAAAACCAAGAAGATAAGATCCTGAAATACATAGTTTTCATTTGATGATATCTGTGAATCAGAAAAGAGTATAACACTACTTGACCTAACTGAATGTAATTTCTCGAGGTGTCTTAGATCACAACCTAAAATAAAACATTGCCCTGTGAACACTATACTGATATTCTTTCATTTTGATAATCCCTATGAAATTAAAAGTGAATATTAAAAAATTAATACCAAACCACTGGTTAAATTTTACAAATCAAGAGAACATTTAAATTTAGATTCAGTACCTTTAAATCCTCTTTGAGCAAGCACATTTATATGGATTGCATAGAATTTGAAATACTTGAGTTAGGGGCAGTTAAGGTGGCTCAGTGGATTGAGAAGTAGATCCAGAGATGGGAGGTCCGGGGTCTCAGATGCTTCCTAGCTGTGTGACACTGGCCAAACCCCCATTGCCCTAGACCTTAACCACTCTTCTGCCTTGGAACCAATACTTAGTATTGATTCTAAGACAAAAGGTAAGGTTTTTTTTTTTAATCAATTAAAATGCTTAAGTAGGATTTCTTATAACTTGGCTTAAAATTTTTTTTACACTTTTAAAAAATTACCTTTAACATACTTTTTAGCATATTTGGAGGAATATAATTTCTACAGAAACTAATAAATCAGATTTTTATGTTAACACCTTTTTATAATTAAATTATCTAATAGGATTAATCTGTGAAGTGGTTATCTTGTTGTTCAGTCTGGTCCAACTCTTTGTGGCCATGTGGACCATAGCACACCAGTATTGTACATGAGGTTTTCTTGGGAAAGATACTAGAGTGATTTGCGCAGGGTCACCTAGCTAGTGCATTTGAACCCAGGTTCTCCTGACCTCAGGCCCAGTACTCTTATCTTCTGAGCCACTTAACTGTCTGGTTATTATCTACTGATAGGTTAAAAATGAAGATCACTGGTTTGTCATTTTTTCCCCAAAATGCTTCTTCACCACTCAATGGCATTGAATTTCAGTAGTTTGAAAAAAATGTGGTACATCATTATATTATTCTTATGATCCTCTCTGACTTACTTCAGAGAGTTATTATTTTTAAAGAAAGAAATAAAAAAGAAAACCATGAACTTCTCTCTTAGAATCAGTTCTAAGACAAAAGGACGTCAAAGGCTAGGCAAGCAGGGTTAGGTGACTTGTGCAGGTTCTAGGAAGAGTCTGAAGTCAGATTTGAACCCAGAGCTTTGAACTCCTTTGAGCTCCTCTCTCTATCCACGAGCCACATAACTGCCCCATGTGAAAATTTTAATCATTTAGTATCCTCCTGGCCTGGACTTTGGATGATGATGATGATGATGATGATGATGATGATGATGATGATGATGATGATGATGATGATGATAGATAAAAACTAAAATTTATAAAGCAGAGTAAGGTTTACAAAATGCCTTACATGTGTTACCTCATTTGATCCTCACAAATGCCTAAAAAAAAGTGCTAGTTTTATTCCCAGTTTCCACTGCTTTTTAAAAATATCTGATGGAGAATTCAGACTTGGGTCTTTCTGTCTCCTGCTCTCTCCTACTCTGTCTTGCTTCTCCTCTTTTAGCTATCTCTGCCTAGCTGATTTTAACCTAAAGATCAAAAGCCTTATGATAGCCACATGACAGCCTAAGACTTTTTTTTTAATTGGCTGTGTCAGTAATTGCCCCCAAAAGGATAATCTGGAACCACCTTTATGAAACTTTTTTTTTAAGCGGAATACTTGAAACACTTTGAGACATTAAAGATCCTCATATTTCTAGGAAATGTTACAATTTTTATTCCAGTGTCTAATCATGGCATATAGGTGACATTGGATCCTTAATGCTAAGCCAGCAAAACATTAGCTTTTGCAGGTTCCACCAAACTGCAAAGGTTTAATTAAGTACAGGCCTGGTTTCAACTTCAAGAAACACATATATCACACAACAGGCTGGCTGCAGAATGAAAATTGTTCAGCCATAGCAATTCTCAGAAACCATATGCTAAGTTGTAGTGAGGTACCAAAAACAGAATCCACAGGTCCTTGAAGTATTAAAGCTCCATGTTGAGATTGAGAAGATTTTCATCCATAAAAACGATTATGTAGCCATATTCATCTCTAAAGAAACAATATTCTCCCAGTGTTTTCTAAATTCATTTAGTTGAAGAACAGTTTGAATTTGAAATTTAATTAAAAGAACCCACAAATGTTCATCTTAGAGCTAAAGAAAGATGAGAAATAGGAGGTAAAGAGTGTGGTTGGGGACATTTTAGAGTGAAATAAATGGAATTCAGCCAGTTTCCAAATATGCCCAAATTTGCTACTTAAAATTATTATTTTATGCTTACATAATTTCATAACTAATACTTTAGCATGTGAAATATTTCCAGTCTGGAAAATCTTGCTTAGTATAGTTTAGGAAAATCTTCATTATCCATACACTTCATGAATTTGGTAATTTTATTGGTAATATGCTTAGGTAAGAAATTGCTAAACTGTGTGACAGTAATACTTTACATCTCTAACATTCTGAATCTCATTGTGAATTAAATGTCTTGGAAAAAATGCTATCTAAATATTAATGGTGTAGTGTTGGCATCAGCCAACTATAACCTGCAAACCAAATCCAATAAAAGTTTTTTTTTTTTAAGTGTAAAAACCATTCTCAGAGCTTGGTAACAGTAGAAAAACAGGTGGTCAGTCCTTAGACAGTAGTTTGCTGACCCCTGGTCTAGTGTTTAAACGTTTTCATGGTTTTAGTCTTGAGATGTTAAGTTTTGTTATAAATTTTAGGTAATGGTAAACATTTTTAAAGTGCCTGTTATATGCCAAACACTGCTAAGTGTTAGGTACACAAATTAGAAAAAGAAAAACTGCCTTCAAGGAGCTTATAGTCTAATGAGGAACGGTAATAAAAGAACCGAAACTCTGGGTTTAGAATAAAGGTAGGGAAGTTGCATGATACAAGGCATGGTGGAGTTCAGGCCAAGAAGTACATTTGGTGAGAAAGAGTCAGTTAGTCTAGAGGCTTTGGGAAGAGTTCTTTGCTACACTATCCAGCCCTCCAATCAGCGAAGAAGAGTTACTGAGGATACTGAAGTGGTGTACATACCAAAGCTGAGAAAAATCATGCAGGATGATGAATTTATTGGTAAAGAGCTTATGTCATCATATAATCAATTTTGATTCATTTCTACCTTGAGGTCACCATTTTCATCATAGATGTATAATTCTTAGGGCTATTTCTTAGTGCAATCATAAAAAATTTAAAAGCATAATACATAAACACAGGGAACTAGAATCATCGGACTATTGTTAAAGCCTTTATTGTTTAATTAACATTTATTAATCACCTACTACATGTCAAGCACTGCTAAGTGTTGGGGATAAAAAAAAGAGGTAAAAGACAGTTCTTGACCTCAGCTTATAATCTAATGAGGTAGACGAAAAAAGCAAACAAATATGTATAAGAAGCAATGTGTGGGATAAATTAATTAAATTTAAAACTCATTTAACAGGAAATAATGAAAAGAGAAAAGGATCTAGGATTAAGTGAGGGTAGGACAGACTAGAATGTAAGTTTTTAGTTGGGATTTTCATGAATCTGTGGAAAGCAGAAGTCAAAGATGAGGGAAAACATTCCAATGTCAGTCATGGAGGACAGCCAGCCAGAGAAAATGCCCAGAGCCAAGAGATGGAGTGTCTAGTTTGAAGGACCACCAGGAGGCCAGTGTCTCTGGATTGAAGAGTATGGGGAGAGGTGTAAGGTATGAGAAGATTGGAAGGGGTTTAGGGGAAGCACATTACATTATGAAGGGATTTCAATGCAAACATTTTGAATTTTATCCTAGAATTCATAGGGGGGATTACTGGAGGTGACATGGATAGATTCGGGTTTCAGGAAAATCACTTTGGCAGCTGAATGACTTACTCAAATGAGGAGAGGCAGACTGACCAATCAGGAGCCTTTTAAAATAGTCCAAGTATAATAAGATGATGAAGTCCAGACAACAGGGGGTGACATGTCAGAGGAGAGAAAGAGGAAACAGTTTGGATGGGGAGAGAGTGGGATTGGCAGTTGAGAGATAGTTAGGAATCCAGGATGATGAATCCTAGATTTCAAGCCTTGTGGATTTGGGGAAATGGTGTTGTCCTTAACAATAGGGAAGTTGGGGGTTGGGGAGAGTTTAGGGGAAAAGAAAAATTAGTTATTTTTTAGACATGAGAAAATTTAAGATATGTGAGGTATCTGAAAGGCAGTGGGAAATGAGAGGATCAGCAGAGAAGGATAAATAAATAGATTTGAGAATCATCAACATGGAGATGGTAATAAATCCACAGGAGGTGATGAGATCAATAAGGGAAGTTGGACTGAAAGAAAACAGAAAACTGCACTAGGTTTAACCTGGATAGTTTCCAACAAAAGTATATTGTAGGAGGGTCTGATAGGAGGAGAACCAGGAAAGATTTGTGTCCTGAAAACATAGAGAGAAGAGTTTATCAAGAAGACAGTGATTGACAGCGTCAAAAGCTACAGAGTGTTCAAGAAGAGTAAGGATTGGGAAAAGGCTGCTGGGTTTGGCAATTAGGAGACCTTTAGTAGCTTCGGAGAAGGCAGTGTCAATGGAATGATGAAGTTGTGAGCTGGATTGGGGGAGATTAAGTGAGAAGAGAGTGGAGGTGTGTTAAGATGACTTTCTCAAAAAGTTTAGCCACAAAGGACAGGAGATATACAGAATAATAGTGGGGATGAAAGGGTCGAGTGGGAGTTTTTTGAAGGTGGGGTAGATGTGGGACATGTTTGTAAACACTAGGCTTATGAGTCAGTATACAGGGAGAGAATGGAGACAAGAGTAGGGATGACAGAGGTTGCAATCTGTTGGAGGAGATGGGATGGAATGAGATCCATTGTGCAGATAGATGGGTTCAAACCTTGGCATAGAGTAAGGTCACCTGTTTGTGTGAGATAGGAGAGAGTGGCTGAAGGCATCTCAGTAATAGAAGAAAAGGAAGAAGAGAGAAGAGGGAGCTCTCAAAAAATGACCTTAGTTTTTCTTTTGTCAAATATGAATTAAAGTTGTTTGCTGAGAGACTAGAGGGAAGAGAGCATAGGGATTTTGAGGAAGAATGCAAAGGTTTGGAAAAGCTGCTGTGGAGAGTGGAATATTGGAGATATAGAAAGATTGCATAATAATTGTGAGGACCCAGTTCAGGTTGTATAGTAGAATTTTGGAGGAGACTTAGTTAAAAAGAGAGAGAATGAGTGAGTTTCCCCTCACCTTCATTTAACACAGTGATTCCCAAAGTGGGCGCCACTGCCCCCTAGTGGGTGCTGCAGCGATTCAGGGAAGTGGTGATGGCCACAGGTGCATTTGGGGGCGGTGAATAACTGTAAGGGGGTGGCGATAGTATGTGACAGGGGACGCTAAGTAATATTTTTTTCTGGAAAGAGGGCGGTAGGCCAAAAAAGTTTGGGAACCACTGATTTAACAGTATGTATATAGGAACAAAGACAGCTAAGTGGCATAGTGGATAGAAAACTGAGCCTGGAGTCAGAAAGACTCAAGTTCAAATCTGCTCTCAGACATTTCCTAGCTCTGTGACTCTGGGTAAGTCACTTAACGCCCATTGCCTAGCCCTTACCACTCTTCTACCATGGAACCAATACACAGATTGATTCTAAGGCAGAAGGTAAGGGTTTTACAAAAAAAATTAAGATAATAGCACCTATCTTATAAGGTTGTTGTGAGGATCAGAGGAGATAACTGCCAAGCACTTTAGCACAATGCTAGCATATAGTAAGCAGTACATAAAGTTTAGCTGCTACTGCTACTACTCCTACTATTGTTATAATGATCCAGTACTGAGGCTTGTCAGGATATGGTAGTGATATGATAAAGGGGATCAAGGGCCCAAAAAAAGAGCACAGTGTAGATTGAACTAATTTACCAGGCAGGGAAAAGAGGAGAGAATGACTAGTGCTGAGGGATGCTCTGGGAAAGTTTTGAGGGATTGGAAGCCCTGGTGGGGACACAAACTTGTCTTGGGAAGGCCGAGTGAGAGGCAGAGGGAAAACTAAGAGTGTGATCATATAAGGAGATTTCTGTTCTTTTAACATGGAAGTGCTGCATTTCTGAGTAACAGCAAGATTAGGAGCACAAGCATCTTTTTGCATGGCTTAGGTGGAGTGGAAGAATAGGTCACAGGAAGTGAATAGGGTGTTTATGGGAGTATTTGTGTCGAGTCCTCTATTATTGGGGTAGGACTTAAGGAGAAAAGAAAATTGTAAGACAGGTCCTGAATATGTTGAGGAAGTAAGGAGAATATCCTGGAAGTCTGTAGACATCAGCTAGCAGGATTCTGACAGCATGAAAGATAGATTGTATGAACCTCAGAAGAGGAGAGGTTGTGGAATTAAAGGGAGAAACTGAACATCAAAATGGGGAACAAAAGAGTATTCCAACTCATCCTACTCAACCACTGAGTTGGGGGAAGAGGTAAAGTTACACAGGACTGGAAAGAGTAGATTTGTGCCTATGGAACAGGCATTCCAGAGGGCACTGTAAATTGGTGCTTTGGAGTTGGGAGAGTTGATAGGAATGAGAATAAAGAATTAGTACAAGAGGGTAGAATACTTTTGATTTTTTATACTGTATTACTTTCAGGTATACCCTCTCTACTCCTTAACCTATATCTCCTTTATAACATAAAAACAGGTAAAACACCTGGCAGAGACCACCTCTGACAGTGTATGCATAATCTAATTCTATGGTCATTACTCCCCTTTTGAAAGAAAAATGTGTTTGATCTGAAACTGAGATTTGTCACTTCATTTCATTGGAGTACAGATGCTCTTTTAATGTTATTTTCATCTACTTATTCTAGTTGTACAGATTGTTCTTGGAGGGTTTTTTCCCTCTACATCAATCTATACAAATCCTCCCATCTATTTCCAAATCCTTCCTATTAGTCATTACATTACTTTTATATATCTGGGTTTCTTCAGCCATCCTCCACTCATTAAGGAATATGCATTGTTTTTTGCTACATGAAATTTTCAAGCCTTTATTTAGTCCTGAATAGAAAAGTTGTTTGCTGCATTTCATTATCTACAACTTCTAGATGTTCAGTCTTATATTGTGTATAAATTGTACTATAGCATCCCCTTGCTTAAGAAGCGCCCCATTACCTTTAGAATAAACTACATACCCCTCTGTTTTGCATTTTAAGCAATATGTCCCAGACTTATCCCCCTTGTCTACTCTGTCTATTCTCCTTTCAAACTGACTTTCAAACTTATGTTAGCTGTTCCATCTTCCTCTTGGAACCCCTGGCATCCTTGAAGGTGACACATGAACTGAATCTTGAAAAAACTTTTTCTTTCCCTAGTTGTTGGTGTCCCCCTCACCCCTAGTCAGTGTATTTATTTTGTATGCATTCTGTATTTATATTTATTTGATAAATATTTGTATTCCCCAAGTAAACTTCTCAAAGGCAGAAACTCCTACTTTTATATCTCTATGCCTAGTATCTATCCTGGTACCTATTGCTAGAAAGAGTATTCTATCCAGAGATTATGAGGAGAATGATTTTCTTTAAACAAACATTCAAGTAACTGTCACCTTCAAAACAATTGGCATGAGAAGCTATCATTATTACATCTTTGTTGCTTTTGCTCAAATCGTTTTTGGAGCTCTCATCTTGGACTTAACTTTCACTTCTACATAATTCCATGCCTTTTCTAATGTCGTTGCCTAACTTTGAATAATCTACTTTATATCTGCCATGTTAGCCATGAATTTTTATTCTGACACTGTATTAATTGACTTTGTGTTAGGAGTTGTGAATTTTTGTCAAGTGTGTTTTCCATGCATTGTGGTGACTACATGCCACCCTTTTCTAGGAGACATAGTAACATGTACTAAAACTGTTGTTCTAATAGCAAAACTGTCTTATCACTTCTAATAGTTCCTGTTTTAAGTATTTCAATTATGATTCTTGAGTTGTGAAGTTAACCTATCCCAGGCCTTTAAATGTAGTCCAAAGTAACTTGTTTAAAAGCCAATCAAATCTTGGTGCAGCTTGTTAGGAGAGAACCTTGCCTGACTATCCCCCTCCCCCAACCCCACCCCTACCCTTTAGATCACCAGCCAACCGAAATCACAGCTGCATGCCTCCTGTGGAGGGAGAATTGGGTTAAATATAGTCTGCCACGTTGCTATAGTGAAAGCTGACACTATCACTTGCAGGTTGTGTGTAGTCACAGTCAGAGCTAAAAATATTACACTGAATTCATCTTGGGTAGTTATGATGACTCTTGACATAAGAATAGCTGTTTTGGTATTGCATGTACCTAATAAGCAAAATAGCTTTATCTAAAGAAATATATATTGTACTCTTCCCTTAATAACTCAGTAACATGAACACTGGGAGATTGTCATTAGTGGAGATGTACATTGTGGGAATCATACAACTCATTGAATGTTAGAGCTACAAGAGGCACTATAGATAATCTTATCTTAATTCTTTCTTCTACTAGAAGAGTAAAATTAAGGCCCATAGAGGAAGAATGAACCATTAATAAATAGCATTTGTCATGTTTACTCACATAGCAGGACTATTCTTTAAGTAGCTTTTAGTGAAATTGCAAAGTTTACCTTTCACTAAATCATTTATATAGAGCACCAAATGATAATCTGTTAAATATTACAGTGGCATAAGGAATTCGGGGCCTGTGTCAATATGGCCATCTGATGAGAAAGGTGATGTCTCTTATAAAGCAGAAGGTGTGATATAAGCATAACAGAAGAAGAAATAAATTTGGAGTCAAAAGACTTGGATTTAAATTCTGACTCTGCTACTTACAATTTGTATGATGTGGGCAAGTCATTTTAACATTTGAGACTTTAGTTTTCTCATCACTAAATTAGGGGATTATATTAAATGATCTCTGTGGTTTTTTTCTATATTTGAATCTACTATGATTGCATGATCCTATGAAAGCAAACTTATTGTTGCTGTTCTTTTTTAAATTATCTTGATTTGCTGTTAATTTGTTCTGAGTATGTTATTTTTACCTCTCTACAAACAGACAAAAATCATTGAATTATTTCATGAGGTCTCAACCTACTCCTGTATTCTTTGACTATTACCTGAAAGCACTGAAAGACTAGACATAGCAGAGAAACAACTATAGAACTGTGTTCTCCCAGTTTGGGGACCCATCTTCCACTTGGAGACTTGCAGCAGCCCTTGCCTCCTTACGCAGACAGTCAGGCAGAAAAGAAAAATTGCCTTGCCCGGTTAGTGCCTTTTGAATATATTTTCATTGCCAGCTTAGCAGCAAATTAAAATGTTCATCTTTGTCATATGAGAAGCAGATCAGAAATAATACCTGTGCATTCTCAGAGTGATAGGATAGGACCCCTCCATTACACTTGTCATACCTTCTGTAATATGTCATGATGGGGGAAGTAAGCTCCCCCAGGTTTTTCTGTATGGAGATTACATCAGCCAAACCTCTGTGCTTACTGTGCTTGATCATCCCTCATTACATAAATAAGACTCATAAATTAAAGCTTGCAGTACACTGATCAAGGAGATAAAGTAACACACATGAAACACAGAAAAATTAAGTACTTAAGGGAGAGATTTTCAAGGGGAGAGCAGGAACCAGCAAAATATAGCCTGAATTTTAACCCAGCCTATAAGCTACATTTCAAAATGAAGTTTTATTATTTTTAAAATGAAAATTTTAGCCTTGGATTGTTCATAGACCACAGTTCCATGGGCCATAGTTTGCTAATCCCTGGACTAGAGTAGCACAATTTAAAATTCTAATAGGAAAAGATATTCCAGAAGCCTGCAAAGGCTTCCTCCTAAGTCAAGGGTTTTAACCTGGAATCAATAAATTGATTTCAGGGAGTCCATGAACTTGGTTGGAGAAAAATTAAACTACATTGAAAGTAAATTTCACATATTAAAGTACTATAATGGAAACCCCACCCTTCAGATAAAATTTTTTTTCCTAATTCTCCCTTGGTTCTCAGTGCTGCCTCTCTCTCCTTCCCCCTCCCCACTATTTATTTACTTGGGAATTGAATTTGAGGGTAAGTGGTTTAAGGAATGCCCACTCTTCTGCACATTTCCATTTTTCAAAAAATCCTAGGCCATAGAATATTTTTCTTCTGGACTCTTTCTCAGGAAATGAGAATTAAAATGCATTTATTAAGCTGTTTAAGACAAGCAGTGGGATTACAAATAAACTGCTATTATCAAGGATCTCAAGTTCAGATACAGGATAAGATAGAAATGCCCAGAAGTCCTGGTTTTGACAAGGCACAGATGTACCTTGAAAAGATACAATATCAGTTCAGATGACAGTACTCAAGAGTCTGGAATATCTAGTGGGTAGGTAGGTACTTCATATTAACTTTTTTGCTCACCCAAATGGTGTTTAGTCAGTGAAATGGGGAAAAGAGTATTGTAAGGAAAATGGGAACCCCTACCATGGGAACAGGGAACAACTCTTCTACCCTAAATTGTTCCTGCCATATTTTCTATAGATAAACATTACTGAATTGAGACATTGTGAAGAAGAACAAAGATATCTATAATGATACTACAGATATAAATGAATGCTATATACCAACAAATGGAAGACTAGATAATTTACACTTTATGACCTCCCAAATCTCTGCAAAAGAATTATTCCCAAGAGAGAAAACAATTCATCTTCTTACATGAAGTAAGATACTAATAACCCTATAAAGGATGAGCTAACAGAAAAGAAAGCTAATTTCTAATGTGTTGACTCATCCCTCCCTTCTCTATCAGCAATCATTCTGTGACAGGATAGCGCAAGGCAGTCCACACAGTGTCGCAACAGGATTTATTTCTCTTCCCTCCCCCTTGGAAAACCAAAAAGAAAAAGTTTGCTCTGGCTGGGACTGCAGCATGGTAGTTGCCACAATGCTGAGGAACAGAAGGAACCTGGGGCAGGATACCAGCATTTGTAGTTCCACCAGGCCTGCAGTAAAAAGAATTGATTTTCAGCTGTTGTCATTTCTAGCCCCTCAGACTACAGTCCAGTAAAATGTGAATTGCCCAGCATGGGAGGAAAGTAAGACAGCTATGAAGTAAAGACTGCAGGGAACTGCAATTAAAAGAGAGTCAGAAAGTAAGCAATAAGGGAAAAAATATCTGGAAGCCATCTCCTCATCTGTTACTGATATTCTCCCTGTTGGTGTATCTGCTTGTGCTCAAGGGTTTTTGTAAAAAGACCAAAGTAAAGCTGTTGACCTTGAATTCAAGCAGATAAACCAACAGGGAAAATCAAGACAGAAGAGAAAGAATCAACAACTGATGAGGCAGAGGATCTTACAGATTTTCAAGAGAACATGGAGCCACAGTGGGATGATCCCAAATGATTTAAGAAGAAATAATAATAGTAAAAGCCAAATTTATGGCTTGTACAGAAGAAATAACTAAAAGAATAGAAAAACCTGAGTCTGTAATGGCAAACCTCACCAAAGAAAGAAAGAGAACAACTGATTGGAAATGCAAGTACACAGAAATAAAGGGCAAGAGGGCAGCTAGATGGCTTAGTGAATTGAGAACTAGGCCTAGAGGGTTCAAATTTGGCCTCAGACACTTTCTGGCTATGTGACCTGGCCAAGTCACTTAATTCCTATTGCCCAATCCTTAGCTTTTCTGTCTTGGAACCAGTACACAGTGTTGATTCTCAGAAGACAAGAGTTTAAAAAAAAGGAAAGTAAGGGCTATCAGAAAAAAAGGATGCAAAAAGTAGGAATGTTAAAAGAAAACATGATTTCCATTTAATTGGTGTCCAAGACAGTGTGGAGAAACAATTTAAGAATTATGAGTTTCCCAGAAAAATTATGACAAGTCAAAAAACCCAAACACCATAATGCTAGAAATAATATAAGAAAAATTTCCAGACCTTCTGAACACAGAAAACAAAAGTACCAATCAAAAGAATCCACAGATTGCCTCCAGAAAAATAACTTGTGCTGCAACCTTTAAGACACAGTTATTAAATTGAATAATTCCAGGGACAAACAGCAAATTCTGCAAGAAACCAGGAGACTTTCACATATAAAGGAAAGGAAACTTGAATAACATGCAATTATTCTATGACTATCAGAAACTATAGGAAGTGATGAAATAATTTATTCCAAAGATCAGAAGAGCTCAAGACACAAACCAGGGTGACATACTCAGAAAACTTCAGCCTGACAATGAACATTCAATAAAATAAAAGCATTTGAAGCATTTCTACAAAGTAAACCATGCCTATTCGATTATGTGCTTTGCAAACATCCAAGACAACAGAAATATAAGGAGAAGTAAACAAATAAGACTCCCAAGGAAGGCACAGGTAAATAAATTACTCCAGAAGAAAAAAAGAAGGGAAGGCAAGGACTTTAAATAAAGTTTTAAAACACACAGCCTTGGGATTAACAAGTAACAAACAGAAACATTAAAAGATTTTTTTCTAAATGTACACAAGGAACCCAGGATTGAAAGTGAAAGTTAAATAGACATGATGGTGGACAAACAATGAAATCTCATGGACTAAAACCTCTCACAACACCTACCTACAATGAATCAGTGTTTTGAATTAGAAAATAGGAGATCATATATAATGATAGGGGAGAGGAGATGTGATGTGTATTATACTCTAATCAAGTCATACGTTAACAGTAAAAGAAAAAAGACTGCAGCCTCTCAGGAAGAAGATGGCATATAGGAGGCAATGGAAGAAATTGAAATGAGGGGAAGAAAGGGTGAAATCTTATGAGAGAGGCTTCTACTAAAGAATACTCTTATGGAGTAAGACTTTATAATGGATATAATCTACATGATTTGGTGCTTAGAGAAACCATTCATCCTGCCATAAAAGAAAAGGAATCAGAGTTCATAGAAGCAGTCTGCCACCCAGAAGAGTGGAAGGTCATGTATTCACAGAGAAGACACCATGGAAAATTGCAGGTTAAAGTGTAGTACTGAACTGCAGAATCATGGACATAGGAGCATTCCTATCATGGAGAAATAAATACTTTTGTCTTCTCTATTACCTGAGTCACAGAAAAAGGTAGCAAAATCTATAAGGCAAATAATATAGAAGCAGTTTATAAGAACTCAAAATAAGTACTTTAGATCAGTTCTATAAACTTAGACAATAAATTTTAATTTGATACCATTCTAATGGATTACATTAAACCTCTAACCCTTGTACACACACACACACACACATGCATACACAAAATCAGATCCAGAAGTAATCATTTCCAGTAAGCATAAATAAGTTTGATTCACAAGGACAAAATCATTTGACAATATATTAGTTGGAAAAATTTGAGAGTTCTTTACAAAACATTCATCTTCATGACACTCTCAAAAGCTACTTATAAATCTAATTTTATAGAATTTGTGTAGGGAAAGCTTAATGACTTGCCCAAGCTCAGAATTTCAAATGACTCTTTTCTCTCCACTTTGCTTTTCAGGGATTGGTTTCCCTTTCCTCTATTCTTTTTTCAATACTTAAAATTCATAATGCTCATTAGATTACATCTAGAATAGATGGTATATGTATACTTGAGACACCCCTTGAAGTTTTAAGTCTTCACCATAAAACTTATGACTTATCACCACAAAATATCTAAAGGCCATGGAAACAATCAATTTCTGGCATTAAAAACACGTATAGTAATAAAAAGAAATGTTTTAAATGTCCTTTGTTCCCTTTGTGCCTACTCATAGTCTTTGCTTTATTGGAGACTGGGGAAAGGAGAAGGGAATAAGTATTTATTTAGAGCCCACTGTGTGCCAGGCACCATACCAAGCACTTTTTACAAATATCTCATTTGATCCTGATTGCCGACTATAGTTTTTTGTTCAATCAAGAACTTTTCTAGGAATTGTTGAACTTATCAAAAGGTTAAATGAAAAGCTGCTACCTCTAGAATAAAGAGTTCAGTGCATTGAAGGAAACTGCTCTTGGTTCTGCCTTATATATAGGATTACTTAGACTATTTTAACTTTTTATACATAAGTATTTGTAAAGAGGTAGTGGACATTTGTATAAGATAGTGGACAGAAAATTGGCTTGGGAATCAGAGAGACCTAGCGTTAAATCCTGCTTCTGGCACTTATGTGTGACCATGGACCTGAGTTCAAATTCTGTCTTACACATCTATGTGTAAACTATATGAATTTTGGCAGGTTAAACTCTCAGCCTCAATTTGCTCATCTATAAAATAGGGATAATAATAATTATCTTATGAGGATTAAATGAAATAATACATACAAAGCATTTTACAAACTCTATAAGTCTATATAAATATTAACTATTATGACCTCAGTAACTTGAGACTACAAAAGTAATGGTGTATCTGCATTTGTGAAGGGTATTCTCTCAAACAAATAAAATTACATATCTAAACTACTACCAACCTGCTTGCCCCTGAAAAATTTACCTATAGGGTTGTTCAGGATACTTTAACTTTTAAATAATTATTTCTATCTAGAGGATTTAGTCTCCACATAAAGAAGGTGGTTTTTTTTTATGAACACAAAATCATTTGTAAATTTGACTTTAGCATATGTTAGAATAATTTCAAGCCATCATAATAATAATAATGTTTTAAGGTAGAAAAATACTCTTGATAAGTAAGGAAAATCAATTGTTATTCCTCCCCTCCAAAATCTAGAAAATAAAATGTATAGTGGAAAAAATATTGGACTCACAGTCAGAAGAGACTGGGATTGGAATTCTCTGTGTGTGAGGGTGGACAAGTCAACTCTTTTTATATGAGCAAAGTGGTAACAGTGCGTCTAGTAGTTCCCTCACAGGGTTGTTGTGGATCAGATGACTTAACGTAGGTGAAGTATTTTGTAAACCTTAAAGTATGTAAGTGTCAGTTCCCATATTTTATTAAGATCTAGAGACTTTTAGCCACACAGTCCAGTGTATCATAGTCATCCATTCTTTTGAGGGCCCTGGTTAGCAGATGTAGATCTACTAAACACCTACTACTAAAAATGCTAGAATAACCAATATTCTTTATAAATAAAGGATGAAAACAATTTAAAATTAACTAAACATGAAATTCTTTTTAAGTTCTTCACCAGGCAAGGCATTATAGTAAATGACCATACTTCGTGGTTTGCTCCATTCAGTAGCTATGTCTTCTTCTCTGACACAGACCATTTTATTTCTGACTTGGAATACCAGCCATCAGGTTCAGCCAAGAAATGGATTCAACACAGTCAGCTCTCATATCCAACTCCTTTCTGGAGAACCTAGAAGGGTGAGTGTTTATTAAACTGCTTCAGTTTTTGTGTGCACAAATCTGGTAATTGCATGCGCAAATCAGGTAGTTAAGCATGCAATTACCTGATTTGCATGCGCAGAAGTGAGGGTGTGCATGTACAATAAAAAGTATACCTTTTTGCAGTTGTATCCATCATAATGATAGCTAAATTTTGGCTGACACAGCTTCTAAAACTAACCACATTAAAACTCTTAGTCTCTTAAATCATAGTGAGAGTGTGAACTAAAAGCAAACACTTGCTATGATTTATTAAACTAAGCTGAGGGAGATCCAAGTAGTGTTTTTTGTTGTTGTTGTTTTTCAGGGCTTAGGATAAAAATTCTCAAGATGTATCAGGTTAAAGCCAGGGCACTGGACTGAGAATCAGAAGAAATATAGTTCCAAAACTGAGTTGCAGCACCTATGACTTTTTCTTGTGGTTGTTTGATCTAAAACTTTAACACCTGAACTTTAGTGTCTTCATCTGTAAAATTTAAAGGTGAGATTCAATCTCTATCTCTTGAGGTCCCTTGAAATTTTAACTTCCTCTGAGAGCTAGTCTAAGCTGTCAGGTAACTACAATTTTGTTGAAATGTGGCAATATGAAATAAGAATGATGCAAGAAACATGACTATAAGCAATTACACTTTCACCTTTTCAGAAGATAGCTTTGCTCTCTATTTGACCTATTGGCAACTTATCTAAGATGGGCAAACCCAAACCCTTGAAGCATTGACCTGTATGTGAGGTGCCCATTTCTAACCAGGAAGTTTTTCTGGCAGTGATTAAAGTCCTTTTAGTAGAGTAGATAATTAGAACCCCCCCCCTTTTTTTTTCACTTTACAAATGTTTTAATACAACAACCTTGTGAGATAGGAACTAATATTATTTCCCATTTTACAGTTGAAGGAATTAAAACAGAAGATAAACGACTTGCCCAGAATCACAGCTAGTATCTGAAACCATATTTGAACTCGTCTAGAACCCCTTTTAACAAATAAGGAAACAGGTCCAACAGCCTTAAGTGACTGGCCCAAGGTCACACAGTGAGTTAGTTGTGGTGGAACTGAATCTAAAATACAGGTCTTTTGATTTCCAGACCATTGTTCTTTCCACCTAGCATACTGTTCTTAATCTTTGAATTCCATTTCTTTTTCATTATGTCATTGATTTTTAGAAAAATCTGTACAAATCAGGCTAAAGTTGTACCCTCCTTTATGGGTAATCTTTTCTTTATGTGCTTTTTAAAGATTAACTATGACATATTCACATTTTGTATGTATTTGTTTATTTTGTTTTTTTTTTTTAAACCCTTTAGAATCAGTACTATATATTGGTTCCAAGGCAGAAGAGCAGTAAGGGCTAGGCAATAGGGATTAAATGCCTTGTCTGGGGTCACACAGCTAGGAAGTGTCTGAGGCCAGATTTAAACCCAGGACCTCCTGTCTCTAGGCCTACCTCTCAATCCACTGAGCCACCTCACTGCCTCCTGTATTTTTTATAAGTGTCATTGTCAACTGAAGTTTTGTCCAAATTCAGTCATGCTATTATATTTTTTTATATTACAAACTTAACCATATTCTTTTTTAACCAGTGTTAAAAGTTTGCTTTTCACAAGAATGATCACTTGATCTTTTCTTTCAGTAACCAATTTAGCTAGGAAAACTCCCTGCTAGTTCTTTTAGGAACTAATCTTATAATGGAAATGAAAGCAGAGGGATATCTTATTTTGTGCCTCTGATAACAAACAAGGCAGTAATAATAATTTTTGTCATGGTTGTATCCTACCTTGATTCCATACAATTCTCCTCTATCTCTACCTAATTGTAGATGAAAAAAAGATACTAGACCTGTAGCAGCACCCTAAGCTATCTTTGGCAGTCTTCTGGCAAGGGAGTAAAAGGACCCTAAACCTTAAAATGATAACAAGTTTGTGTGTTTGGATGGCTGGAGATGGAGCAGGTCAAAGTCGAGACTCCACCTATTTCCTGAGTGATTACTATGGGAATTTCTTAATATTTTAAGGTGAGAGAAACAAACTTCCACTGGTACAAGGACTCCATTTTCCCCCTTCCCTTCATCTTAGGAAGTGAAAAGGATAGAAAGAAGCTTTGTTCTCCCACTCCTACTTTACTTAATTCTCTCCTTTCTGTAATTTCCCAAGACCCTTTGAGTCCTAGCTCATTCTCTTACTAACTAGAATACAATAAAAATAATGGGTGAGGACTTGTTGCCATCTTTGAAAAGACCATTATTTACTAAGGTTTTAGGAGTTGTAATCTATTTTGGTGAAAGGAGTACCTGTACTAATTAAAATCATGGTTCTTCTGAAGTATTGAAGTAAATATTTTGGGAAATAAGAGTCTGTCAGCTAAACAGCAAGTTTGGTGGGAAACACAGAAATATTAAGGACCAAACAAGCAAGTCCTGTTCCTTCTTCATCTTATCTGCAGTATTTGACATTTGATCACTTTCTAAAATGTTCTCTCTTCTCCAGTTTTCTTAACATTGTTCTTTGTGTTTCTTCCTACCTGTCTTGACTCTTATTTTTGGTGGATTTTGCTAGATTACCCTTACACTACCTAACTGCTCTGGATTTTCTACAATCTGTGATTTCATCCATTTCCTTGGATTTAATTATATCAATGCTGATAATTCTCAGGTCTACATATCAAACTTAGTCTTTCACCTGAACTCCTATACCATATCACAAAACTCCTATTAGACATTTTAGACTGGGTGCCAATAGGCATCGCAAACTCAGCATGTCCAAAACCAAACTCACAATCTTGCCCTGATTTTGTCAATTGTATCATTAGCCCTAGATTCAAAGTCTCTGAATCATTCTTGACTCCTTACTCCCAGTCAGCTAGCAAATTTTATCGTTTCTACTTTCACAAAATAGTGTATGTTCATCTACTTTTCTCCACACAGCCATAATCCTAGTTTGGCCTCTCATCACCTCATTGTGATCTAGTCTCTTCCCTTTCAAATCACATTGTTGCCAGAATTGATATTCCCAAAGCCCAATTCTGACCATGTCACTTTTTTCCTTCAAGAGGCTCCAATGACTCTCATTTTCCTTTAGGATTAAATAAATACAAACTAAAGCCCTTTTCTTTCTTTTTTTTTTTGTTTGTTTTTTTAAACCCTTGTACTTCGGTGTATTGTCTTATAGATGGAAGATTGGTAAGGGTGGGCAATGGGGGTCAAGTGACTTGCCCAGGGTCACACAGCTGGGAAGTGGCTGAGGCCGGGTTTGAACCTAGTACCTCCTGTCTCTATAAAGCCCTTTTCAATGTGGCTTAAGGCCACCCCCCATCTCCATTCTACCCATCCTCCATCTTCCACCCCCACCCCCCATCACAGATTATCCTATTTGTTCCCTTTATGTGACATTCAGTTTTCCTGCTCCATGCTATATATCCTATGCCTGAATTATACTCCCTTCCTTAATACTCTGCCTCACAGAGAATCTCTGAGTTTCCTTAAGAATTCTACTCAAATGCCTCCTCCTTCAGGAAACCTATTCCCATCACCCCAGTTGTTCACAAAACCCTAGTGCAGGGGTTGGCAACATATGGCTCGTCTGAGGTCCAGATATGGCTCTTTCTGCAGGAGCCATAAAGTCCATTTTTTTTCAGGCGCTGTTACAGGAGCCGCACTATGAGTACTGTACGGCTCTCATGAAATTACATTTTAAAAAATGTGGCGTTTGTGGCTCTCACGGTCAAAAAGGTTGTCGACCCCTGCCCTAGTGGCTCTCTTACTGTCTCTAGTATAAAATGTAAACCTTCCCCCCCCACACACACACACATTTAAAGCTCTTCACATCCTGCCCAACCTGCCTTTTCAGAATTATTAAACATTACACTGTGGCGCAACCAAATTTTGCACTAACTCCCTCGTACCTAGAATGCGCACTTCTTCCTCCCTCTGTCTCTTAGAACCCCTTGTTTCTTTAAGGCTCAGCTAGAGTACCACCTTCTACATGAAGCCTTTCCTGATCATTCCCCCTCCCCAGCTGCTGATTCCATACCCCAAAATTACCTTGTGTCTGTTATTTGTGTTTGCATATACACACAACATGTTTTACTCTCTGACTACAGCATAAACTCTTCTAAAAGACAGCTTCATAGTGAAGGTCTGTTTCACTTTTGTCATATCCCATATGCCTATATTTGATTAATAATAAAATAGACCATAAAATACAATAGGCCAGTAAGTATTGCCTTCTTTTCATAATAAGAGACAAGTGGTAGAGTTTTTTATCTTGATCTGAAAGACTGAGAAGTTTATCAAGTCTCTGACTTTACTGATACAGGGTAGCCCATTCCCATGCTAACAGATCACTTTAGATAGCTTCCATAATATTTAATGCTTTAGCATCATCATCAATCCTGGTTGAAATCATTGGTTCTCTCTATTCCTTTTGTTTTGTTTCCTGATCCAGCACTGACCACCTGACCTAAATCTCTATTCCTGGAAATGGCTTCTCAATTAAGTTTCAACTTCTTATACTTTGGCTTTCTGAAGAGACTTTAGTGCCAGTCTGGACTGATTTTTGGCTTAATGCCTTTAATTCCAACTCTCCCTTTTCACTCCATATAGAATTTTTCTTCCTTATTACATGACTTTTCTTAATCAGTGGCTTATGTAGCTCTTTCCTCCAGGTTAGATACTTCTGTTAAAATGAATCTAGACATTGATGGAGAAACCACTGATTAAATGAAGAAATTAGTTGAAAAAATAGAATCTTCTTTAGGGTAATTCCCAGGGAGGTTCCCCACAAATCTTAGTTTCCTGAAGTGACTCTCGCTGTTCCCCTTCCCAGACCATAGCACCTCATAATAAGCGCTAGCATCACATATTAATCTTTGGAAGCAGAGATGACTTAAAGAAAGACTAAGGAATTTAAATGGGCTTGGACTTAGAAGTTAGTAATGGAGTGAAAAGAGTTTTGGACTTGAAGGAAAGAAAAACTCAAGTTCAGATCCTATTTCTTACATTTACTAATTTTGTAACCCTGAACAAGTCACTGAACCTTTCTTAACTTCATTCTCACCTATAACATAAATGGAGATCATGATAGTACTTACATCAAAGAGAGTAGTTGTGAAGATTATGAGATAATGTATGTAAAGCACTTTAAAGCACTATAGAAAGGTCAGCTATTATTAATAATAGTAATAATCTGTTTTCTCAGGATCCTAAAGAAATGTTTTAACAGTAAGTGATTCTAAAATGAGAAATTTCTCTTTTTTATTAACATGTAACATTTGTTCCATGGTAGTCATCATAAATGACTAATTATTAAGTGGCTATAGATTTAAAGATTTCAGAATTCATGATGTTTTTTAATTTTAATATTTTAATTTTTTCATTCTTAACCTCAACCAAATAAAAATTTTCTTTATATACATTGCAAATGTCTATCTTGCTGAGGTTCTCCAGCTCCAGCTCTCTCCTACCAAAAGGAAGGGAAGGAAAGAAAACTGACCTTTGTAACCATAGTCTAACAAAATAAATACAGTGATCATTTTAAAAAATGTGCCTCTGCACCATGTGGCTATTACCTCTCTTTACAAAAGTGTGTAATATTCTACTTCACTCTCAGGAGACATGATAGGTCGTTGCTTTGATCAGAATTCTTAAAGTCTTTAAAGATTGATTTTCTTTAAATGTCACTTAAATGTATATTATAGGGGCAGCTGGGTAGCTCAGTGGATTGAGAGCCAGGCCTAGAGAAGGGAGGTCCTAGGTTCAAATCTGGCCTCAGACACTTTCCAGCTGTGTGATCCTGGGCAAGTCACTTAACTCCCGTTGCCTACCCTTACCACTCTTCTGCCTTGGAACCAATACATAGTATTGATTCCAAGATGAAAGGTAAGGGTTAAAAAAAAAAAAAAAAAAAAGGTATATTATAATATTCTCTTGGTTCTGCTCACTTCAAGAGTCTGCAAAATCATCTCATTTGTCATTTCTTAGTGTTCACTAATATTCCATTATATTCATATGCCACAAATTATTTTGTCATTCCCCAAGTGTCTATGAGGCAAACAAAAATACCCCTTAAATTCTTTTTTAAATTTGTTTTTAGTTATAATAAATTTTTACGTAAGTTTTCTGAAGTTATATGATGCAAATTGTCTCACTCCCTTCTTCTCTTCCCCCTCTCAGTGCTGGCAAGCAATTCAATGTGGGTTAGACAGGTATCACACAAAACATTTTCATATTATTCATTTTTATAAGTGAATAATCTCATAAAACCAAAACCCCAAAACATATGCCCAAATAAACAATTGATGAATCATATGCTTTCATCTGCATTCCTACTCCAACAGTTCTTTCTCTGGAGGCAGATAGCATTCTTTGTCAAAAGTCCTTCAGAGGGGCAGCTGGGTAGCTCAGTGGATTGAGAGCCAGGCCTAGAGACGGGAGGTCCTGGGTTCAAATCCGGCCTCAGACACTTCCCAGCTGTGTGACCCTGGGCAAGTCACTTGCCCACTCTTCCACCTATAAGTCAATACACAGAAATTAAGGGTTTAAAATGAAAAAAAAAATACTAAAAAAAAAAAAAGTCCCTCAGAATTGTCTTGGATCATTGTATTGCTGCCAGTAGCATTCGATCGTTCAACACTATTGCTGCTACTGGGTACAGTGTTCTCCCAGTTCTACTTGTTTCACTTTACATCAGTTCATGAAGATCTTTCCAGCTCTTTCTGAATCATCCTGCTCAACATTATAGCATGATAATATTTGGTCACCATTATATACCACACAATTTGTTTAGCCATTCTCGGATTGAGGGACATTCCTTTAGTTTCCAATTTTTTGCTATTACAAAAAGAGCAGCTATAAATATTTTTGTACAAATATGTCCTTTCCCTCCTTTTTAATCTCTTTGGGATACAGACCTAGTAGTGGTATTACTGGATCAAAAAGTATGCATTCTTTTATAGCCCTTTGGGCATAGTTCCAAATTGCCCTCCAGAGTGGTTGGACCAATTCACAACCCCACCAGCAAAGTATTGGTGTCCTAATTTCGCCACATCCCCTCCAACATTTATCATTTTTCTTTATTGTCATATTGGCCACTCTTCTAGGTGTGAGATGGTACCTTAGAGTTGTTTTTTTATTTTTTATTTTTATACATTTATTAATATTCATTTTTAACCTGATTACATGCTTCATACCCCTACTTTCCCCTTCACCCCCCACTCTCCCCTCACCCATGGCTGACGCACATTTCCACTGGTTGTAACGTGTCCTTGTTCAGGGCCTATTTCCATATTGTTGGTAGTTGCATTGGTGTGGTTGTTTCTAGTCCACATCCCCAATCATGTCCACCCCAACCCATGCGTTCAAGCAGTTGTTTTTCTTATATGTTTCCTCTCCTGCAGTCCTTCCTCTGAATGTGGGTAGCATCTTTACCATAAATCCCTCAGAATTGTCCTAGGTCGTATTGCTGCTTTTACAGAGGTCCATTACATTCAATTTTACCACAGTATATCAGTCTCTGTGTACAATGTACTCCTGGATCTGCTCCTTTCGCTCTGCATCAGTTCCCAGAGGTCTCTCCAGTTCACATGGAATTCCTCTAGTTTATTATTCCTTTTAGCGCAATTGTATTCCATCACCCGCATATACCACAGTTTGTTAAGCCATTCCCCAATTGAAGGGCATCCCCTCATTTTCCAGTTTTTTGCCACTACAAAAAGTGCAGCTATAAATATTTTCGTACAAATCTGTTTATCTATGATCTCTTTGGGGTACAAACCCAACAATGGTATGGCTGGATCAAAGGGCAGGCATTCTTTTATAGCCCTTTGAGCATAGTTCCAAATTGCCATCCAGAATGGCTGGATCAGTTCACAGCTCCACCAGCAATGCATTAATGTCCCAATTTTGCCACATCCCCTCCAGCATTCATTACTCTCCCCTTCTTTCATTTTAGCCAATCTGCTAGGTGTGAGGTGGTACCTCAGAGTTGTTTTGATTTTCATTTCTCTAATTATTAGAGATTTAGAACACTTTCTCATGTGCTTATTGATACTTTTGATTTCTTTACCTGAGAATTTCCTATTCATGTCTCTTGCCCATTTTTCAATTGGGGAATGGCTTGATTTTTTATACAATTGATTTAACTCCTTGTATATTTGAGTAATTAGACCCCTGTCAGAGTTTTTTGTTATAAAGATTTTTTTCCCAATTTGTTGTTTTCCTTCTGATTTTGGCTGCATTGTTTTTGTTTGTACAAAAGCTTTTTAGCTTGATATAATCAAAACCATTTAATTTACATTTTGTAATTTTTTCTAACTCTTGCTTGGTTTAAAATCTTTCCTTTCCCAGAGATCTGATAGGTATACTATTTTGTGTTCACTTAACTTATTTATAGTTTCCCTCTTTATATTCAGGTCATTCACCCACTCTGAATTTATCTTGGTGTAGGGTGTGAGATGTTGATCTAGACCTAATCTCTCCCATATTGTTTTCCAAGTTTCCCAGCAGTTTTTGTCAAATAGTGGATTCATGTCCTAAAAGTTGGGCTCTTTGGGTTTATCATACACTGTCTTGCTGACATCATTAACCCCAAGTCTATTCCACTGATCCTCCCTTCTATCTCTTAGCCAGTACCATATTGTTTTGGTGACTGCTGCTTTATAGTATAGTTTAATATCTGGTACTGCTAGGCCCCCTTCCTTCACATTTTTTTTTCATTATTTCCCTTGATATTCTTGATCTTTTGTTATTCCAAATGGAATTTGTTATAGTTTTTCCTAATTCAGTAAAGAAGTTTTTTGGAAATTTGATAGGTATGGCACTAAATAGGTAAATTAATTTGGGTAGAATGTTCATTTTTATTATGTTATCTCGTCCTACCCATGAACAATTAATGGCTTTCCAATTGTTGAGCTTAGAGTTGTTTTAATTTGCATTTCTCTAATCAAGAATGATTCAAAACATTTTTTCACATGATTATTGATAGCTTTGATTTCTTCATCTGAAAATTGCTTGTTCATATCCTTTGATCATTTATCAATTGATAAAATGATTTGGATTCTTATAAATTTGAATTAGTTCTTTATATATTTAAGAAATGAGACCTTTATCAGAAAAATTTGTTATAAAATTTTTTCCCAGTTTGTTGTTCTGATCTTTGTTGCATTGGTTTTGTTTGTACAAAAACTTTTTAATTTAATATGATCAAAATTATTCATTTTACATCTTGTAATGTTCTCTCTCCTATTTGCTCATAAATTCTTCCCTTCTCCATAGATCTGACAGATAAACAATTCTATGTTCCCCTAATTTGCTTATAATATCTTTCTTTATGTTTACCCCCTTCAATTCTAATTATTTTTTTCTTCTTTTAATTTCTCTTTTAAGATGAGAAAGTTTGTTTCGCTTACAACTATTCCCTGATTTATTATCTTCCCTCTTAACTTTTTTTTTCCCTCTCCCTAGCCCTGATTTCATCCCTAATTTCATCCCTAACACAGGAATTTTGACCTGCTCCGCTTCCAGCCTGGGCTGGTTCACTCCTTCTTAGACATACTGGTGGTACCTAGAAGTAGCATCTAGGTGGCACAGTGGAAAGAGTGTGAGACCTAGAGTCAGAAAGATTCATCTTACAGAGTTCAAATTTGTCCTTAAGACAATTCATAGTTGTGTGACCCTGGGTCAAGTCACTTGACACTGATTGCCTCAGTTTCCTCATCTGTCAAATGATAAGGAAATGGCAAACCACTCCATATCTTTGCCAAGACAATTCCAAATGAGATCACAAAAAAGTTGGACACAACTAAATAACCACAAGAGCAGTAGCAGCAGTCCCCCATTCCTGTAGGGCTCACCATATTAATCCTGAAATTAGTATGGACACTAGATTGGCTTAGCTCAGAATTCATTTGCCAGCCTCATCCTTCCCAATAGCAGAGATTACAGATGTATTACCGCCATAATTACCTGTACTTGGTCCTCTCCTAGATCTTCGGGGCTTTCTCTGACATCTCAGGATAGGGTGTCAACCTCAGAGCCCCTAAATTTAGGATATCATGCTCTAAGCTGCATGCTATTCTCTACCATTCCCTGGCACTTGCAAGTTCCCCATTCTAGGGTTTTCTGACCATTCTTAGGCTTTTTCAGAGGAATCTACTGCCTCTAGGCATATAAAGCCTTCAGACCACACAAATACCTGGCGATCTCTGGTTATGTAAGTTATTATTTTTTCATATTCAAAGATATTTCTTTTCCCAATTACATGTAATAATAATTTTAAACATATTTCCCAAAATTATAAAATCCAAACCTTCTCCTTCCTTTGCTTTCCTTCCCCAAATTGGAGTCAGTTAGCAATTGGATCTGGGTCATACATGTATTATCATGCAAAACACACTTCCATATTGGTCATTGTTGTAAGAGCACATTCATACAGAATTAAATTATAAATAAACTATGAAAGATAGTATGTGCAAGTTATTCAGACTAAATATCAGCTGAGGAAATAAAATGAATTAGGACCATCCATTGTTGTCAGTTACAGAATATTAGAGCTGGAAGGAACCCTACATAATAACATCTAGTCCATCTCCTTCATTTTATAGAGAATGAAGACAATGGTCCAAAGGGGTCAAGTGCACAGATCCTCTGTCAAACAGGGAGGCAGTATCAGAGCCAAAAAAGAGTGTATTTGTCCCATTTTACCATGCCGTCTCAGAAAAATCTATTCTTTATTTGGGCCTTATGGTTCCTCCTGCCAGTTACTGAATGAATTGGGTAATATTGAATATTCTCTACCAATCAAATCAGTCCTCTTATACACTCTATAAATAGTAATGCAGTTAGGAAAAGAACACCAAAAAATAGACTAGCTAAAATCTTTTTTGTTTTTTGAGATAATTGAATTGTCATTATATCCATTTGGTGACTGTTTTAATTATTGTCCTGAAACCCAAAGCACTGGACCAGTTAGGTTGAGCGATGTAGTGCTTTCAAAGGTATATTACAATAATTCATACCTAATGAACATTTAACTGTTGGTTTCTTAATTAGGAGAAACTTAGGTAAAGTGATACAAAGTGAAGTAAGCAGAACTGGGAGAACATTATACATGGTAATAGCAATAATGTATAATGATCAATTGTGAATGACAACTTATCAACAGTGCAAAGATCCAAGACAACACTAAGGAACTGCTATAGAAGGAACTGATGGAATTTGAATGCAAATTGAAACATGCCATTCTTCATTTCATTTCCTTCATGAGTTTTTTTCTTGTATAAGCAGTATATGACTTTGTTCATAAAATGATGAACATGGAAATATGTATTGTATGAAAGCACACGTATAACCTATATCAGATGTCCTCCTGTCTTGAGGTAGAGGGAGATAACATGGATCTCAAGAAGTCAGAAAACTGTTACTAGAAATACTATCTACATGTACTGTGGGAAAAAATATAATAAAAAATGACTTTTAGTGGGAATTGCTTTTTTTTTTTTTTAATTTCAGCTTTCTGTCTTAGAATTGATATTAAGTATTTGTTCCAAGAAAGAAGAACAGTAAGGGCTAGACAATAGGGGTTAAGTGACTTGCCCAGGGTCACATAGCTAGGAAGTGTCTGAGGCCAGATATGAACCTGGGTCCTCCTGACCCAAGGCCAACTCTCTGTGGATCAGTCTGTATAGCTCTACCCTTCCAACTCTCCAGTTCTGTGATTGTGACTAAATGATTCAAAGGTCTCTTCTAGCTCATAACAGTCTAACATATTAATTGACATTCTAATCCTTAAAATAACATAAGACCAACTTGACTAGATTACAGAGTATAAGAGAGAAAATAATGTCTAATGGTGCTGAAAAGATAAGTTTGGGGCCAGGTTGTGTAAGACTTTAAAAGCTGAACAGAATGGTTTATATTTGATCCTAGAGGCCACTCAAATTGGTTGAGTAGGGGCATCACTTAAGGAAGCATACTCTGGCAAGATCTGTGTGGGATAGTCCAGACCCCAATTACAAGACATTTGTGATAATCTTAGTGAGAGGTAATGAAAGCTGGAGTGGTAGCTGTGTGAGTGGAAAGAGAGTCAGTAGAGGAGATATTGTGAAGGCAAAAATAACAGCACTTCATGCATGGCCATCTCTAGCCAGTCACGTTGAGGCAGCAAGCAGCCTGTCTTCTCTTGTATCTCACTACACTGGGCACCTATCTAGAAAGCGTTCAATAATTGCTGCTTAAGTGAAGGAAATTGGTGAGTTAGTAAACATTTGTCAAATTATAGTATTAGATTTAAATGATTTGGCCCCACCCATTTTTCTTCCCTTCTTTGTAATAATAATAGCTCACATTTATATAGTGTTTTAAGATTTACATGGTAATTTTTATACAGTATCTCATTTGATCATGAATAGAACCAAAATAATGCAGAGATTATTATCCTTATTTTATAGTTAAGAATTTGCCCACAGTCATAATCTAGTCGGTGTAAAAGAAAGTGATGGGATTGGATAACATACTAAGGCCAACCCTTCTAGACATACTGGATTTTTATTGCTTAATGATGTTTTACTCCTAATAAAAACAGAGCTAGATCTCTTACTTCTGTTCCTGCCTAATGTTCATTAAATGGCTGTGCTTATTGATCTTGTAGAAACCTTTCTAACTAATGCTGCAATATGTCCTTTTGCTCTTGGACAGTTTACTGACAGAAGAGATGGGTTTGGGGGTTGGGGGTGGAGGCAAGTGAAGTTCATTGATTGGGTAAAATTTTGAGTTGTTTCTCTAAAAATTATACTGAAAGGTTTTTGAAACCTAGAACATTTTCACTGTAGCAAAAGCTCTAGGAAATTTAAAAAATTTTTTGAAGTAAGATTCTTTTGTAGTTAGTCTAATGGGGAACTACATGTTTCACAACGTAGAATTTCTGTTTATGGCTTCTTATTTTTATGGTTGATTTGCTCTGAACCAATGTTGTGAATTGCTGAATTTATTTGTAAATTATTATATACAGAAAATGTTTTTTGCCTTTTGTGTTTAAAATGTAAAGTATGTTGCTGTTTGTTTGTTTAGTCATGTCCAACTCTTTGTAATTCCATGGACCATAGCATGCTAGATCCTTCTATCCTGTTATCTCCCAAAATCTGTTCAAGCTCATGTTGATTGCTTCCAACTCATCCTCTGCCATCTTCTTCTCCTTTTGCCTTTAATCTTTTCCAACATGAGGGTCTTTTTCAGTGAATCCTGTCTTATTATGTGGCCAAAGTATTTTAAACTTTAGCTTCAGTATTTGTCCTTCCAGTACGTAGTTGGGATTAATTTCTTTTAATTATTAACTGATTTGAACTCCTTCCTGTTGAAGGGATTCTCAAAAGTGTTCTCCAGCATAATAATTTGAAAGCATCAATTTTGTAGTGCTTAACTTTCCTCAGAGTCCAACTGTCACAGCCATATATTACTCTGGAAAAACCATAGCTTTGACTTGACCTTTGTTGGCAAGGCGATGTCTCTGCTTTTTAGTATGCTGTCCAGATTTGTCATAGCTGCCCTTCTAAAGAGCCAAGCATCTTTTAATTTCATGACTGCATTTACCATCTGCAGTAATCTTTGAGCACAAGAATATAAAATCTCACATGCTTCCATTTCTTCTCCCTCTATTTGCCAGAAGGGGATAGGACCAGTTGCTATCATCTTAGTTTTTTTAACAAGACAGTTTTTACATTTACCCTCATTAAGATGCTTCTTAGTTCTTAATTTTCTGCCATCCAACTGGTATTGCCTGCATATCCGAGATTGTTAATGTTTCTCCCAGCATCCTTACTTCCAACTTTTGATTCATCGAGCCTGGCATTTCACAAGATATGCTCTGCATTATTACTTAAATAAATAAGGTGACCTTGTCATACTCCTTTTCCAGTCTTAAACCAATCAGTTTGTTTCATGTCCAGTTCTAACTATTGCTTCTTGATCCAAATAAATGTTCCTTAGGAAACAAGTTGGATGATTTGATATTCCCATCCCTTTAAGGATTTGCCACATTTTGTTGTGGCCCACATAAAGGCTTTAGTATTAGTCAATGAAGCAGAAGTATATGTTTTTCTCAAACTCCCTTACTTTTTCAATATATAACATGATTAATATTATAAACACTAATTTTTTTTACAGATGGATGCAGTTTAGTTTTTAAATGAGCCTTCCTGTATTACAAAGGATAGTAGTTTCTAGCCAGCTGGAACAATCCTGTGATTTTTCTTAGGGAATGTGATAAGATGAAGAGGTATCATGGTAGAGTAGAACACTGATGTGGCAATCAAAATATCAAACTTCTATTCTTGTCTTTTCCACTCTATAATTATGGATAAGTCATTTCTTCCCTCTAGACCTCAGTATTCTCATCTCTGAAACGAGCAATCAGGGTTACCATTTAAATCTAGAAGAATCTACCTCTTCATTTCTCAGGTGAAAAAGCTGATGCTCAAAGTTACAGGTTCTAAGTTTCCGAACTGAGATCTCATCCCAGGTTCTCTTCCTTCAGATCCTTTTGAACTCATTGATGACTCAGGTTTCTTTTAGCTCTAACATTCTGTGATTCTAAATTTTTTAGAAACTTGTTCAAAATTGACAAAGGTTACAGTGATAGTCACCTGAGGCAGCTAAGTGGTTCTGTAGAGAGAGAACCAGGCCCATAGACATTTTTTTGCTCTGTGACCCTGGGTAAGTCACTTAAACCCAGTTGCCTAGCCCTTACTACTCTTCTGCCTTGAAACCAATAATACTTAGTATTGAATAGTCTAAGATAATATAAGGATTAAAAAAAATAAAAGACAGTTACCCTAATCATGTTAAACAGCAGAAAGATTTAAAGGGAGGGAAACCAGATTTTGCCTCATTTAAAAAAAACTTTGAACAGCTTCCACCTCCCATTTTCCCCACTACCACCACCACCACTACCACCTCCACCACTATAACCTTGAATATGAGTACAAAAAATGCATATTTAGAAAAACTCAAATGAGTTCCTCAACAGGCAAAATGTCAAAAGGAATTACAGCAGTGTACAAAAAGACTAAATTTTCATAATAAGATTTGGCATGGCCAAATCATGGAACTTTGAAACCAAAAGAGATATTAAAGGTCATCTAATTCAACACACCTGATGTATTTTACAAATATAGAAACTGAGGGCTAGGGAGAAGAACCCACATAGCTAATTACTGATGGAGCTTATTTTAAGAGATCCAGAGGAAGGCCCCAACATATTGTGTGGATCCTCTTGAAGGATTCACAGGATGACTTGGACAAGTCAGAATAGAGATAAGGAATGGTTGCCACCTGCATCATTGGAGAGAATACTCATATCTGTGAACTCCCGGACCTTATTGAAAGTATCTAAGTGAAGTGTCCTGTGTATGATATTTGCATCATTTGCCCATATCTTTCTCCAGAGGGCAGAAGATGGAAGAGGCAGGGTCATAGAGGCAGAAGAAATGAGAAAGCTGAATACAAGGTCTTGGAAATAGTTTTGAAAGACTTAAGAACTCTGGTTAAATGCAGTGGCTTAACATGATCCCAGAGGTCTAGTGAAGATCATGCTACTTTGCCTTCTGATAGAAAGAGAAGAGGCTCAAATTGCAGAATGAGATATACATTTTTGGACATGGCCAAAGTTTGAATTTATTTTATTTGACTATGCATACTGGTTATTAGGGTTTGGTTTTTCTTTTTTCTTCCTTTTTCTCAAAGGAAGAGGGGGCAAGGTGAACATAGGAAGGAAAATAAATAATTATTTGAAAAAAACAAAAGGAAATAATAATAGGAAATGTTTTGCATCTCAAATGGACTCAATAAGATTTATTTCAAGTTACTGTTTTTATGACATGACCTCTAGAGCTTGAATTTATTTAGTGATTTCAGGACATCTGAACCCTTTTCAATCTTCATTGTTTTTTTATCACAAACTTATCATTCTGTTTCCTAGTTCCATACTTGAAATACACTCACTGTTCACTTTCTACAGAACTCCTAGAATCTCTTCCTTCAAGGCCAAGTTCAGTCCTATATAAATTCTTTTTTTCTCTCTCCCAGGAACTCGCTCTTCATTTACATTATCTTGCTTTCATTTATCTTTGTATGAGTTATATTCTTCTCAATGGAGTGTAAGTTTAGATCACAGGGGCTTTGTCTCCCCAATGTCCAGTGTAATGCCTTGCACATAATAGGTTCTTAATAAATGGTTACATTGAATTGGATTAAGACAATCAGACTAAATGCCTACCTATTTGTTTTTAAATATTTTATGAATACAGTTACCCAGAATTATATCACTTCAGTATGACTGTAATTATACATATTCAGTTTAAATATTTATATATCTGAAATATTTGGAATTATCTATCAATAAACAAATGCTGCCTGTATTCCAGGCACTGTGCAAAGCACTAAGGATATTATGAAAGAAAAAGTATCTGGTTTTGAGAGGTTCACAATGTAATGGGAGACAACATGCAAGTAACTACATACAAACAAGCTAAATATGTTGAAACACTAGAAATACTCAATGGGGAGAAGGACTAATTGGGCAAGGCTTCCCGAAAAAGATGAGATTTTATCTGGGACCTGAAGCTGCTAAAAGCAGGAGACACAGAAATGAGGAGGAAAAATATTTGGGCATGGGTAGAGTCAGTGAAAATGCTTGAAATTGGGAGATGGAGTTTTGTGTTTGAAGAACAAAAAGGAGAAAGAAGATACTGGATCAGAGTATGAAGGAGTTATATAAGGAGAAAGAAGCTGGAAAGATTAAGGGAAGAGGATGAGGAGTCAGAGTCAGGTTTAAAGGGCTTTGAAATCCAAAATGAAGTTTTCATAGTTGATCCTGGAAATAGTAGGAAGCCACTGGAGTTTATTGAGTAAGGGGTGGCACAGTCAGACCATGCACGTTAGTAAAAATACTTTGAAAGCTGAGTGGAAGAATGGCCTGAAATGGGGAGAGGCAAGCTGGCAAGCTATGGCAGTAGTCTATGCTTGAGGGCATGTATAAGAGTGGTGGTAATGTCTGAGAAAAGGAATAAACTAGCAATATTACAAAGGTAAAATTGATTGGATTTGGCAACTGATTAGTTATGGAAGGAGTGAATGAGAAGCAGAGAATGCCACATAGGTTGCTAGCCTGGATCACTAGGGCTCTCAACAGGGTATCACTCTTTCTTAGGGGAAAAATGAATTGGGGGCAGCTGAGTAGCTCAGTGGATTGAGAGCCAGGCCTAGAGACCTAGGTTCAAATCTGACCTCAGACACTTCCCAGCTGTGTGACCCTGGGCAAGTCACTTGACCCCCATTGCCTACCCTTACCACTCTTCTGCCTTGGAGCCAATATACAGTATTGACTCCAAGACGGAAGGTAAGGGTTTAAAAAAAAAAATGAATTCATTTCTTGATTTGTTCAGTTTAAGATTTCTGTGTCCATCTAGTTCTAGATTTCCAACACGCAGTTGGAAATAGGAAAAGAGAGGTTAGTTCTGGGTAAGTGAATTTGGGAATCATCAGCATCAAGGTGATAATGAATCTATAGGACCTGATGCAGTCACTGAATAAAATAGTATAAAGAGAGAAGAGAAAGGGCCTCTGCGAGAACCCTGTGATATCAGTGTGCCCTGAAGATAAAGCAAAGGAGGTTGAAGAGGAGCATTCAGCAAGTTGTGTGCCAGAAACCTAGAGAAGAGAGTATCAGAGAGAAGAGAATGATCAACAGTGTAAAAGATTCAAGAGAAGTCAAGAAAGATCAGAAGTGAAAAGGACCATTAGGGGTGCAGCTTGGTGGCTCAGGGGATTAAGAACCAGGCTCAGAGGTGGCCATCTACAAGTCTAGCCTCAGATACTAACATGACCCTGAGCATGTAACTTAACTGTTTTCACCTCAGTTCCTCATCCGTAAAATGAGCTGGAGAAGCAAATGGCAAACCACTTTAGTAACTTTGCTAAGAAAAACTATTCCTCTGCCTTGGAACCAATAAGATAGTATTGATTCTAAGATGGAAGGTAAGGTTTGAAAAAAAGGGGCAATTAGATTTGATAATTAAAAGACTGTCACTAATTTTGGAGAGTTTAATGGAAGCCAGTCTGTGGACAATCAAGAAGAAATTGAGTGAAGCTAAAGTGGAAGTGTCTATTGTAGATGGCCATCTTAAGGAGTTGGGGCCACAAAAGGCAGAAGAGTTTGGAGATGATAGTAGGGACAGATGGATCAACTAGGATTTTTTGATGATGAGAGAGCTGGTTTTTAGGCACTAAGAAAGCAGCTAATAGACAAGGAGAGATTAAAGAAATGTGAAAGAATGGAAGTAAGAAAGGAGACAATCTCTTGGAGAAGGCAAGGTGGAGCGAGATCACTCGTGCATTGTAGAAGTTATAAGATACAGACAAATGTGGCAAGAGGACGCTGCATTCTTTAGGACTAAGAACCACATTAGCTTCCCACAGAGACTTAGGATTCCACTAGGTTCTAAGGACTAATATACAGAAATTTATTTTACATTCAACTTGGCTAGTCTTTTTGTCTTTTATATCAAGGTATATCTGTGAATTCTCTTAAATGATAATAGTGGAGAAAGAGAGAGAGTTTGCATTTACACAACTCCATTTTACTACAGTACTTGAAGTTTTCTGATCTGACAACAATTAATAAAACCATAGATTGATGGGACTGTTCAACCAACTTTGTTGTAAAGCAAATTTCTGTTAAATTTGTGTACTCCATATTGTAAAACTGGGTGTATGCCCTGCTCCCCCTAAATCAAAAAATCTAATCCCTTACTATAATGAAATCACATTGGAGAATGTAGTAAACCTTTCAGAATAACATGTTTATAGATGAAGGATGACTTCAAAACAAACTTAAAAAAAGAAACAGCATAATGGAAAGAACACTAGAATGACATTTGACCCAATTATCTTAAAACAGCCATCCTGCCACTAATTCTGTGGCCTAAGAAATTTTGTTCTTTCTAGCCCTACTTTCAATGCTGATACTCTAGGATTCCATGGTAGTCAGTACTAAAAACAGCTGGGAAATCTACAAACACTAAAAATCAGGGCTTGATTTATTGTTTTCTTGATTGTCCAGACTTAAGAAAGTGATAGAGAAAATAAATGGTAATGATGCAGATTAAATTGAAAAACGCATCCTGCATTTTCAGGTTGCCAGTAGTTAAATACTTCCCAGCACATCCCTACAACATTCACCCACCTCCCATTGAGATTCTAATCTCTTTCTTAACTTTCCATAATCCTTATAAGAATTATTTAATTACAACTAATAGGTAGGGTTATAGTTCTGGAACAGAGGTGCTCCTGGGAGATTCTGAAATCTTAGTTCCCTAGTGTAGCTGCTATTCTAGAGAAGATTAAAATTTCAACTCTGCCACCCATTCTTCTGTTTCCAAAGACCTCATGGATATGGAATCGCCCTTCACCTTCATTCCCTCTGGCCCTACTCCTGATCTCCACTGAAATTTTGTTCAGTTTGTTGGCAGCTACAAGAAGCCTGGTTGCATACTGGCACTGTCCTAACTGGGATACACAAATTTCCCCAAGGCAAGAACGTTTCCTGAAGTGATCCTGGACAGCAATAGGTGCTTGACTTGAAGTTGTCCAACATTTGCTGCTCTGTAATTGGGAGTGTGGACAAAAAAAGAAAAGAAGGCATTAACTAAGCCTGGTAGAGGTGAGGGTAGGGGGCGAGAGTGAGCAAGAGGATGTGTTCCTGGAGATTAAAGCCTCAGCAGGCTTTTACTGCAAGCTCAGACCTCTGTGGTCTTTCCTGTCAGAATTGAACATTGAATATAGGCAACTACCTTTATAAAGTTATAATATCCTAGGTAATTCAGTTCCACACTTACTGGCTTTCTGGCACTTAGAGATGGTGATAGGGAAAAAAGAATGTGCCACCAAGCAAAGACTCCACCAGTACTACTTAGTGTCGCGGTCAGAATGTCACCATTCACAAATAAGAAGTGGAAAACTTTAGTAGTATGATTTCCTTCCCAATTCTTATATTGTTCCCAATTTGAAGATTGGTGAAAAAACAATTTCTAAATTCCCTTAACCCAGTGATAGGCAAACTACGGCCCACATGAAGCCCCCTGAAATGTTCTATCTGGGTTCTTTTATTTTTTTTAAACCCTAATATCTTTTATATATGTGTGTGTGTATATATATCCTTCTATATTAATTTTTTTTTAATTTGTTACAGGGCTAGGCAATGGGGGTTAAGTGACTTGCCCAGGGTCACAAAGCTAGGAAAGAGTTGCCTTAAAAACAGACTGACAGATGAGCATTTCCTTTCCTTTGGCCCCTCTTTAAAAAGTTTGCCCAATTTGTGCCCGAAGTGCTTTTTTTTCTTTGTGCTTTTCCCATCACTTTTTGTCCTTTTTTCCACATATCTCTTTGCCTGAAAACACTTTAAGTGTCCTTAAATGGAGGAAAGGAATAACACAAAAACCTTGAAGCCAAAACTGTCTTTGTCAAGATGTGGTTGGAGAAATCAGTTAATGTCTAACAATACTTGGGAAATTGGTAGATTATGAGTGTTGCTGACTTATGTTTCCCACCTAATAACATCATTTATGTGTTGGTGCTTAGAGTTAAAGAAATTACTGATCAGTATCGATTCATATAATTGTTGAAGATAGGCGTGAATATACTCTGGAAGGCAGAAGTAGGGAATAAATATTTATAGAGCTCCTACTATATGCTAGGTGCTGAGCTAAGCATTTTACCGATATTATGTCATTTGTGCTTCACAATACCCTGGCAAAATAGGTACCATTATTTCCATTTTTGCAGTTGAAATAACCAAGGCAAATAGATGTTTTAGTGGCCTGCCCAAGATCACACAGCTAGTAAGTGCCCTGTCCACTTAGCCACCGATAGGCTGTTAACTTAGAAAAAACACAGAACTATTAAATAGTCAGAAAAGCCACTCTTTAATTAAGGGAAAGGGGGAACAGGGCTGGTTAGGCCTCCACTCAGAGCCTTGAGCCACGTGCCTTATGTAGAGTGGAGGATTGAACTCTGTTTGCTCTGGTTCCTGATCCCCCTGGGAGTGCCACCACAGCTAGATGTGCTAGATGATGACTCCAAGGAACAAAAGAAATTTGGGAACTTATATACCATTTGGGAAGACCCAGGAGCTGGGAAAGATGATCAACATTATCCTACTGACCTGATACAATCAAGCCTGGGAAAGGAATCCTAGCCAGAGGCTTGGGTTTAGGGGAGGGGTTACTTACAATGGATACTAAAGGATGGTCCCTGCCCAGGTGTGTCTTCCTGGGAAAGGGTCTCAGATACTGTGGGGAAGACTACCTAAGACAAAAGGATATTTAGCATTTACCTTAGGGTCCATAATTCAGTCTGCAACTGCTAGCCTGAGATTCCCTTCAGGGTGGATTCTCAGGGGAACAGGGAACAGGGAACAAGCACAGGCTTTGGGGGTCTCCAACCTACAAGCTATTTCTAAAACTCAGGGTTCATCAGATCTCACTAGGCCATGAGTTTGGGGTCTCTAGATTCCACGTCACAAGGCATAGAGAGAAGCGGTATAAGCTAATGGCATAGAAACTCCAAATTCTGTATACTGCAAGGTGTTATATCCTTAGTAAACATGAGTTCCTTTACCTTAAGTTATACTAAATTTTTAAGTACAAATTAAGGATTTGAACGTCCCATGGCAGATTGAAGCATAGCATATTGAAAAGAGCTCTGTTTTCTTATTGTATATATATGGCATGTGTTCAGTCACGACAGGGGGAGTATGGAAATTTGTATTTCATGAAAGCACTGGTATAATCTGTATCAGACTATTTACCATCTTGGAATGGTGGAGATGGAGAGAATCTGAATCACAAAATGTCAGAAAACAATTGTCAAAAATTGTTTCTACAGGTAGTTGAAAAATTTTTAATAAAAAAGAAGAGAGTTCTATATTTAAAGTTATAGAACCTGAATCTGAGTTTCATCTTTATTGCTTACTAATTATGTTACCCTAAACAAAACACTTTGTCACTCTGAACTTCATTTCCTCATCTGTAAAAACTAAGGGATTGATTCTAAGGGGCCCTTCCAGCCCTAAGTGCTATCATCCTAGGTCAGAGTTCAGTGATAGTACTACCTAGATTAGCCAACAGGAATAGAACTACCAAGAGTAAGGGTATGTATTGGGAACCCAAAGAGGATAGAAAACATGATCCAAGGATATCGGTAGATTTGTCCATCAGTGACCAAGCAACCTGAAGAAGCTGATGTGTTGTCAGAGTCCAAAGGTGCAAAGAAGAGTTTGAAGCTTTATTTCTATAGTGTACAAGTGAAATGGAAGCCAATAGACTGAGATTCATGCCTTTCAGAAGATCTAGGAATGAATCTCATGTTTTCTTGGGATAGCCATGTGACCTTGAGCAAGTCCCTTTGCTGGCCCCTCTCTCATCAGTAAAATATGGAGGATATAGACCAGATCTAATTTATGCCACATCATAGGTTCAACATTTCTAGTTTGTTTGTTATCCTTCATACTGGAAGAACGGGACCCAAATGACACTGGAGATGTCTTTGGGCTTGATCATAAATTGGATCCAAGTGAGGCAGTCATACAGAAGCCTTGGCCTCACTTTGTTTTCCAGAGTCATCAAAGTCCTTTGTCAGGACAAAAGTCTGGATGACTTGTGATGGCTTAGGATAAAAGTGGTTGACCTTGGAGTCCTCGATGTCTGACCAGGCTCCAAGTGCTCCACAGCATCCAAGTGCTCCACTGCATCCGCTTCCACTGCCTTCATGACCATTGGAACAAGCTGTTCTCATCTTTCCCTTCTGCCAGGAGTCTTCACATGCCTGGGGCAACCTCAGCTTTGTTTAGCCAGCTTGCCTGCCAAGATGAGTTAGCGTGCTCCAGCTTCTTAGAACCAAAGGTGAGAGCTGAGTGGCAGCTGGACACTAGAGGATGAGAGCAGCCCTGACATGGGCTCAGCAAGCCCTTTCACACCAGAGGTGCTGGTCTTCCCTGAACCAGTGCTAGCATTATGAATATTTATTATGCCATGTAGCTGCCTCTGGCTACTTCTAAAACTTAATAGCTGTGTGACCCTGGGCCAGTCACCTAAACTCTTGTCTCAGTTTCCCCATACATGAGTTAATAACCATGTCTATAATTCTTCACAGGGTTGGTGAGATGATCAAAAGACAATGTTTTACAAACACTAAAGAACTGTATTAATGTCAGTAGTAATTAACCCTATTCAGTTTCACTTCATCAAGTTCCACCCATTTGTCTAAGCAAAGGATCTTCATCACGGTTTATGAACTTTTTTTAATGTGATTGCTGTATTTCAAAGTATTTTATTTCGTTTGTAATCCTCTGTATTTTATTTTATACTTTTAAAAACTTTATTCTGAGAAAGAGTTCATGGGCAATAACTAGACTACCAAATAGGTTCATGATACAGAGGTGTAAATTTTCTCTTGGTCTCTATAGATCCCAGTTTTTCCCTCTCTAGATCTACCCCTTCTCACCCACAGATCCATTCTGCCTTGTGGTTGTTTCCTTTCCCACTAGAGGGAGCCTCTCCAGGACAGGGCCATGCCATCTGATCCATCTGCCTCCCTACTCACCACCTTAACATGGAGCCCACACACATCAGGCATCCATAAATGTTCACTGAATTAAATGAACATAAGGCTGGGCATGATCTGGGCCAGACAAGGGATTTGAACTATAGATTTTAAAGGATGGAGAGTTAGTGTGGTCATTAGATGAGGCCTTAAAGGACAAGTAGAATGTGAGTCATTACCTTCTCTATATAAGAGGTGAAGAGAAAATTAAGAGAGCCTTTTTGGAGGAAGCATTCTGTATGCTCTGTTTGAAACAGGTTTTTAATTTTTACTTATGGCACCCAATTTAGGGATTTGAACCTTGGCTTTTTATTGCATGACTTTATAGGGTCTGGATGGATTTTCCCAGAAACCTGTGCCCACACTGCAAAGATAATTGTAGAGCTAGAAAGCACTACATAAGGCAGGACTGAGTCATGAATGGTGTATGTTCAATAAAGGTCCACTAAGATGATGTCACCTTTTCTTCTTTTCTAGTGAATGAGATCATAGGAAGAGATATGTCCCAGAGATCAGTTTCACAAGGAGCAGCAGTGACAATTCAGCCACGTCAAGAGGTCCCTGACTCACTGGATTCAAGAATATCAGATGGAGTCCAAGAATGATGGCTCTTGAAGCTATAGATGTTCATTAACACCCGTGTACCTCCCGGAATAACTCTCTTCTACCACCTCTTCATTGACTTATTGTGCTTCCAATTCTGTGGCCTTCATGAACTGGAACTGTGTAGTCTTTGCATTGCCCCTTTTGTGGGGGCCTTTTTTTGACATAGGGACAGCATTTCTAAATCTCGTTCCTAGGACAGTGTATAAATGAACTTTGTAAAAATGAAAACAAACAATGTAGGATATTTGTGCTATTTAAAAGTGAGCTTTGCTTTTTCTGCATTTAAAGAGAATACTTTTATATTGGGGTGCTTTAAAAGTGTGAAGGTGCGTGCTCCGATAATCCCAGGCACAGCCCTGAATTAGAAGAATGATTGAATTCCTCTTCTCTATGCAGCTTTTTTTTAGGCAAGTGTCATAAATAGTTAGGAGTGGTTCCTACAGCTTCTTGCCACTAGAAAGACCTTCAGCTTTGATGTTTTAAAAAAAGAACTTCGACAAGAAAATCTTCCAGGGGCAGAGACCCACTAGCCAAAGCCTCTGAATATAGATGACGTCATGGGGGATGTTGTAGATTGATAGGGAGTAAGTGGAAATGTAGCTCTGCACATCTTTATAAATGTAGAGTATTGTTTGATAGATTGAGAAGAGACCATTCCATCATTGCAAGTGTTGGAATATGAATGACATTCCAAAATGTAAACGTTGTGTAACTTTGCAGGTAATTTCCCCATATTCTTCTCACACATGCTCCATACTGAAATAGTTTTCCTTATTCAGAGCCTTTCTCAGAATGATTGTGTTGACACACATATATAGCTATATAGAGATGTAAAAGTTGGGATTTTGACAGAAATCTCTCATTTTCAAAGCCACTTTAGAAACAGAAAATAGAGAAGTATTTGTAGGTGCTTTTGTGGTCTGTTCTGGCTGAAATTCTTCTTTGCAATCCAGTCCTCTTCTAGGGGTTCTTGGCTTTTGGGTTCTGATTAGAGGCATTGATTATTCTTCAGGCCTTCCCCTAAGAACCTGTCTAGATGCATCAGGGTCCATCTGTCTTTGAATCCAAAAGTTTAGGTGTAAAAGTTGTGTTGGTAAGAGCAAAGAAAGCATTTATGCTTAAGTATAATGGAGTAAGAGCTATTTTAAGTAAAGTAGGACAGAACAACAGAACTTTTGCCTCCTATTAGAATCGAGGGAGATGGATCTGTCGAGCTGGTATTGTAGGCCAGGGCTGCCACCCAGGCTTGAAAATGGGTCCTTTTTACTTCATCAGTTCTATATGCTGATCTAATTCCAACATTACTTCCATCTATGTTAATAGCTTTTTTTTCCCTAATGTAAGAGGCTTTTCCCCTTTGAGTTGGTCTTCACAGACTTCATCCTTAATAGAACAAAATAAACAACACTTAGAAAATTTTCTCAGCTTTTTCAAGGTGGTACATTGTAAACTTTAAGTCTGAATTTGCCTTCAGAGCCCCAACCTCAAAGGCCACCTGACATGTCAGACCCTCCATCATCTTCTATAAGGAGCTTAGGAGAAACCGTGGAACTCAGTTGTTCCTAAGCTGTTAAGTTGACATGAAATATAGTCATGTTATTTTCCACTGGTAAGTAAATGCAGCTTCACAAACCAGGGAAATTGTGCTGTGGCTGACATAACTTTGGGATGATTACCACTAACTAGTAACCAAGCACTTCTCAATAAGAAGCAAAGTAATCCATGAAGGCTGATGAGATCTAACCTGGTGCCACGCGTACTTTGTGAGAAGGCACAACCTTCCTGGGGGTGAATCGAAGATTCCTCAGATACTTCCTCTGTTCTCTTCAGGATAAAGAAGTTTATTTGATATTTTTAAACATCATTGGCCCATAGTATTTTTCAGAAAGGGCATGCCATTTCAAGTGGGGAAACTGCCCTTTGTGAATCAACTGTCATCACACATTAACCCATGGTCATTGTAGAGGACTTTTTAGAAGTTGATTTTTGTAATTCCAAGAGTGGGTTTGTCTTCTGAACACTTCGATTTTATCTTCTTTGATGAGTGCTGTTCACCTTTTCACCACTAAGCAGTCTGCTCCTAGGATTGAAGATGAAGGAACTAGAGGGAGCCCCCTGCTAGCTGTGTCTAGGCTGCCCCTACCCTGGTGAAGGTGCTCCTAAGCCTCACCTACTGTTGGCAGAAGTCTCCTAACTGTGAAGGATCTGTCTCTGAGGCCCTTTAGTGGGGATCTGCCTGGGCAGACAGCTGCTGGGAAGGAACGCTCTCAGTTAAACTCCTGCAACTGATCCCTAGCGTCCCTCACCCATCCAGGTGCTCTGCGCGAGGGCCAGTATGAAAGCCTGTACAATCCCGAGTTGCTATGCACTAAATTTTCTGATGCCTTTAAATACCTTGATGCCTGTAGACCTAGAAATGCTTTCCTGTGTAAAATTAAAATAGAGCTTTGGATATTATGTAAACGGTTTTGTATCTGCCTTTTAAAAGCTTCCGTACAAGGGTCTTAATATTTTTGTGGCTTGTATCCTAAAGACTGTTAAAAATTTCCTTGTGCAATGTAATGGTATAAAAAGCACACAACCCTCCTTTGTCAGGCTATGCAAATGAAGTCTCCATAGTACCCTGGGCCAGCCTGGTGGCAGACCCTGGACTCGGTCTGGAGACGGGTAGAGGGTTATTAGCCACTGGGGGTGGGGGGCAAGGAAGGGACGAAATGACAAGCCCATGGATCTGTGCGTTTGACAGGTGGGCTGTGAGGAATCTCCTGAAAAATCCCCAGCGTCCATTAGCCGGCTCCAGGTTGGTGGAACAACTCCTCGGCAAACCAAAGAGAAAAAGGGCCTGACGGCCGAGCCGCCCCTGATGCTTTGAAACTATTTTTGATATTCAGAATGGACGTCATTCCTCGAGGCTTAGAGATGGGTCCGCAAACTTTTATATTTAAAGAAAAGATTCATACAACTGTGCTAGATCATGTTTACAGAGCTATGTATTGTAATTTCATGTACATTTTGTATTTCAGACGTTTTGTAAGTTTTATGATTGCAGTGCTACTTGCATAAAACAAAGGGAAGAACTAGCATTTGAGGCTTTTCAATCATAGTGCTGAAATAAATGATGAAAGATCAAATGTGTCTTCATTTAAGCAACAGTAGTGCAAAGCTGCAAATGAGTCATGAAAATGGCCCCAGTTAAAGAGTTGATTAACAATTGTTTATTAAACACTTCCCTACGATGTGGCGGGCACAGGGCATACCCCCTCCCAAAATCAAACACCCCCACCTTTAAAAGAGCCCTTACCTTCTGTTTTAGAATGGATAAGTATCGATTCCAAGACAGGCATGAAGAGCTGGGTAATTAGCCAAGGTCACACAGTGCCCATCTCTCCATTGAGCCACCTAGCTGCCTCCGATCCCCTTCTTAATCAGACCCCCAATGGAACTGAGAATCAAACACCACTATTTCTTTGGGACCTGCAGGTCTTCTATCTTCATGCTTTGTCCATGTGGTAGCTAGCCCACCCGTGACCAACGTATTTCAAATCTCACGATGCTCCAGACCCTAGTGACAACAGAAGTCCAAAAAAAAAGCCAAGGTCCAAAAAACGATGCCCAACTCGATGCTCTCGCTTAGCCATCAATCTTTTAAAAATAAAAATGTTCACATTGAAAAAAAGATCTGAAGCACATACGTAGAAGTCGTTTTAAAGGGAGCAGTTTTTGTTTAGAAGTCTTTACTAGCACATGTTCAGATCCACTACACTGGTTTTGGTTTGTGTTTTTCTCACCAAGATCTATTTGCCTCATTGACCTGATAAGAAAATCTGAGAATAAGGACTTCAAGATTGGGGGTGGGGAGGTGGAGGTGGGTACACTTCATTCTATAAAAACATCTTAGCCCATTAGTGGTGCCATCTGTCAAGATAACCCTATCAAAACCCACACAGCAGGGGACAGCTGGGTAGCTCAATGGATTGAGATCCAGGCCTAGAGATGGGAGGTCCTGGGTTCAAATGTGGCCTCAGACACTTCCCAGCAGTGTGACCCTGGGCAAGTCACTTGACCCCCATTGCTTAGCCCTTACCTCGCTTCTGCCTTAGAGCCAATACACAGTATTGACTCCAAGAGGGAAGGTAAGGGTTAAAAAAAAAAAAAAAACCCACACAGCACCCTGTCCAATGCTAAACTCTGTATTTGTGTGGTGAGCAGTATTTCTACCTAAGGCAGTGGTGGCGAGCCTAAGGCACGGGTCCCAAAGATGGCTGCCCAACCCCCACCCAGAGTTCCTTACTAGTTCCTTACCCCGCCCCTCCACCCGGCAGCCAATGGGAGCACACAGGGAAAGCGGCAGGGCTCACAGGAGGCAGAGTGCTCAGATTATTCCCCTCCCCGCCCCCACGGGTGCTGAGGCCCTTCCTCACTTCCACCCAGCCGCCCAATGGGAGCTCTCCCTCCCCCTGTATGGGGGGGAGGGCGCAGCACTCCCATCACTGCCCAAAGGATTTCCTCTGGTGCCCCTCCCATTCTCACCTCCGCACAAGCAGGCTTCCCGCTGAAAACAGCCCCCCCTCCCCTTCAATCCTGAGGATCCTCTCCTCTCTCATGGAAGGGTAAGCAGGGAAGTGTCCAGAATCACCCCTTCTCCTGCCCCCCAGAAGTCTCACACCCTTGGGACCTCCCCGAGACCGTGGGAACGTGTGGCGCTTCTCTCTCAATAACTGGTCCATAAAGAAGTGACAGGTGAGATGGGAAGAACTCAGAAGCAAAACCATCAGCAGGGCCGTTCCTAGGGTGCTCAGCACCCCTTCTTTCAGCAGACACGTCCACGGCTTGATTTTTTCATTCTTCATCATGGAGAAGAGCCCGGAGAGAGGCCCCTCACTGGGGCGGGACTCTAAAAGACGCGGGGTGAGCCGTTTTTTTGTTTTTTTTTTTTAACTAGGATTGGCTGGGGGGGTGGAGAGCCTGGCCTGGAGGCCGAGGCAGGAGATCCTGGGTTCCAATCTAGCCTCTGCACTGAAACTCCCCGTGGATTCTAAAACAGCGGCATGGTGGCATCTTCCCCCTGCGTCTGCATCCGGGAAACTCTTCCCAGGCAGCCCGCACTGTCAGCAGGGCCCGGCACGACAGAACCAGGCAATTTTGTAAAAAGGCCCTGCCGGGTTTGGGCAGTATGTGCCCAGCAGAACCTGAGCCCCGCGTGGGCCTCCCAGGAACCTCCAGGTCACCGCGGCTAAGGAGGCCCCCCAAGGGGTGGGATGGGGCAGGGCCGGGCAGCGGCTCCTTAGGCGGGAGCGCCCTCTGCCGGCCAAATGTCGCCGGGGCTCTCCGTGGCCAGAATCAGGACAGAAGGCGGCTCTGCGGTGTTTTCCATCTTTTATTAAGGCTGTGCGCCCTCGGGGTCCCCCCCGCCCTGAGGCTGCCTGCCTTGGGGGGGGGGGGGCAGAGGGGAAGGGGAAGGAGGCCCAGAGGCCGCCATTCCCACGAAGTCTTGACCAGAGCAGTCCCACTGAGAGGCACAATGGACACATGTGTAAACAGGGACTCCCTTCTGCTTAATTGGTTTAAATTAAAAAAAAAAATAACATAACTTAAAAGGGCTCCAGGGGCCAGAGCAGGGTGGGGATCCTCCCAAACTTGAGGCCGTGCTTTGGGGTGGGCCCTGGAGGAGGGCCCAGCACTACTGGGGTCCACCTCTGCAGGATTCAAAGGCTGGGGAGCAGGAGACAAGGAGAGAGTTATAGGAGGATGAGGGGTGCAGGCGGGGGAGGAGGGAAGAGTCCCCCCCTCTTCCCCTCCCCTCCAAGGCACTGGGGCATCCCAGCCAGTGGGGTCCAGCCCTGTCCCCAGACGCAGCGGCGGCTCACACCAGGGAGAGCTGGACATGCTGACCGCCTAGAGTCCGGCCGTGCTCCTCGGCCACAGCCCTGCGGGCGGCGTCCAGGCTGGGGAAGGTGACCAGAGCATCGCCCCGAGGCCGGCCGCTGAAGCTGTGGAGGACCAGGACAGAGTCTGCCGGGAGCTGTGGGGGGACAGGGGGACCGGCTGAGTCCAGGCCCGGAGCGGCCGCACACGCGCCGCCCAGAAGCCATCACCACGCCAGGCCCAGAGCGAACCAGCAGCAGCCCGGACAGAGCCCTCTCCAGATCAGACAGATGGACGCCCTCCCAAGGCCCCGGGTTAGCTGATTGGCAGAGAAGAGCCGGATTAGTGGAGTGCCAGAGCCGAAGCCAGGCGGGGGGCGAGGAGCCCCCCCCTCTTACCTTCTCGGGGCCCTCACAGCTACAAGCACACCCATTCTTTGGGGGCCTGGAGCACGGGCCGAGGGGGGTCACCCACAGGGACCAGATTGGCGTAGTCATCAGGGGCAAGCTACGGAGGGTGACACAGGGTCAGGGAGGGAGGGCCGAGCCAGGTGCCAGGGTGCAACGGCGGAGGGACAGAGGGACGGGAGACAGGCCCTAGGGGGGAGGGAGGAGAGGCCCGGGACAGGCCTCTGTACCAACCTGACAGATCACCCCCAGTCTGTCGTCATTGAAAAGAGGGTTTTGTACACCCCAAGACAGAAAGAAGCACACACACCTAGCCCCCCACCCCCGGCACCCCGGGGAGACCCCGACCAGACCCAGGGCCAGAGCCGCCACGGAGGCCCAGGGGACTGGGGAAGGCTCACCTGGTAGCCCTGGAAGAAGCTGAGGATGTCCTTCACGCCGGCCGTGTATGGGAGCCCCTGCATCCTCACCAGCGCCCCGGGCTGCTGCAGGACCGAGGCCGGCGTGGGGGCCACCGCTGCTGAGGGAGCCGTGAGGTAGCCCACCGTGGTGGGGGACACTGGGGGGCTGAGGGGACGAGAGGGGGGACGTGAGGAGGGCAGACCCCCGAGGCCCCCCACAGCTCTGAGCACGCTCGGCCAGAGAGGAAGGGAGGCGCCCCCAGCCCAGCCTACCTGGGGTAATAGGTCGTGTAGTTCATGTAGAGCTGAGTGGCCGGAGGGGGGTAGTAGGTGACAGGCGTGGGGGCCGAAGGCGCCCTGGCCGCGGGGAGGAGAGCCGACGGGGGATAGAGGGCGGCCGTCGCCTCGGTGGGGATCACGGCCGTGGCTGTCTGGAAGGCGGCGTAGGTGGGAGGGGAGAGACCTGGGAGCAAGAAGGCCGGATTTATGTGAATAAGAACCTGCCAGCCTGGTGGGGGAGACCCCGGGCAGAAGAGGACGGGGTCTCCAAACCAGCCCAGCAGGGGTCAGCACTCACAGGGCAGCTTGCAGGGCGGGGGGGACAGGCCGCTGCGGCTCAGCGAGCCCCCCATCAGCACGAGGCTCATCTCCTCCCCGGAGCAGGGGAACACCTCCACGTAGCGCTCCTTCATCATCTTCTTGTGGCACCTCTGGGCGGCCACGAGGGCTCGGTCAGCAGACTTCATCTGGATGAAGGCGTCTCCCGACGGCCGGCCCTGCACGCACCAACGCTTCACCGCGTGCCCCGGAGGCCCGGCCCCCTCCCCCCAGAACCCCCTCCCTCCCCGGCCCAGCCCTTCACCTGCTGATTGAGCACCATGTGGACCCCGTGGGGCCGGATGTCCCCGGCCGCCTCCCCCAGGAAGCCCAGGATGTCGTCGATGCTGGCGGTGTAGGGCAGACCCCGGAGGCGGACGCAGTCCCGGACGCCGGCGCCCGCCAAGGGGAAGGGGGCGGGCAGCACCGGGATCAGCGGGGCCGGGAGCGTGGGGATCAGCGGGCTCGACATGTAGCGGTTCAGGACCTGGCCGAGAGCCAGAGAGGGCCGGTCAGAGACGGCGGGAGGCCCCCCACCCCCAGCCCGCCCCGGGGAGAGCCGGCACCTGCTGGACCTCGGCCGCCGTGCTCCGGAACAGCTCGATGTAGCGTTTGCCCAGGATGCCCTTGTGCTTGCGCAGCGCGCCCTGGGCCAGCTCCTCGCAGGCAAACAGGGCGAAGGCGTCGCCCGTGGGGCGCCCATCCGGGTAGCGGACGAAGAGCAGCCCCTCGGGACCGCCGGTCACCGGACACTCGGGGCCCAGGAAGGCCAGCACGTCCCCAGGGGTGGCTGTGAAGGGCAGCCCCCGCATCCGGATGATCACCTGGTCCTCCCGGGACAGGAACTGGGCCACCTCGTGGGACGTGCCTGGGGAGACGCAGAAGAGACTCTGGAGGGACACCCACAGGGCGCACCCCGGCTCTACGCGGGCACCCACGACCACCCAAAGGCGCCGTGGCAGCAGCAGCCTCGACGGAGCCCCGCACAGGGCAGGCGCCGTCCATGGCGGCCCCTAGAAGCGGCCCCAGGTTCGGACCGTCCCAGAGTGGCAAGATCAGAGGAAAAAGAAGCGACTAGTCTGGGGTGCCGCGCGGCCTCAGACACCCGCGTGGGACCGGGCCAGCCGCTTCACCCCCTTTTGCCTCGGTTTCCTCGTCTGGAGCACGAGCCGAGAAAAGGCCCACCCCCGGCGCCTCGGGCTCCCCCTCTGCGTCGGGGCACTCACCCCCTGCGATCTTGAGGAACTCCTCCCCGGAGGCTTTGTAGACCTGGGGACAGACAGACGGACACATGCCCTCGTTGGCCTGGGGGGCTGCTCCCCGGCTCCGCAGGACGCTCCTCCCCCTCCCACGGGCGGCGCTTAACCCCGAGTGTGGGCAGGTGGCGGCCGCACCTCGATGTAGCGGGCGCCCATGTGGTGCTTGTGCCGCTCCAGCGCCAGGTCTCTCTGCTCCGAGTCCACGAAGCGGACGAGCGCCTCCCCGTTCCTCCGGCCCTGGGCGTTCAGGCACAAGGCCACGCCGCCCCTGGGGGGTCAAAGACGGGACGGTCATCCCCGGCTCCGGGTCCGCGGCCCCCCCCCCCCGAGCCCCTCAGCCCCCCTCACTTGGCGATGTTGAGCCCCTTGAAGAAGCGGGCGATGTCCTGGTCAGACGACTGCCAGGGGAGGCCCCTCGCACGCACCACCGTCTCGTTGTCCACCACCTCGGCCTTGCTGCTGCGAGGACAGACGCCAGAAGGTGGGGAGGGCGCCCCGGCCCCCCCCCCGCCCCCGTCCTCCTCGCTCCAGCCTCTTACCAGGGTCCCGAGTCGTACTTGCACTTGACTGTCTCAGGCTCGGTGAACGTGTGATCTGAGAGAGAGAAGCATGCGGCTGGGGGCGGGGCACCCCCGGCGGCCCCCCGACAGCCCGGGGACCCCGGCGGGGAACTCACTTTGTTCTGAGAGGAGGTGGCAGACGATGGTCACCATGGTCTTCACCTCCCACACCCCAAAGTCGTCCTCGGCCGCGTCCGTCTCCAGGCCCATGTCTGAGGTGGGGGGGACGCGTGAAGGAGAACAACGTGCGTGCCGGGGGCGGCCACGGGCGAGACAGACAGACGGGCAGGCAGGTGTGCAGACACAGGGAGAGGTGCAGACAGACGGGGCAGACACACAGGTAGATACAGACAGAGACAGACGGGCAGACACAGGCAGGCAGACACAGACAGGTAGATGCAGACAGACACAGACAGACGGGCAGACACAGGCAGGCAGGCAGACAGGTAGATGCAGACAGACACAGACAGACAGGCAGACAGACCCCCCCCCAGGGCCCAGGCCCCCTGCTCAGAGCCCACGTGTGCAGCTGGCCTCAGGGAAGGATACTCTGGGCCATGGCGGCCACAGTGAGGTCCCGGGCAGGTCCGGCCTCGGGGCGCCGGGCGTGGAACTCTCTGCGCAGGTCATAGAAGGAGAAGAAGGCGTCGGGCAGCACCAGGTTCTGGGGGGCAGAGAGGGCAGTGAGCGGGGGGAGCGGGGGCGCGTGGCAGCCCCCCCCCAGCCTGCACCCCCCGGCACCTTTCTGGAGGCCTCCGGGTGGAGGACTTGGCGCACCAGGAGCGGCCCGTCCGTGCACAGCGTGTAGGCGCCTCCGCCCAGGAGCTCCACATCTCCGGACACCAGCTGGGAGAACTGGAGAAGGAGCGCAGGTGAGGGGTGAGCTGCGGGGCCAGCCCCCCCCCCGGGGCCCCCCTTCCCGCCAGGCCTGGGGGCTCTAGGAAAGGGCTCTGAGGCCCCCGGGAGGATGAAGCAGGAGGAGGAAGCCGGGCCCACCCCCCGCAGCACCCCCAAACCCCAGCTCTCCCTTGGGGTC
>NC_058131.1:61180626-61197300 GCF_016433145.1 Gracilinanus agilis | reverse complement strand
GGGCAGGTTATTTGTATAGTCCCACGTGGCTCAGGCGGATTTAGGTGTGTTGTGTGAAATGGCGAGTGTCTGGAGTGTTCCCGAAAGTGAATTTGCCCGGGGGGGGGGCGGGTTTAGGGGGGTAGCTAGAGTCTTGTGTGTGAGAGGGGGAGATTCCTTGTGTCTTTAGGGAGGCAGAGGGTGGTGTGGGTCAGGAAGGGTGAATTTAGCCTCTGGATGTTGTGCGTGGCCCCAATCCCACCCTGCACAGGATTTCCACGGCCACTTAGATGAGAAAATTAAAGGCATTCAAGTCAGCTTCCCCTTCCCCTGTTCCACACTTCGGGACTCCTCTCAGTATCCAACAGGCTCCTCCATTCCTTTCCCAGTTCAACTCAGAAAATGAACAAACACTTTCTTGTTGGTCCAGAAATGATGTGTCCACGGCTTTGCCTGCCCGGGGAGCTCCTGGTCTCCGTGGGAGGGCAGCCAGTGTGGAAGTAAATATTTACAAATGAGAGAGATACAGGATAAGTTCGACACAATCGACAGAGAGGAGGCTCGTAGAATGAAGGGGGACCAGAAAGACAACTTGTGGAGAGTGAGATTTTTAGCTGTGACTCGAAGGAAACCCAGAATTGGACACTTGAAACTGGACATCTCCCAAACTGAACACATTATTCTTCTCCCTAATGTCCCTATTTTTGTAGGAGTTGAGTGGGGGTGGATGGGTGGGAAGGACGGGGAGAGAAGAAGAGGAGGAGGATGGATAGAGTATCAGGCCTGGAGTCTAGAGGTCCTGGGTTCAGTTCTGGCCACAGACACTTCCCAGCTGGGTGACCAAGTCACTTAACCCCCATTGTCTAGCCCCTATAACTCTTTTGCCTTAGAACCAATACTAAGACAGAAGATAAGGGTGCTGTTTTGTGGGGGTTTTTAACTGTCTAAAGGTAAGGGTTTAAAAAATAAATCATACTATCATCCTTCTAGTCACCCACACTGGTATCCTCCATGTCATGCTCAGCTCTAACAATTGGCAATCAGTAGATAAGTCTTGACATTTCTACCTTCATGACTCTGTAGCCCCCTTCTCTACCCTCACACTCCCACAGCCCTGGTGCACTCTATAAACATTAAGTTTCTATTCTGTGCAGGCACTGGGATGAAGCCTGGGGACACAAAAAGAGACAAGAGAGAATCCCTGCCCTCAGTCTAAAAAGAGAAGACTAGGAGCAAACAAATTATAGACAGAATAAATGGGACCTAACTGACCTAGGGCAGGCTCTAGAATGAAGAGGGCTCCAGAAAGGCTTCCTGAAGAAGATGGCATTCCAGATGGGATCTCAAGGAAGCCAGGAAGGGGAGAGCCAGAGAAAATGTCCAGAACTGAGAGCTGGGCTGTCCTGTCTGTGGAACAGCCAGGAGGCTAGTGTCGCTGGATCAGAGAGGACGTGTCAGAGCAAGGGATAAGAAGGGGCCAGGTTATGAAGGGCTCTAAGGGTCAAACAGAGGATTTTATATCTCATCCTGAGAATGAATAATAGGGAGCCACTGGAGGTTACTGAGGAGGGGTAGAGACATAGTTGGGCCTGACTCTAAAGAAATCAATTTATTTTGATGAGGAATGGAGGATGGATTGGAGTGGGGAAAGACACGGGGCCAGCAGACCTACCAGAAGGCTATTAAAATAGACCAGGCTGGAGGATGAGAGCTTGCAAGACAGGAATGATGACTGTGTCAGAGGAGAAAGGGGGTGGGGTATTCAAAAGACATTGACTAGGTGAAATCGACAGGCCTTGGCAAAAGGAGGAGGGGCCAGTGGAAGATGACAGGTTCCCCACTACAGGGACTAAGAGAATCCATGCGATGGAGAGCCAAGCCTAGAGAAGGGAGGTCCAGGGTTCAAATATGACCTCAGATACTTCCTAGATATGTGACCCACTTGGCAAGTCACCTAACGCCCCACCCCCCACACACACACACTGCCTAGCCCTTACTGCTCTTCAGCCTTGGAACCAATACACTGAATTGATTCTTTTATATATATATATATATATAATTTTATTTATTTTTCCATAGTTACATGATTTATGTTCTCTCCCTCCCTTCCTCCCAGAGCTGACAAGCAATTCCTACAGTATTGATTCTAAAAGGAAAGGGTTCAAACAAGCAGTAAAAAGGAAGTTAGGAGGGGAAAAGACTCTTGAAGCACGATCATGAGTTTGGTTTTAGACATGCTGAGTTTAAGATGTCAACTAGATACATCCAGTTATTTTTTTTTGTAATGAATATAAGGATATAATATATATGTGGAAAACTATTAACATCATTGACTATATCAATAACAAAAGCAACAGTGGGAAAAGACATAATAAAACTATTTGTAGAAATGATGGTACATGTGGAAAATCCTAGAGATTCAACTAAAAAGCTAAGCGAAATAATAATTTTAGCAAAGTACCAGGATGGTATATCAGCAATTACAACCCTTCAAATTGATTCTTGATCAATTTCTGACGATCTTAGGAGAGATATTAACAAAGTTCTTCAGTTTGGCCAGGGAAGCCTGGACTTTAGTGGGGGAACCGGCCCCTGGGAGCCCACAATCTTTTTTTATTATTATTATTATTATTTAATTATTTAATTTTTTAAGAACCCCTTAACTTCCGTGTATTGGCTCCTAGGTGGAAGAGTGGTAAGGGTGGGCAATAGGGGTCAAGTGACTTGTCCAGGGTCACACAGCTGGGAAGTATCTGAGGATGGATTTGAACCTAGGACCTCCCGTCTCTAGGCCTGACTCTCAATCCATTGAGCTATCCACCTGCCCTGGGAGCCCACAATCTTGCCTTGAACATTTACCTTACCATACTTCCTCTATAGTTAGCCACAATTATATTCTTCAGGGTATTTATTTGAGAGGGGAATTTTCCCTGACACCCATATCATTTATTCCTTATTAGTTGTTCCTGAAATAAACCCTGTTTAGTTTTGTTTTTTAAAAAAATCAGCAGAGAAGTTAGGACAGGATTGGCAGATTTGAGAATCATCAGCATATACAGATGATAATGAAGTCCTTGGATACTGCTGAGATCAAGAGAAAAAGATAGGGAAGAGGGCCCAGGCCAAAACTCTGTGGGGTACTCCTGGTTATGGGGGGGGCATCTGGATAAGGATTCAGCAGAGGCAGAGAAGGAGAGGACAGCTGGGGATATGAACCAGGACAGAGTAAGGTCCTAAAAACTTAGAAGAGAGGATGGAGGGAGAGAGGGGGAGCAAGGCTGAGAGAGGTCCAGGAGAATGAGGACTGGAAATAGGTCCAATCCTTGGTAACTTGGGACAAAGCCCTTTCAGAGCAATGATGAGGTTACGGGCTGGATCCTAAAGGATGAAAAAAGAAAGTGAAGCTTTAATGGCCCATTTAAAGAGGTTAGCCACAAAGGAGAGAAGGATCTAGGAAGGACCAAGTAAAGATTTCTGGAGAATGGGAGTGATGTGGACTTGTTGGAAGGCAATAGGGAAGGAGTTCTTAGACAAGGAGAAATTGAAAATAAGTGCTAGAAGGACTGACAGGATGGAATAGGACTGCTTGAACAGATAGTCTTTGTAAGGCTCATCACTGGAGACAGGGTGAAGAAGGGAAGAATGGAGGCATATAAGCAATAGGAAATGAGGAAGAGGTCAGAAGAAGCAGCTCATGGCCAATGGCCTCAAATTGTTCCATAAAAGATGAGGCAAGGTTCTCAGCTGAGAGAGTGGAGGGAAGAAGTTTGAGGAGAGATGAAGAGATTTGTAAGAGCCACTGTGGATAATGGGACAGGAAGTCCATGCAGAAGTGTAGTAGGGTCCCCTGGCAGCAGTGAGGGCCCAGCTGAGTTTTATAAATAAAATTGTAGTGGACAAATGATATGTACAGTAGTCATATCAAACAGTTCCATGGCCCTCATCACCTCAAGCTTAGATTACTGCAATAGCCTATTATCTGGTCTCCTTCCTCTCTCCTCCCCTCCCTCATTCAATACACCAGTGGTTCCCTACTATTTTTAGGATAAAATATAAAATCTTCTTGTTTTAAAAGCCTTCCATTTCTTAACCCTTTCCTACCCCTTCTCTCTCTCTCTCTCTCTCTCTCTCTCTCTCTCTCTCTCTCTCTCTCTCTCTCTCTCTCTTTCTTCCTTTCTTTTTCTCTCTCTCTCTCTTCCTTCCTTCCTTCCTTCCTTTTTTCCTTCCTTCCTTCCTTCCTTCCTTCCCTCCTTTCTTAGTTTCTTTCCTTCTTCTTAATACATGTATAACCCAGATCGAATTGCCTGCCAACCTCAGGAGAAGGGAGACAGACAAGTTCAATCACATAACTTTGGAAAACGTATGTGGAAATTTGTAATTATATATAATTGATAAAAAATAAATAAAATCCCTTCGTCTATCAACCTTTTCTAGCCTTTGATCTTAGTGCTTTCCCTCTGAGTTTCTCCCTCGTTGCTCCTACCAATATCTGGTTTGTACATAATTGTTTGCCAGTTTTCTGCCCCATACACTAGGGATCTCTGTACTGTATTTTCAACACTTGGCTCATAGTAGGTGTTTAGTAAATCCTGGTTGATCGATGCTTACAAACACACCCCTCGAAGAGCGGTTGTGTAATTACTATTATCTCCACTTTCATGAGGAAATGGATGTTCTGAGCCAGGCTGGGTAGTAAATGAGAGATCTTTGAATTCCTCAGGTCACTTCTGAGACATGGATATATTGACAGGCAATAAGGAAGCAGTCAATGGACAGGAAAAGACTTAGTGAGAAAGCAGGGATGCTAGACAGGGCAATCTCCAGGAGAAGGGATGAAATGGGCTCGGTCCTGTATATAGAAGCCTTGATCAGATATTATATACCAGGCACCTTGCTAGGTCCTGAGGCTCCAAAAAGGTAAAAGGAAATAGCCCCTGTCTTCCATAGGCTTAGATTCTAAAGGAAACAACTGAACATATAAGTAAATAAAAAACAATCATACTAATAATAGCTAGTGTTTACTATATGCCAGGCCCTGTACTAAGCACTTTACGATTATTATCTGATTTGATCCCTCACACCTAGGAAGTAGGTGCCACTATTATCTCCATTTTATAGATGAGGAAACTGGACAGAAGTGAAGTGACTTGCCCAAGGTCACACAGCTAGAAAGTCTCTGAGGCAAAATTTGAACTCAGGTCATTCTGACACTAAGCCTTTTGCTCTATCCATTGATTTACCTAGCTGCCAACAAACATTTATCAATAATTAAATACTATACTAGGCACTTTGTTAAAATCTGGGAATATTTTTTTAAAGCCAAAAACATTCCTTTTCCCTCAAGGAGGTCACAGTCTAGCAGGAAGATCATATGCAAATAATTATATGTTGTTGTTCAGTTGAATCTGACTCTCAGTGACCCCATTTGGGGGTTTTCTTGGCAAAGATACTGCATTTCCTTCTCCTGTTCATTTGACAGATGAGGAAACTGAGACAAAGTGAAGTGATTTTTCCAGGAGTCACAGAGCCAGTAAATAATTATGCACATAATAGATATATATACAGAGGTGATTGGAAGCACATGGAATATAGAGAGTTATGGAGGGTAGGAGAAGTCTCTTGTATAAGGTGACCCTTGAATCAATAATCATATAAAAAAGTTATAAATCCCTCTTGATTAGAGAAACGCAAATTAAAACAATTCTGAGGTACCCCCTCACACCTAGCAGATGGAACAATATGACAGTAAAGGAAAATGATAAATGTTGGAGGGATGTGGCAAATCTGGGACACATTGTTGATGGAGTTGTGAACTGATCTAACCATTCTGGAGGACAAATTTTGGTACTATGCCCAAAGGGCTACCAAACAATGTACACCCTTTGATCCTGTAATGGCACTACTACATCTGTATCCCAAAGAGATAAAAAAAAAAGGGGGAGGGGGAAGCTACTTGTACAAAAATATTTATAGCAGCTCTTTTTGTGAGGACAAAGAATGGAATTTGGAGGGATGTCCATCTGATGGTGATGGAATACTATTATGCTATAAGAAATGATAAGCAGAAATATTTTAGAAAAAGCTGGAAAGATCTGCATGAACTGATGCAGAGCGAAATAAGCAGAACCAGGAGAATACTGTACACAGTAACAGTAATATTGGACGATGATCAATTGGGAAAGCCTTTCAGCAATACAATAATCCAGGACAATTCTGAAGAACTTGTGGCAAAAAATGTTACCCGCTTCCAGAAAAAGAACTGTTAGAGTCAGAATGAAGCTCAAAGTAGATAATTTTTCACTTTAGTTTGATTTTTTATTTGGAGGCTTAAGTTTTATATGAGTATTCTCTTATAACAATGAACAATATAGAAATATGTTTTGCATGATATACATGTATAACCCAGATCAACTTACTTACCAACTCCAGGCACAGGGAAGGAAGGGATAGAGAGACTATTTGAATCAGATAGCTTCAGAAAACTTATGTGGGAAATTGTTTACATGTGATAAGTAAAATAAAATATCTTTTTTTTTTAAGTGGCCCTTGAGGGGCAGCTAGATGGTAGAATAGATAAGAGTGCCAGGTCTGGTGTCAGGAGGATCTAGGTTCAAATCTGGCCCATTCTCCTCTTCTGCTCTCTTAGAATCCCATTCTTTTGGTCTTTATATTAGACTTGTGCCATTCGCAATCCTTCCATCATCAACCATCATACAATTACAGAAATCTGTTTTCCCCAAAAACATAGTGCATAGATTCATTTCCCCCTCTTTCCTTTCCTCCACTAAGCCAGGAAGATGATGGTGTAAAGATGGGATTGACTCTCCCCTCGAATACTTTTAAATTTAATCAACCAAAAGCATAGACACCTCTACTTAACACTAAGTAAGGGAGGTTCACAAGCCACTTGCTAAAGTGAGTGACAACTCAGAAAGGACTGACCACCCCCTGGGTAGCGCTAAGCAAATTTAAAGACTGCAACTGATCCCTATAAAGTGGAGGAAGGGACAGGAAGTGATATAAAAAAAAGGATTATAAAAGGTGATGAATTTCCTGTGCATGGGGTCTTCTTCCTGAATTTTCAGTTTGGAGGATCTTGGATTTGCACTGTGGTTTGGAGCTACAACTTGGGCCTGGGACTCTGGATCTTGGACTGCTTCTGGTATCTTCTCCCTAAGGAGCTTTGGCTTGGGTGAGTGAAAAACTGACCCTCCTTTCCTGGCTTCTGGAGAGATTAGTTCTGGAGAGGGCTCCCCTTCTTGGATGAGGCCGTGTGGATTGAACCCTTATTTAATTCACCACCGAATCCTACGGCTGAGAGGTTAATGAGCCCTGCCTGGGTTGAGCTGGGGACTGGAGCAACATTAGGGTGATAGGCTAGACATTTTCTCTACCCTCCTTTACATTTCTCTACTTTCACTTTTGCCATCTCTTTGAAAATAAAACTATTGAAAGTCATTTTGTCTTTAGCTATAATATTTTTAAATTGGCAACCGCAGCATTATCTTAAAATTCTCATATATTTAGTACAACCACAAAATTTAATTCCCTGCAATGGCCCATTTCCTGCTCCTCTGTTGAATTTTCCATTCTCTTCTACCATAACTCAGAAATCTCTCTCCTCCTTTGAGGTTGGCTTCATTCAAACATGGGGAAGCTAGGTGGTTCAATGGGTAGAATACCAGGTGTAGAATCAAGAAGACTTAGGTTCAGACCTGGCCACCTACTTTGCCTCAGTTTCCTCATCTGTCAAATGAACTGGAGAAGGAAATGGAGACCATTCTTGTATCTTTGCTAAGAAAACCCCAGAAGGGGGCACAATGAGTCAGACAAGACTGAAATGACTTTCTGAGGGATTTATTGAAAAGAAAGCTTCCCATATTCAGAGGAAGAACTGCAGGAGTGGAAACACAGAAGAAAAGCAACTACTTGAACACATGGGTTGAGGCGAACATGATTGGGGATGTAGACTCGAAACTACCACACCAATGCAACTACCAACAATTTGGAAATAGGTCTTGATTGATGACATGTTAAAATCAGTGGAAATGCACACCGCCAATGGGAGGTGGGGGAGATAGGAGTGGGAGTGGGTGAAGGGGAAAGTGAGAGCATGAATCATGTAACCAAGTTAATTTTTCTAAAAAACAAAAATTATTTAATAAAAAAAATTTTAAAAAATGACTGATCAATAAGCACCATTCAAATATATAAGCCTACCCTGTTCCCTGCCAGCCACAATAATTCTTTCCAAATTATTCTAACTTTCTTTTTTTTTTTCCTTTAAACCCTTACCTTTTCTCCTAATATCAATTCTGAGTCAGAAGAGCGACAAGGGTTAGGCAATCAAGGTTAAGAGACCAGGATCACACAGCTAGGAAGTGTCTGAGATTTGAATTCAGAGCCTCCTCAATTCTAGGTCTAGCGCCTTATCCACTGTGCTACCTAGCTGCCTCTTATTCTAACTTTCTCAAGGAATTCAATATTTAGTCCACCACCTTCTTCTCTCCAGCAGCCTTCTAGATGGAGACTTCAGTTTATGTGTAGACTTTCCTCCTCTGACACCCTTTGCTTCCCATTCTTTAATCCCTTCAACAGTCATGATCTAGATTTCCACTCCTCAATCTTGTCATCGAACCACCATAATGGAGGGTGCCACCTCCATTACCTGTAATTCTAATATTCCCCCATCCTTCCATCTCTCCCAGGATCTCACCTAATGCCCTTTCATGCTTTCCCAGACCACCACCCCTGCTCTGGCCTCTTCTCTTGTCATATCCCCCTTGCCTGGGATTCTCTTCCCTTCTCATCTCTGCTTTCTGGGACCTTCCCAAACCTGGGCATCATCCTCAGCTCCTCCCTCTGTCTCACCTCCTCTTCTCATCCAATCTATTGCCAAAATCTTGTCAATTCTACCTTCATTAGACTGGGAGCTCCTTGAGAATGAGGACGGTCTTTTATTTTCCTCTGGATCTCCAGTATGGTGACTAGTACATAGTAGGCACTTAATAAATATTGTTTAGTAACTGACTGATATGTGCCATGCTCCTGGTCCTCATCACCTCATGGACTACTGCAATGTCCTGATGGAGTCTGCCTCCTCAGAGCTCTCCCCACTACAGCCTGGCCACCATTCAGCTGCCACATGGTGATATTTCTAGACCACAGAGACCTGCATTTCTGATCATATCACATATGGGTTAATAAATTCCAGTAGCTCCCTTATCACCTCAAGGATCAAATATAAAATCCTTCGGGATTTTTTTTTAAACTCTTACCTCTGTCTTAGAATCAGTATTAAGTATCAGTTCCAAAGCAGAAGAGCAGTAAGGGCTAGGCAATTGGGATTAAGTGACTCATCTAGGGTCACACATCTAAGAATTGTCTGAGGCAGAATTTGAACCCATGAACTCCCATCTCTAGATCTGGCTCTCTATCCACAGAGCCACCTAACTTTTAATGCCCTTCATAACCTAGACCCTTCCTGCTCTTCCAATCTTTTTCTTCCTAGTTCTGGCCCCCAGGGAACGACTGATTTCAGTGACCCTGACTTCTTTGCAGTCCACACTTTCCATATTCTTCCCCTATCTACCTATTCTGCCCAGCAATCTCTTTCCTCCTTAAACATAAGGCACCCCATCTCCTAACTCTAAACATTTTCACTGGCTCTGCCTGGGTGCCTGGATTTTTCTTCCTCATTTCCTTTTGGCTTCTTCAAGTCCCAGCTAAAATCCCAAGTTCTGCAAAAAGTCCTTCTCGGTTCCCTTTCCCTGTATAGAACACAGAAAGTTAAAAACAAACAAACAAAAACAAAAACATGCTGCCATCTGTATCAAGACTCCATCAGTTTTCTCCCTAGAGAGAGATGGCATTTTGGATCACAAGTCCTTCAGGATTGTCCTCCTTAAGCATATCTTGTTTGCACAGAGTTGTTTGTGTTGTCTTCCCCTTGGATTCTGAGCTCCTGGAGAGACGGAACTGGATTGGGTTTTTTTGTTTGTTTGTTTGGTTGGTTTTGCCTTTCTTGATGCCTGGTAGCCCAGGAGCAGTTTACTAAATGCTTGTTGATCGACTGATTTCTCTCTCTTCCAAATCTTGTCCTAATAGGTGACCAGTTCAACTTAACACTATTCCATCCTTGAATCTCTTTTCCCTTTGCCTTATGGATGCTCATTCCTTTCCAAACTCCAACCTAAGGAACTCCCATCCACTTTCTCTTGCTCCTACATGCATGCTTGGATGGAAAAAGTCACACAACTGGGTGTGACTACCCAGGTCCCTTATGTAATCTCAGCTGGGCCCTTCCTGCTGTTGGCTGTCACAGATCTTAGATAAACTAGTTTCAGGAAGGGCCTCAGAGACAACTAACCTAACTCCCAAATGGAGAGAAATTGAGGTGAAGGAAACTTGTCCATGGGCCCGAAGGGAGTATCAGAAGCAGGATTTGAACTCAAGTCCACTGACTGATCTCTTTCCATGGTATCACACTGCCATTCCGTACTGTTGCTATTCCTAGATTGGCTTTCCATCCCATATCCCTCAGCATCTGTTCCAAACCTCTTCTGGAGCCACCCATACCACCAATTCTGTGGAGGACGTCACCATCCTTTGAGTCACCCACGTTTGGAATCTTCCTTGCCTTTTCATTTTTGCCCACCACTCACATCCGATCTGTTGCCAAATTTTGTCAGTTTTACTTCCACAGAGTTGTGAACTGAATGGTCCAGCCATTCTGGAAAACAATTTGGAACTATGCCCAAAGGGCTATAAAACCTTTGACTCGGCAAGACCACTCCTAAGTCCACATCCCAAAGAGATAAAAAACAAAAAGGAAAAAGTCTTTCACGTACAAAAATACTTAGAACATTTTTCTTAAACCCTTACCTTCCATCTTGGAGTCAATACTGTGTATTGGTTCCAAGGCAGAAGAGTGGTAAGAGTAGGCAATGAGGGTTAAGTGACTTGCCCAGGGTCACTTAGCTGGGAAGTGAGAACAATATTTTTTTGTGGGAGCAAAGAATTGGACATTGAGGGCATGCCCATCAATTGGGGAATGGCTGAATAAGTTGTAGTATATGATTGTGGTGGAATACTGTTGTGCTATAAGAGCTCAGAAAAGCCTGGGAAGACTTACATGAACTGATTCAAAGTGAAAAGAGCAAAACTAGAGAATGCTGTACACAGCAATATTCTATGATGATTGGCTGTGAATAGCTTAGCTTAACTCTGGAGGATTTATGATAAAAAATGCTATCTACCTCCAGAGAAAGAACTGATGGAATCTCAATACATGCTTTTAAAAAACTTTATTTTTCTTGGTTTTTCCCCCTTGATCTGTGTTTTCTTTCACAACATGACTAATATGGAGATATGTTTTGCATGACTGCACACGTATAACCCATATCAAGTTGCTTGCCTTTGCAAGGAGAGGTGAGGGCAAGGAAGGAGAGAAAGAGAGAATTTGGAACTCAAATTTTAAAAAACGAATGTTTGAGATTGTTTTTACATGTCTGTGGGAAAAAATAAAATAATAAATGTTTTCTGAAATGTTCCTTTCCACCATATAGCCCCCATCCTTCCCCTTCTCTCTATTTAGATGGTCATCTCACCACAGAAGTTTAGACCCTCATTACCTCTCCCCCAGGGAAGGGCAAGAGCCTCCTTGTCTCCAGACTCTGCCCTGCCTCATCATCTCCTCATGCTGCTACCAAAATGACATTCCCAAAACTTCCCCGGCTCTCTTTTGTGCCTCAGTGGGCTAACATGCAAACTCCTCCATGTGGCTTTAACAGTCTTTACCATCCCAACTCCAGTCCATCTTTCCTGTTTAATTATCTTTTTCCTTCATGAATTTCACCTTCCATCCAATTGGCCTCCTGGCTGTTCCCGGTGTATGAGGACTGCCTCTACGTCAGGTACTTAAGCTCGGGGACTTGGAGTCTAGAAGACACAAGTTCAGATCTTGCCTCAGACACCTAATAGCTGTGTGACCCCTGGGGGAGTCCCTTAGCATCTCTGGTGCCTAATCTATAAAATGGGAATAATAATAGCACCTTGTCTCACTGGGTTTCTGTGGTTATCAAATGAGTTCACATATGTAAAGCACTTTGAAAACCTTAGAGTGGGCTGTACTATCCGCCGTTATTAATGCCTGGAATAGGCTTCCTTCTCTCCTCATCCCCATCAGAATTCCCTGCTGTTTTCAGAGCAAACCTCCCACATCAAGTCTCTTCTGACCTCCCCATTCACTACTACCCCTCCCTGGAAAGTACACACACACACACACACACACACACACACACACACACACACACACACAGATACAAGCATGTATTGTTTGTGTGTTGTATGATTACATATTACATATAACACATGTTATGTATAAATATCCTATATATTATGTTATAAAGTATGTATATATGTTTATATTGTGTATATAGGTATACATCTTTATACGTATATATTTACTTTTACACATATTTTAGATGTCCTTTTCCATGTCAATGTTGTCCCCCTAACTCCAACAGAATTTAAGCCCCTTGCGGATAATAACTCTCATTTTTGCCTTGTCTCTAGGACAAACAACTACGATAGTATTTTTTTTTAACTCTTACTTTCTGTCTTAGTGACAACTCTAAGATAGAAGAGCAAGGGCTAGGCAAGCAGGGTTAAGTGACTTGCTTAGGGTCACACAGCCAGGAAGTGTCCGAAATCAGATTTGAACCCCTGCCCAGGCACAGTGCTCTATCCACCGGTCACCTAGTTGCCCCCTTTCAATTGTCTTTTGGTTGGTCACTCTGCCTCAAGTCCCTCCCTGCTCCAGTCCACACAGTTCTGGCCATATCAGCCTCCATTCAATAAACTCCCAAGGCTCCTCTCACTTTTAAGATCAAATAGAAAACCTTCTTCTTGGCATTCAAAGCTCTTCATAACCTGCCTCTGCTGACCTTTGTAGGCTTCTTACACCTTTCCCTGCCTTCTCCCAACCCATGGCTGCTCTTCCCACCAGATCCTCTCCCAACCAACCATTTTCACTGGCTTCCTTGGCATTCCATGGCTGGAATTCTCTCCCTCCTTGACTGTGTCTTTCCTGGCAGGCATCCCTCAAGACTCTGCTAAACTCCCACCTTCTACCAGAAGTCTTTCCCAGTTTTAATGAGTGCCTTTTCCTCTGAGATTGTCACCAATACTGCATGTAGCTTATTGGTACCTATTTATTTGCAGATTGTCCATCCCCTGTCCCCCCACATCCTGCATCCCCCATTAGATTGTGAGCTCTCTGACAGCAGGCACTGGTTTTTTGCCTCTCTTGGTAACACATGTATTTAGTAAAATGCTGGGCTTAAAAGACACAGGCACTGAATAAATGCTTGTTGACTTTATATGTCATCACATTTTGTCCTGACAACAATCCTCAGATCTAAGCTCTGTCATTAGCTCCCTTTTATAGAAGATTCTGAGAGAGTTTAAGTGACTTGCCTAAGGTCACCCAGTTAAGTGATTGGATTCAAACGTAATTCTAACTCCCAAGTCCATTGCTCCTTCCACCTCTCACCATCTTACTTCTTTTCTTCCTTTCTCTTTTTCCCTCCCTTCCTTCATTTCTCTTCCTTCCTTCCTCTTTCTTCCTCCCTTATTCTCTCTCTGTTTCTTCCTTTCTCTTTCTTTCTCTCTCCCTTCCTTCCTCTTTTTCCTTTCCTCCCTTCCTTCATTTCTCTTCCTTCCTTACTCTCTTTTCCCTCCTTTCTCTTTCTTTCTCCCTCCCTCACTTCCTCTTTCTTTCTCCCTTCCTTCCTCTTTCCTTCCTTCTTCCTTCCTTTCTCTCTTTTTCCTACTTTCTCTTTCTTTCTCCTTTTCTCTTTCTTTCTCTCTTACTTCCTCTTTCTCCTTTCCTCCCTTCCTTCACTTCTCTTCCTTCCTTCCTCTTTCTTTCTCCCTTCCTTACTCTCTCTTTTTCCTCCTTTCTTTTTCTTTTTCTAAAAAGCCTTACTTCAATGACCAATATGAAAATGTGTTTTGCTCGATAATAATTTAAAAATAAAAAATAAAAGCCTTATTCTCTGAGTATCCATTCTAAGACAGAAGAGTGGTAAGGGATAGACAACTAGATTTAAATGACTTGCCCCTAGGGGCTACAAGGCTAGATTTGAATCCAGGACTTTCCATCTCCACGTCTGACTCTGTATTCACTGAGACAAATAGCTGCTCCACCAATTCTTTTCCAGATCCCTTCAGACTATGGGTTACTGTAGTTTTTTTGGATTCTGTCCTCCCAAAGAACATACCATTCTCCACCTCAGTACACTTTACACACAAACTCTTGTCCCTGCATCTAACCACCTCTTCCTCTCATCTGAGAATCATTCAAAGCTCAGCTCAGGTACCACCTCTCTGATCCACCCCCTCCCCAAAGACATGTTGAGAAGTAGGACAATTGGACTTGGAGTCAGTCAGAACTGAGTTTGAATCCAGGCACTTGAGCAAGTAGCCTAAATTTTCTAATCCTCCTCTGAAAAAAGGAGCTAATTTTTTGTGGTGGCAAAGAATTGGAAATTGAGTAGATGTCCATTCATTGGGAAATGGGTGAACAAATTGTGGTATTCAATGGTGATGGAATACTACTGTTCTATAAAGAATGAGGAACAGGATGATTTCAGAAAGAGCTGAAAAGACTTTCATGGTCTGATACAGAGTGAAATAAGCAGAACCAGGGGAACATTGTACACAGTTAACAGCAATATTGTGGCATGATCAACTGTGAAAACTTGGCTACTCTTAGCAATGCAATGATCTGGGACAATTCTGAAGGACTTATGATGGGGTTATCCATCTCCAGGGAAAGAACTGTTGGAGTCAGATGGAAGTGGATCAAAGCATGTCATCTTTCGCATCAGTGTATTTATAGTTTTATTTTGGGGTCTGGGTTTTATGAGTGTGCTCTTACAACAATGACCAATGTAGAAGTGTGTTTTGCAAGATATACATGTATAACCCAGATCAAATTGCTTGTCATCCCTGAGTTGGGGGAGGAAAGGAGATGGTTCAGATCTTATAATTTTGGAAAACATCCTGAAAATGATTATTACATGTAATTGGGAAAATAAAATATCTTTGTATTAAAAAAAAGAATTGATACTAAGACAGAAGGCAAAGAGTTTTAAAAAGGATCTGTGATTTTATCAGAATAAAGAATTCTTTCCATCAAAAAATTAAATTAAAAAATAAAAGGAAACTAATAACAGGACTTAGATCTGAAGATTGTTGTGGGGACAAAAGTCATTAAGGGTATTTCCCTTCTTGAATTAACTTCTATATATTTGTCTGTGACATATTTATTACCCAAGCTGAGCCTTCCTCCCTTAAAAGGTAGCCTCCTTTAGGGAAGGTTTCATTTTCGTCTTTATATGAACATCTTACAGACAGAAGGAGCTTAATAAATGTTGAATTTAGCCAGGGAAAGGGAATGAGAAAGGATGATCTGATGTTAGGTGAGTAAATAACAGGGACTAAGGAGAAGTCCAAACAAAGACAAGGTTTTCTAAGCAAATCTGTGAAGGAAAAAGGTTTGAGTTTAGACAGGAAGAATCAGAGAACTCTTCCCAAACAAGGATGTCTGGGTATACTTTTGAAGAAGGATTCAGAAAGGGATTCTGGTGATGAAGCAGGTCTCTTTGGACTTGTGGGTCCTAGCAGGGCACAAAGGTAGGAGACAGCAGACCAAGGTTCCGATCCAGTCCCAGACACCTTCTAAATGTGTGACCCTGGGCAAGTCACTTTACTCTGTTTTACCTCCGTTCCCTTTTCTGTCAAATAAGCTAAAGAAAGAAATGGCAAACCAGCATCTTTGCCAAGAAAACCCCAAATGGATGGGGTCCTTGATAGTCAGACCCAGGACCATGGGGAGAGAAGGATTATGAGACCCATCTCAGAAGTGATGGCGCTGGAGCCTGGGCACAACTCAGAGCTTCTGATGCCAAGGTAAGGCTCTTTCCACAGAACAATAGAATGAGTCACCCATTTAGTGAGTGCTGCCATGGGCCCCATTATTATTAGTCTGGATTCATCTGCTCCCCTCCTCCTCCCCTCTGACACCATTAGGCATCCTGCGACTTGGGGAGCTGTGGTTTAGGAAAGGATTTGATAAAGTAATTCAGTAGCTATTCCCTTCAGAGGGATATATATATATATATATATAAAAATATATGTGTATATGTTATGTATAACTATAAATTTATATATAAATAAATTATATATAAAACACATGTATATACCTATGCCATATGTTAAAATAAATTGTAAAAATATTACATTGTTTTATAGTAATTATATTGTTTTATTTATTATATATTTCTACGATATATCATTATATTTATTACATGCACTCTCACCTTCTGTCTTAGAATCAATATTGTGTATTAGTTCCAAGGCAAAAGGGCAGTAAGAGCTAGGCAGTGGGGGTTAAGTGACTTGTTTGGCAGTATTGGGGGCCATATTTGAACCCCGGATCTCCTTGTCTCCAGGTCTGGCTCTCAACCTACCGAGCCACCCAGAATTTGTATTTTAACAAGAGTTGTGCCGAAATCCGAAGAAATATATTTGTAATGGTGGAATTTCAGGCATCTAGGGACAACCGGCCCTTTCTAGCACCCTACCATGCCTATCCCCACCCAGAGCCCCACCTGCCTTCCTAACCTG
>NC_058131.1:61167105-61178138 GCF_016433145.1 Gracilinanus agilis | reverse complement strand
CACAGGTGAGTCAAGCGCCAAGCCGGCGGAGTCGGAGGAGGCTGATTCTGGGACGCGCGGGTTAGGGCACCAGGCGGGTCCCGGGGCAGGGCACGAGGACGAAGGGCGTCGTCCTCGGGGAGGGAGCGCAGAGCCAGAACCGGCTCCGTCTGGATCGGAGAGGGGGAGCCGGCGGCCCTCGAGCACGTGCGTCCCGTGCCTTTCTGCCCCAGGAGAGAGGCGCCCACCCTGGCTGCGGTTTCCCCACCTAGCGCACGTGATTAGGAGCGCCCACGCTGCCCCTGGCCATTGCCCGCCAGAGGAGGTGGGGGAATGAGTCCCTCTGGGAGCCTTGTGGAGGAGGCGCAAACAGAGAGCGGATTAACCGTCCTCACCCCGGCCTCTGGTCTACGAGGTGAGGCGGCCGCAGCTGCACGTTGCTAGGACTTCCCCCTACTAACCCGCCTCCGGTTAATAACAGTCGCCAGAAGCCCGACTCCTTTCATCTGGGGATCTCAAAGCCCAGCTCCTTAGTTCCCGGCTCCACCCCCATCCAGGTCCACAAACCTTTATGTGGCAGCCCGATTAACCGCAGGTTCTCACGCTGCCTCCTTCGATCTGGCCAGAGGGAGAAACCGAGTCAGCTGGGGAATCGGAAGAGGGACCAGAATCCTCCAAAAAAAGAAATGTGCTACTGTGCTGGGTAGAGTGAAAGAACAAGTCTTGGGGTCGTTGAAGAAGGGCTGGGGGTGGGGTTGACCCCTCACCCCCGCTCCCAAAGGTAGACTGGGGGAAGGAAGAGAAGGAGGGAGACTAATTGGGGGGGGGGGGGAGGGTGTGTGAACAAGCCCTTCCTTTAACTTGCACTGACTACAAGGTTTGTCCGGGGAGCGGAGGGACTGTGTCCTAAGACTTCTGCAGGGCCAGCTAGGAGGCTCAGGAGAGAGCCAGGACCGGAGATAGGAGGTCCCGGGTTCAAATATTACTTCAGACACTTTATAGCTTCCTGACCCTGGGTAAGTCCCTTTACCCCAGTTGCCTAGGCTTTGCCCCTCTTCCGCTTTGGAATCAATACTTAGTATCCATTCTAAGACAGAAGGTAAGGGGTTAAAAAAAGACATTTCTGCGACTCAAAGACTCTCCCAGCATAGAAATGCCTAATAAATGTTTGTTGCTTCTGCAGGATTTACTCAATAAACATTTGTTAAGCCCCTAATTCTTCCAGGCACTGTGCTAAATGCTTAAAAAAATAAAAAAAGAGGCAAGACCCTCAAGGAGTTTACAATCTAGTGGACAACAAATGTATACAAACATAGCTGTGGAAAGAATAAGCAGTAAATAATTAACAGAGGGAAAGCCCGGGAATGAAGAGGGCTTGGAGAAGGCTTCCTATAGAAGGTGGGATTTTAGTTGCTCCTTAAAAAAAGCCAGAGAAGAGGTTAGGAATTGGAGCAGCAGAGGGAGAACTTTTCAGATGGAGATGGAGGGAGGGTCGTGGTCATGGAACAGCTATGAAGCCATTGTCCCAAATTTGAAGTTGGGGATTAAGATATAGGATAATGCCGTGGACAGCTGGGTAGTTCAGTGGATGGAGAGCCAGGCCTAGAGACCTAGGTTCAAATCTGACCTCAGATACTTCCCAGTTGTGTGACCCTGGGCAAGTCACTTGACCCCCATTGCCTACCCTTACCACTCTTCTGCCTTGGAGCCAATACACAGAATTGACTCCAAGACAGAAAGTAAGGGTTTTATTTAAAAAAAAAAAAAAAGATATAGGATAATGCCAATTAAGAAGCAAAGAAAAGGAATCCTCCAAGCCCTGATCAGCACCTGATGCCATCTTTTGGGCTCCATCATGAGTGGTGGCCACAGGGAGAGCCTCTATCTTCCCTGCCAGCCTTTGTCCCTGGCTTCTTTGCCCCTAACCTGGACAGAATGCTCTCTGGAGCCCACGCTGGCCTGGTAGACCTCAGAGAGACACACCTGAACGGGATGACCCAGCTCCAAATCCCTCTTCTACTAATTACTACCTGAGTGACCTCAGACAAATCTGGGCTCCTCCCTGGGCTGTTTCCTCCTCAGTATAATGAGAGGGTTGAACTAAACAATTCCTAAGGTCTCTTCCAGCTCTAAGCTTTCTGATCCTTTGTATCTTTGGGCCAATTCAGTTCCACAAGATCAAACATGATTTATTAAACTGCTGACATATACGATGCACTTAACAAGGTGCCAAGATCAAATCCCGACCTTTGGAGTTTCATCGATTTAGGATGGGAAGACCTCGGGGGTCTTTTTATCTAACCATCCTGCTTTACAGATGAAGAAACTAAGGTTCCAGGGCTTAAGTGATTTGCCTAAGGTCCCCCATGTAGTAAGTGACAAGAGTTGGGAGGAACCTCAGGTCCTCGAATTCGATCCCTTTTTTCTTTGATTCTCCTATGATGCTTCTAACCAGAAAATAAGATGAGTGGACATAATAGCCCACCCAAATGGGAGTGACATTGAAAAAGCACAGATCAGGCCATCGCTCTCCCCCGTTGCCTATTGTCTCTAGGATAAGATAGGAGCTCCCTATCTAACCCTTAAAGCCCTCCTAGACTTATTGCACATTGTTTCCCCACAAGAGCTCTACAGGCAAGCCAAACTGGCCTGTTTAATGGCCTTCCCACACAACTTCCCATGGTCTGTGTCTGTCTGTGTCTGCACAGGCTGTCCCTTCTGCCTGTCTCTCCTGACTCCTCTCTTAGAATCCCTAGCTGATTTCAAAGCTCTGCTCAATTATTACCTCTTCTAGGAGGCTTTTCTTTGATCCCACTCAACTGTAGTGCCTTCCCTCCCCCAAGTCACTTTTGCCTCTGCCTCTCCCTCCTGTAGCAGATTATCTGAGGCATTATCCCAGATCCCCTTGTTCCTGGCCACTCCCCAGAGTACGCTGCTATATCCTTTCAGGGCTCTAGGGTTAACCTTGAGGAGTTGGGATTCCAGTAGCAGAGTTCATGAGCCCCCACTAGTGTGCTTGCTGACATGATTGTCAGGGATAGAGAGCAACCTTTCTAAGGTGGGATCATTTTGTTTTTAAACCCCTACTTTCTGTCATATCAATTCTAAGAAGGAGGAACAACAAAGACTAGACAATTGGGGTTCAGTGGATTGCCCCGGGTCACACAGCTAGGAAGTGTCTGGGGTTAGATTTGAACCCATATTTTTAAAATTTTAATTTGAACCCAATGTGCAGAGGCATGGTTGATAATAAAACCTCCCTACAAAAGGTTAGGACTCTTTCTCCCACAAGTACATACAGATCCTGAAGGAAAATAGGATTTGAGCTTAGAGAAGATGTGGCCAAAGAGTAACAGCTCCCAGAAGCCTTTTTTTTGAGTGTCCTCGAGACAGTCCCCTTAGGCCTAGCGTAGACTTGAATCTCTTTCCTTCATCTCCTCTGGTCTTTCCTGGGCTTCTAATACAGACACTGCTGTCAGATGTTTCTGGGAGCTGCCAGGAACCTGTAGGAAAAGTCTAGAATTCAGTGATTCCCAAACTTTTTTGGCCTATTGCCCCCTTTCCAGAAAAAATATTACTTAGCCCACTGGAAATTATTTTTTTTAAATTTTAATAGCAATTAATAGAAAAGATAAATGCACCTGTGGCTATCACTGCCTCCCTGGATCACTGCAGCACCCACCAGGGGGCGGTGGTACCCACTTTGAGAATCACTGGTCTAGATTATCTTGACCCTTTGAAATTCACAAGGCTCATCTGGCCAAGGTGAGGGCAAGGGAGGAGAGATTGAGGCTGAGGCTTGGGATGCTGCTCCTTTCCCCAGCTGAAACCCTAGGTGATACATTGAATAGAATGGCAAGCCTGGAGTCTTCTTGTGATCAAATCTGGCTAGCTTTGTGACCCTGGATAAGTCACTTCATGCTCATTGCCTCAGTTTCCTCATCTGTCAAATGAGCTGGAGAAGGAAATGGCAAATTGCTCCTGTATCTTTACCAAGAAAAAAACGACATGGGATCTCAGAGAGTTAGACACAACTGAATAACAACAGCTGGGATTTACTAATATACTCTCTCCTCTTGCTTTCAGGCATTTAAATCTCTCCAGTTCTAGACTAGCTCCTTGGCTTTATAGAGTCCCCAAAGGGTATTATTAAATCTCTCACCCACTCTGAATAGGTTTCCCATTGAATCTCATTGAAATGGCATTGATTAATTCCAGGAGGTATCCAGGCCATGCAGATACCTGGTGAACCAGATCTTATCATTTAATTTAGGTATGTCTTTGTTTATGGTTGGGTGGGGGCTGCCTCGATTGATTTACACTATCAAGCACCACCCTGATATTTATTTATTTTGCATAGTGAATTTTATTTGTACATTTTGGCTCCCTCCAATAATACTCAAGAGCCCAGAAGACAGTGGCTTGTTTGTTTCTGGTTTTGTTTCCTCACTGCTTAGCAAGTGTGAGATCTTCATAAATAATTGCTGACAGTGGGACTGATCAGAGAGAAACATAAACTGGGGTGATAAATCTGAGCAGAGAAAGGTAAGCAGGCTCAAGAGGTCAGGGCATACTTCCCGGAAGAGGTGTCATTAGGGTTGACTATGATTTGTGAATTTGAATTTGTTGTACAGATGCAAAATGAAGTGAACTGAACCAGGAGAATCATTTATATAATCACAATAATATCATAAAGACAAACAACTTTGAAAGACTTAGGAACTCGGGTCAATACGGTGACCACCAGCAATTCCAAGAGATTCATGATGAAGCCCATTACCCACATCTTAACAGGTGATCAGCTCTGAAGATGGAGAGACAAGCTTTTTTTTGGACATGGCCGGTGTGGGAATACATTTTGCTTAACCACACGTGTTTATAACAGGGAGTGGAGGTGGGGATGGGAAGAATGTGGATCTTAATGAAAATAAAATAAAATTGTGTAAAAGAAAGAATTCCATGAATACAGAAATGCTATCCCCGTTGGCTCTAGAGAGAACCTCTTTCTAAGGCTAAGTCCTCACTGTCGCCTTTTCTTTTTAACCCTTGCCCTCTGTCTTAGTATCAACTATTTAAAATATTTTTTTTAATGTTAAAACCTACCTTCTATCTTGGAATCCATACTAAGTATGATTTCCAAGGCAGAAGAGTGATACGAACTAGGCAGTTGTGGTTAAGTGGCCTGTTCAAGGTCACACAGCTAGGAAATATTTGGATTCAGATTTGAACTGATCTAGTCTCTACCCACTGAACCACCTAGTCTCCCTTAGTATCAGTGCTAATACAGGAGAGCAGCATGGGATAGACAATTGGGGTTAAATAACTTACTCAAGGTCACACAGGTAGGAAGTGTCTGAGGTTGGTGGCCAGGAATTTCTCCAGGAAATTTCGATATTTCCTTCTTTCCCTACACCAGGGGTCAGCAACGTATGGCTCTCGAGCCATATCTGGCTCCACCTCCCGACTGGCCAGTCGGGGCAGAGCCCCAGGATGTGCCCAGGGAGGCCTTTCAGCCCCGGCTCCATATTCCAGCGCCTTCCGCCTCCATCCTCCTCCTTCCACAGGCTTTTATGGCTCTCAAGGCCAAAAAGGTTGCTGACCATTGCCCTAGACCTTCACTGCCCTTCATTATTAGAATGCATTGTTTCATAACCATCTAACTAGGGTTTCAAGTTGAAAAAAACCTTAATCTCATGTTACAAATGAGGAAATTGAACCACAACGACATAAAATTCCCTTTCCAAGGCCAAAGAGCCAGAAAGTGAGTCAGGATTGGAATGCAGGTCTTATGACTCCAAATTTAGCCCTCTTTGCAATTATTTCCCATTTAAAGGGCTTGCAGTAATTAAAACGATTCTGAGGTAACACTTTTCTCTCCCAGATTGGCTAATATGTCAGAAAAGAAAACTGATAAATGTTGGAGGGGATGCAGGAAAATGGAAACACAAATACGCTATTGGCGGAGTTGCAATCTGATCCAACTAAGCAATGTAGAATTACGCTCAAAGGATTCTAAAACTGTACATAGCCTTTGATCCATCAACACATCATTACTATGTCTATACCTCAAAGAGATTAAAAAATAAAAAGGGGGAAAGGACCTATTTGTACAAAAATATTGCATCTCTTTTTGTAGTAGCAAAGAATTGGAAATTGAGGGCTTGTCCATCAATGAGGGCAGTGATGGGCAACCTTTTGAGCTTGGTGTGTCAAAATTCGCCAAAAAAAAGAGCATAAGGGCAGCTGGGTGGCTCAGTGGATTGAGAGCCAGACCTAGAGAGGGGAGGTCCTAGGTTCAAATCTGACCTCAGACACTTCCCAGCTGTCTGACCCTGGGCAAGTCACTTAACCCCCATTGCCTAAAAAAAAAAAAAAAAAATCAACAAAAAAAGAGCATAACTCGGGTGGTGTGTCACTTCGAGAAAAAAACAACATAATTTCTTGATATTTATAGTTTAAATAACAAAAATGTATAATTGTAATTTATAACTGTATTTAATAAACCAAAATAGGTAATTAATATAGGTAGAATTGTCATCCGTAGTGCAGAGTGTCTACACTACACTACAGCGGATGTTTCATCCTCGGCATGCAGCCCCATACTTCTCTGTAGGCGGCCACATGCAGCCACATGTCATAAAAAAGGGCTACGGTGTGTCAGCAGGTTTGCCATCACCGAATCAGGGAATGTCTGAACAAATTGTAGTATGTGATAATTATGTTATATTATTGTGCAGGATGATTTCAGAAAAACCTGGAAAAACATGAACAAATGCAAAGCGAAGTAAGCAGAACCAGAACATCATATACAGTGACAGCAATATTTTTAAAAAACCTTACCTTCTGTCTTTGAATCGATGCTATATATTAGGTCCAAGGCAAAGGAGCGGCGAGGCAATGGGCTGTTAAGTGACTTGCTCAGGGTCACCCAGCTAGGAAGTGTCTGAGACCAGATTTGAACCCAAGATCTCCTAACTCTAGACCTGGCTCGCAAACCACTGAGTCACCTAGCTGCCCCTGACAGCAATATTTCTTGATGAACAACTGTGACTGCCCTAGTTATTCTTAGCAATGCAGTGATCCAAGACAATCCCAGAGACTCATGGTGAAAAATGCCATCTGCCCTCCAACAAAGAAATGATGGAGTCTGAATGCAGACTGAAATATTTTCTTTTCTTTCTTCTTTTTTTAATGGAAAAATGTTTTACATGATTACACACATAAAATCTATATTGGATTGCTTGCTGTCTCAGGGAGGGGGAACAGCGAGGAGGAATGGAAGGTTGGGCAGAAGAAGGAACTCAAAACTTTTAAAAATGAATGTTTAAAATTGTTTCTACATGTAATCAAGGGAAAATAAAATATTCTTTGAAAATGATAAAATAAAGGTCTTACAGAGGTGATCAATGACTTGTTATAGGTCGTATAAGGGGAGTATAGTAGAACTCCCTCCTCCTACCCAGACTTATGCCAGCATCTGTCCCCAAGACCATCTGATTTGTTTCTGTGTCTGGCCAATATTTATTGAGTATTTGTAATGCTCCCAGCTGGTTGGGGTGGGGCCATGGGGAGATGCCAATCTGGATTAGAAGCCTTCAAATATAGGCATTTTATAGCCTAATTGGAGAGAGAAGATGTCAACCTATGAAAAGATAACCTAGAAAAATCATGGCAGGGTGGGATGATGGAAGAGAAGAGACAGAGACAGGGTGTGTGACATGGTCTAGAGTGGCGGGGCAGACAAGAGAGCTCTGGGAGGTCAAAGGAGAGATCCCTTCTATCTTTTCAAGTAGGAGAGGACTGGGGAAGTGGGAGGAGGAGAGGGTGGGGAAGTGGGGGTACCCGCCGGACCTGGGCAGGGGGTTAGGATTTCGACTGTATACTTTCTGAGGTCTGGATCTGAGACAGACACACTTGAGACACTTAGGAACCATGGGTATGGGCACAGCACTTGAGCCTCAGTCTTGCTTCTCATCTGGAAGGCAGGAATAATAATAGCTCCTCTGTTGTAGTTTAGTCCAGTCCATCACAGAGATAGACAATCAATAAAATAATGAATTAAGCCCTGATCTGAATGAGTATAAATGTCCACACTGGAAATTTCACAATATACTCCCAAGAGATGCCTTCAAACTGGCTCTGGAACAGCCCTGGCTGCACTTGAGAGGTTTCAGAAGCGTTTGTACTTGGGTTCTCGCTGTATCCTTCCTGTAAACATCCCTTTGTAAAAAATGAATCGAGGGGCAGTGAGGTGGTTCAGTGGGTAGACAGCCAGCTCTAGAGACAGACAGGTCCTGGGTTCACATGTGACCTTAGACTCTTTTGAGCTGCGTGGACCTGGGCAAGTCACTTAATTCCAGTTTCTTCCCCTTCTTTTGCTCTTCTGCCTTGGAATTGCTATTTAGAATCCGCTCTAAGACAGAAGTTAAGGTTCAAAAAATAATTGATGTAAATTGGTTATCAGTATTTTTGAGGAGATATCAATGGGTTAAATAACATTGGTGTACTGATCACTGATACTTTTATAGGTCAAGCCTATAAATGAGAAGAACCCACTCTCCCCCCCCCCCCCCGGGAGACACCTGTAACCCTGATGAGGAGATGGAGTCAGCCACACTGAAGGGACCCAATTTTGGTAGGTGTTATTGTTCTGTGGTGTCCCACTCTCTATGACCTCATTTGGGGTTTTCTTGACCCAGATACTGGAGTAGATACTGCCATTTCCTTCTCCAACTCATTTGACAGAGGAGGAAACTGAGGCAAACAGGTGAAGTGACTTATTCAGGGTCACTCAGATAGTTTGCCATTTCCTTCTCCACCCAATTTGACAGAGGAGGAAACTGAGGCAAACAGGTGAAGTGACTTACTCAGGGTCACCCAGATAGTTTGCCATTTCCTTCTCCAGCTCATTTGATAGAGGAGGAAACTGAGGCAAACAGGTAAAGTGATTTTACTCAGGGTTACCCAGATAGTTTCCCATTTCCTTCTCCACTCTATTTGACAGGGGAGGAAACTGAGGTCAACAGGGTGAAGTGACTTGCCCAGGATCCCACAGCTAGTAAATGTCTGAGGCTGGATTTAAACTCAGAAAGAAGATGAATCTTCCTGACTCCTGAACCCACCTAGCTGCCCAATAATAATAGTACCAATGTCCAACGTAGTGAGGGTCACATGAGATAACATTTGGAAAGCCCTTAGCAAACCTTGAAGCTCTATAGAAATGCTAGCAGTGATTACTATTGTTATTATTCAGTAAGTACAATCACAGGATTTAGATCTGGTAGGGACCCTTGAAGGCCTCTAGCACCAACTCCTTCATTTTGAAGTTGGAGAAACTGAGGCACAGAGAGAGAAAGTATATTTGCTCAAGGCCACATGACTAGTAAATAACCAGGGCTGGAAGCCTGGTTCCTCTGATTTTGTGGAGTTTGCTCTACTAGTTGCTTATGTCTGGGATAAATGAATAGGCAAAGAGGGACTCAGGGAATTAAACTCCCCAAAGGTAAGAAAAGTATAATTTGCCATCATTCTCTCCAGGATGTCTAATGAAGTGACTTGCATATAATAGGATTGTTGAATGACCTAAAGGAAGAAGATGGTGAGTAACTGTGGCATAGGCAGGTGATTTATATATATAAAAATGTATAGTATATATATATATATATTATAAAATCTATTACATGTATTTAAAATATATAATATATAATAAAACATGTTACATACAATAAAACATTATATATATATATATATATATATACATACACACACACACATACAGTAGATTTTTACTCAATAGGCAGTTAGGGTGCTAGTTGGCACAGCAGATAGAGCCCTGTGCCTGGATTCAGGAAGACCTGAGTTAAAATCCAACCAGCCTCAGGAGGCAGCTAGGTGGCACAGTAGGTAGAGTGCCAGACTTGGAGTCAGGAAGACCTGGGTTCAAATTTGACCTGAGGCATTTCCTAGCTGTGGCACTCTAAGCAAGTCTCTATCTCTCTCTCTCTCTCTTTTTAATATTTAAATATTTTACTTTTTTAGAAAAATTTTCCATGGTTACATGATTCATGTTTTTACTTTCTCCTTCACCCCCCCCCCCATATCCATCGCACATTTCCACTGGTTTTAACATGTGTCATCAATCAAGATTTATTTACATATCATTGATAGTTGCATTGGTGTGGTCATTTTGAGTCTACATTCCCAATCATGTCTGCATCAACCCATGTGTTCAAGTGGTTGTTTTTCTTCCGTGTTTCCACTCCTGCAGTTCTTCCTCTGAATGTGGGTAGTGTTCTTCACTATAAATCCCTCAGAGTTGTCCTGGGTCATTGCATTGCTGCCAGTACAGAAGTCCATTACATTCGATTTTACCATAGTGTATCGGTCTCTGTGTACAATGTTCTCCTGGTTCTGCTCCTTTCACTCTGCATCAATTCCTGGAGGTTGTTCCAGTTCACATGGAATTCCTCCAGTTTGTTATTCCTTTGAGCACAATAGTATCCCATCACCAGCAGATACCACAATTTGTTCAGCCATTCCTCAATTGATGGACATCCTCATTTTCCATTATTTTGCCACCACAAAGAGCGCAGCTATAAATATTTTTGTACAAGTCTGTTTATCCATGACCTCTTTGGGGTACAAACCCAGCAATGCTATGGCTGGATCAAAGGGCAGGCAGTCTTTTAGCGCTCTTTGGGCATAGTTCCAAATTGTCTAGGAAAGTCTCTTAATCTCAGTTGCCTAGCCCTTGCTGCTCTTCTACTAAGGATACTAAGGAGATAAGGTTAAAAATATATGTAAATATGTATTTATATATGTAAAATATATATGTATACATCTGTGTAATATGTATACATAAATATATATGTAATATATATATATAAATATATATAAATATACACATGCAGCTTCAAACAATTACTAACTGTATGAACCTGGGCAAGTCACTTAATCCTGCTTGCCTCAGTTTCCTCATCTGTCAAATGGGCAAGAGAAGGAAATAGTGAGCCACTCTAATGTCTTGGCCAAGAAAACCCCAAATGGAGGTCTGG
>NC_058131.1:61146379-61165590 GCF_016433145.1 Gracilinanus agilis | reverse complement strand
GAAGAAGAAGAAGAAGAAGAAGAAGAAGAAGAAGAAGAAGAAGAAGAAGAAGAAGAAGAAGAAGAAGAAGAAGAAGAAGAAAGAATTCCATACAACAGCAAAAAATGCAATATAATTGAAAGTAACAGATTGGGGAAGATATTTTGTTGACATCTAAATCTACAAGAAACTCTTGAAAGTTAAGGTGGATCTGAAAAGGCCATTTAAATAACTTAGCACTTATATAGTATTTGTAAACCACTCTCCTTTTATTCCCTTAACATTCCGGGGAGGTAGGGAGACTGACCATCTGGAAAAGGGGTCGGCAACCTTTTTGGCTGTGAGAGCCATAAACGCCACATTTTTTAAAATGTAATTTCGTGAGAGCCATACGGTGCTCACAGTGTGCGCTCCTGTAACAGTGCCTGAAAAAAAAAATTGACTTTATGGCTCCTACAGAAAGAGCCATATCTGGCCCTCAAAAGAGCCAGATATGGCTCGAGAGCCATACATTGCTGACCCCTAATCTGGAAGCTAGGCTATTACTGTCAACCTCATTTTATTGTTGGAGCTAACAGAGGTGAAGTGACTTGCCAAGGGTCACGATGACTTTGCTATTAAATGTTTAGGGCTGGATTTGCCCAAGATGCTCCTCAACCTTGGAGATAGTGCTCTATCTACAGTGCCACCTAGCTGCCCCTATTTTCTACAGAGGAAACACAAATAGTGAATATCATCATCAAAGTTACCCAAACTAAGACAGCTTTGAGTGCAACCTATCACGTTGGCAAACATTTTAAGTTACAGTCTCAATACTGATGGGGTTGTAGAAAAAATCAGGTATACGTTGTTATAAAAAACGAATAAGGTAATGTGAGTGGGTCAACAAAGGCAATTTGGGTGTGAGGAAGGATAAAGGGGATATTAGGTGATTATAAGGTGACTGGAGGAGGAAAGAAGGTAAGGGAAGATATGTAGGAGATAAAGGAAATGAGGTATGTAGGAGAGGGCAGCTCAAACAGGTTTATTCCCAGAGGCTTGAGACAGAGAATACAGTGAGGAAACTAGGGCCAGTAAGAAATGTTTAGGTTTGGCTGGAGGGTTTCTCTTGTTAGTTTTTAAACTCTCTTGAGGGAGGAGTTGAGAGGGCCCCTCCCTGCCAGTCAAACTGATGGCTGGAGGAAGTCTTGGGTAGGTACTTCCTGCCAAGATGGATGCCCCCGGTTCTCTCAAGAAATAAAAAGAAAATGATTCCTTCCCTCTTTAGTCCTTGTCTCAATTTTCAATACAATGATTCACCAGAGGCTTTGAGTAGGTAACAAGGGAATTTATTAATCTCAGGTTAGTCAGAGGGAAGAGGTTCAGGATTTCTAACTGCTGCTAAGGAGAGGGGTGATGGTGGGGGATGGGTTGCAGAGAGGTTTAGACTGAGAGAACCTGTTCTCCAAATCGGGAGATTTGACTGCCTTTTAAGTAAAGTCCTTATTAAATCACTAAAAATAGGGGTAACTTATTTGAGAATTCTCTACTTGTCTATCGAAACTAAAACCCACAATGTTCAGTCACCAAGCCCTCCCTTCCACCCAGGGCCCAAAGGAAATTTAGGGGAAGGGAAGGGAATGTAGATGGAGAGAACAGGGAGAGGTCCAGAGAAATGAGATAGGTTTAAATTTCCTCAAGACAAGATAAGCACAGGCCAAGGCCAAAGTAATTAGGTCAAAGCCAAGCTGAAAGGCCTAAGCCGAAAGGCTAAGCAAAAGCAAAAGCCTCCAGCCACAGCGAAAGCCAGAAGGCAAAAGCCTCGTCAGTTGGAACTTCACCTCTATTTATAGCTTTAAGTTCTAACTGACTTTCTGAAGTTTCTAATATGTTTAACTGACTTTTTGTGACCGTTAGAAATTACAGAAGCAAAAAGTTTCTGTTAGCCAACTTGCATTACAACGTGTTCATTCCTGGTAGAATTGCAAGCTTTTAGAAACTTGGAGAACAATGGGAGCTCATAGAATTACAAAAATAATCATACCTCTTGACCCAATCTTTCTATCATTGGGGTGTGTCCTCTAAAAAGGTTACCAAAAATAAGCCAAAAGAACTTACTCTTTAAAGGTTTTCTTTCAGACTCCCAGGCAGCATTCATTATAAGTAATTGGGGAGGGGGCATCTAGGGAGCTTAGTAAACTGAGAGTCAAGCCTGGAGATGGGCCATCCTGGGTTCAAATCAGCCTTCAGACACTTCCTAGCTCTGTGATCCTGGGCAAATCCCTTGACCCCCATTACCTAGCCTTTACCCCTCTTCTATGTTGGAACCTATACACAGTATTAATTCTTTTTTTTAAATTGTCGTTGAAACCCTTACCTTCTGTCTTAGAATCAATACTATGTATTGGTTCCAAGGCAGAAGAGCAATAAGGGCTAGGCAGTGGGGGTTAAGTGACTTATTCAGGGTCATACAGCTTGGCAGATTTGAACCCAGAACTTCCCATCTCCAGGCTTGGCTCTCAATCTGGAGCTACCCAGCTGTCCTCACAGTATTCATTCTAAGATGGACAATAAAGGTTTAAAGGAAAAAAAAAGTATCTGGGTAGGTGGGACTAGAAACCACTTAATTGGAGGAACCAATAAAAGAATGGTGAAATAAAGTACAAAACTTTAATATAATAATAATATAATATTAAATAATAATTTAATAATAATGCAATTAAGACCAAGTATGAGGAATACAAAGAAATCTGGTAACCTTTCTGAAATGATTGAAAATAGGAGGGAAAAAAGCAGATGTAAACAAATAGAAACTATAGTAATTATGACTATACAAGGAAAAATGAATGAGATGCAATCTTGTCAGAGATTTAGAGAGTGATGGAAAATTGCTATGCTGTTCTGTACATTGAAAAAAAGCTTAATAAATGTTTGTTGCCTAATTAAATGTAGTTACCCAGCAAGTTTAGTTAGTTATTTTGATGTCCAGTGTTGCTTTTAATAAAGCACTTAATTGAAATATAAATTATCAGTAATAACTTGTATCTTAGAGCACCTCAAGGTTTTCTCAGAGTTTTCCTCATAATGATGAGAGGTAAGTAGAGCAGGTATTATTATGCCCATTTTAAGGTGAAGAAACTGAGGTTCATAAAGTTGCCATTTTTTTGGTAGTATATCCACCTCAGCTCTGTGTAATTATGGGAATTAAATAAAGGGCTCAGAGATGGGATCATAACCCAAGCTCCACCTCCATTGGTTCTGGTTCTGGTTCTCCAGACCTAGAGAATTTTCTCCTTTCAGCTTATCTCCATTAAGAGTGTCTCAGTCTACTGGGTAATCTGCTCCAAAAAGGAACTTATTACCTTTCACTCCAAATAACCCTTTCCTCAGGAACACCTTAAAGCATTCACTCGTCTCAAACTCATCTCAGTCTTGCTATCAGTTCCTTCCTCCCTGGCTGTGGACCCCAGAAAAGAGACTCTTTGAATTGGAAAGTCTCTTCTCAGGAACTTCCCTCATCCTTTTGATGGAAATGGACCTTCCTGCAGGTAAATGATAAATAATGAAGATGATGCACTGCCCTGCCTTCCCTTCTTCCTCCCAGCCTGAGCTCTGAAGTCCTCATCCTCAGGGGGTTCATCAAAACCCAAGCAGAAATAGAGACACGTCACAGAAGGAAGGAAGCCCCCAGAGGCAGGGCAAGGCCACCTTCTCTGGACTGGAGAAGCCATGGAACCATGGAGTGTGAGGGATGGAATCCCTGATGGATGTTATCGACAGATGAGCAAACCCAGGTGTAAAGATGAGAGAGGATCATTCATATTAGAGGGGCAGCTAGGAGGAACCCTGGATAGAGCCCCAACCCTGAAGAAGGGAAGTTCTGGGTTCCAATCAGGTCTCAGACCCTTCCTAGCCAGGTGATTTTCCTGACTCCAAATCCTCCATTCAATCCAGTGGGCCACCTAGCTGCCCACAGTGTTCAGTAGAGCACGCATCTTTGCGTCAAAGGAGATAATAAATGAAAATGCCTGGTAATCTTTGCTGTGAGGCAGCATGTTTGACCACCTTAGGGAAGAATTCGGAAACTGGTAGATGTACAATTTTCCTTCAATATTAGGTGAAATATTAATTCAATATGATTTTGTGGGCTTCTTTGACAAGTTCAAGGTCTGCTGTGTTTGAAATTAGTACATATGAGACAGGCACATTTTATTTATTTTGCAAAAACCAAACTTGCATATGCTGAGGAATGGTTTCATTAAACATCCTTTATCAGTTTCCTCTTTATAAATTCTTTATAAGATCTCATCTGTCCATAGTACTGGAACATTCAGAATTTCAATGTGACAGGCCCTTGGAAAACCAGTTCTTCACCTCTCCTGCAGCCTATGACCCCAGTGGAGTATTCTCCCTTCAGATTGCTTTTGGCCTTTTAAATTCAAATAAAATTCAATTCTGGAAATGTATTTTAAATTCCATGCTCCTGGGAGGAGAGCAAAGAAACCAATCTTAGCTAAGAGCCAGCCCCTGCTCTCTTACAATTTAGAGATAAGTAAAGGGATAAGAAATAAACTGATAGATAGATAGATAGATAGATAGATAGATAGACAGACAGACATGGAGAGAGAAAGAGATACAGTATATACAGTATCAAATATACAGTAACAAAAAGGGAAAGAGTATTAGAGAAATATCAAGTTAGACCCAAGGAATGAAGGAAAGAAAGGTTATTACCATGGAGGATATCAAATAGAAGCCTTCCCAGAGGAAGAAGCATTTGAGATGGGCTTTCAAAGATGGGCAAGAATTCATCTAGGGAAAGAAGACACCCTGAGCATTGAAACCTAAAATAAAAGCATGGAGGTGGGGAGAATTTTTCTCTTTCAAGGTGATTGTTGAGTATTTAGAGTTCCAAGTTAATGTTTGTTCCTGGGTATTGGTGACAACCACTTTGAGCCTCAGTTTCTTTATCTGTAAAATGGGGGTCATAATCCTGCCTCATAAAGTCAATAGTATGGTTCAAATGAAATAATATTTGTGAATCTGCTCTGGGAAGTGCTACATAAATCTTCACATGAGAGAAAAGCACAGGACTTAGAGATGGAAGAACTGGATTCAAATCCCATCTTTGTCATTTACCATCTTTATCATTTTAAGCAAGTCTGTCACCTCTGAGAGACTCTGTTTTCTTACTTGCACAATGTGAGGGATCCCAAAATGGGGCTTCTGTCTCTGATATTAACAACAACAATAATAACAGCTAACAATTTTGGTGAGTCCAGTCTTATCATTTAATTGCTGTGGGAAACAAATATGGATTAATGATAGAGCAACGATTCAAAAGGGTTTAAATGACTGTCCCAGGATCACACATATACAGTATAAGTCAAAGGTTTGACCTCAGGTCTTCCTTAATGGGAAGCTGCCTCTCTTAATTACACTACATTTCTTCTCTGGGATAATCCAATAATAATAAATAAATTTTAAAATAGTAAAAATATTTCATCTAACTAGATCCTCACAACAGGGTAGCTAGTGGTACAGTGTATAGAACAACCAGTCTGTAGTCTTATCTTTATGAGATCAAATCTTGCCTCAGATAAGTAGGTATTTATTAGTTGTGGGACCCTGGATAAGTCATTTCACCCTGATTGCCTCAGTTTCCTCATCTGTCAAATGAGCTGGAGAAGGAAATGGCAAGCCATTCTAGTATCTTTGCCAAGAAAGCCCCAAATGAAGTAAAAAAGAATTGGACAAGAAAGAACAACAGACCTCACAACCACCTGTGAAATTAGTGCTAATATTTTTCTCTTTTAATAGATGAGGAAACTAAGGCTAAGAGAGGGTCCAAAGCAGGGCAGCAATGGATATCCTGAGTTAGTGGGTGTAACCTGGATGAAGACTTAACCAATGAGCCTGTAGTCAAATAGATAGAAAGAGAAATAGTAGAGCTAGCAGGGTCACAAAGAACTAGAGAAAAGAGAAATATTCAGCAGAAGCAGGTGAGAAACAATGTCAAAGACTGTAAAAGAGGTCAAGAATGTTGAAGATTAATTTATCACTGTGCCTGGCACCTAGTAAATGCTTAATCAATGCTCCTGATTCTGCTCATTTCCCTCTGGGTCAGTTTACTATCCAGATTTCTCTGATTGTCTCATTAATCATTTCTGATACTCCTTAATGTTTCATGCTCCATTATGATGATGTAGTGCTAACATCCTAATAGGGTGGGGGATGGAGAAGAAACACACATCCCTTGAGAACCTAATATCATCAAAGTGCATTGAGGAAGTTTAAATAAGATAAATAGAGGTCCTGGGGGTAAATTTATTCTGTTTGGAGGGTCTAAAGAGGGTAAAAAGAAGGGAGGATAAAAGGAGAAATATACTAGCAAAAGGAGGAAGAAGGGGGATGTCACTTCCTATTTCTCATTATTGAGGTGCATGATAAGAAAATATACACATGGAGGAAGGCAGACGGGCCAACCTATGAAACCAAGAGAAGAGTTTCCACACATCCTTTTGCTGTAAAATTATAGCATGTTTTTCAGGGAGATTGATAATTCTTAAATTCTTTCTCTAGATCTTTTTCTAGATCTAGATCTAGATCTAGATTATCTTTTATTTTTGTTTTATTTTTCCCCCCCAGTATTTTTTCATTTTTTCAGTTAACTGTAGAACCAATGTTTGATGATTGTTTTTTGACATTTTAAAATTCAGATTTTCTTCCTCCCTACCCTGCCCCCCTCTCTGAGGCAACAAATAATCTGATATAGTTTATATGCATATTTTCAAGCAATGCATATTCCCATATTGTTCATGTCATGATGGAAGACACATATCACATAGACAATAGAAGTCTCATGAAGGAAATGTAGTGGAAGATGGCCTCCTTTGACCTGCACTCAGATTCTAAAGGTTCCTTCTTTGGCCGTGGACAGCATTTTCATCATGAGCCCCTTGTGGTTATCTTGGACACTTGTTTTGCTGATAATTTAGTCCTTCACAGTTGCAGATCTGTTGTCTTTGATATTAAATATTTTATATCTCTAATATTTTTTCTTCTATTTGTCCATTTCTCTTCTCTTCTTTTATTTTTTGCTTAAATATTTTTTTCTTCTATTTGTTCATTTCTTTTCTGTTCTTTTATTTTATTTTATTTTTTTTTACCCTTGTACTTCGGTGTATTGTCTCATAGGTGGAAGATTGGCAAGGGTGGGCAATGGGGGTCAAGTGACTTGCCCAGGGTCACACAGCTAGGAATTGGCTGAGGCCGGGTTTGAACCTAGGACCTCCTGTCTCTAGGCCTGACTCTCACTCCACTGAGCTACCCAGCTGCCCCCTGTTCTTTTATTTCTTGCTGTCTCATAGAATGATTGATTTCTGTTTGATCTCAGCTAGTTTGTGAGGATTCCATTTCTTAGGTAAAATCTGCCATTTTCTCTTCCAATCTATTTAATCTCCCAAGTTTTTTCTCTAGGATTATTATTTCATTTTAAATTCTTGTGTCATTTCTTCTAGATACTCATGTAGTCAGGGGAAAATCCATCTTTTTCTTTAACTCTTTGCTTACAGACATATTATGTCATTATTTGGAATAATTTTTTATACTGGTTGATGTTTTCTTTGGTATACCCATCTCTTCAACTTTAGTTCATGAACTGGTGCCAAGTTCTGCATTCTACCTCCCAGGGCCTGGCCTACTTATATCTTGGAAGTTCAGGGAATTGGATCTGGCCCTCTATGGTGCCTGAGGACAGAATTTTAAGGACCTTGGTGTTCCTGGGCCTGAGATGTCTAGTTCTCAGTGCCTCTATTGGTTGCTGCTTGCCGATGCCATCTTTGCCCTTGGACTGTCTTAGGAGATCCCACTGCTTTGGATACCTGCAGACACAGAGCCTTGAAGGCTATACATGTTTCTGACTATGTCACATCAACCTGACACTCAAATTGATTGGGGCAGGGGATCCCTCTTCTATTGCCTGTGATCTTCTGTCTAGCTTTTTGTAGTTCATTGGTAGGCAGTGCCACTTACTGTAATTTCTCTTGATCATTTTTCAGTCTGGTGTGAACTTCAGGATTTGTTTGTTTGTTTTTAACCCTTCCCTTCCATCTTGGGATCAATACTAAGCATTGGTTCCAAGGCAGAAGAATGGTAAGGGCTAGACAATGGGAATTAAGTGACTTGCCCAGGGTCACCCAGCTGGGAAGTGTCTGAGACCAGATTTAACTCTTGGACCTCCCATCCCTTGGCTTGGCTTTCTATCCATTGAGCCACCTAGCTTCCCCAGATTTCAAGGTTTTGATAGAATTAGAGTAAGGGAAATGGGTATCCTGTCTCCCATTCAAACACCCATCTTGGCAGGAAGTCTGACCATGCCATTCCAAATTTTTATCTTCCTGGTCCCTTAGCAATCTAAGATATACAATATGTTCCATTCACAACACTATTAGACATGTAGGCAAAACCTACACGTAATGTTGTCATTTTACAGATGAGGAAACTGAAGATTAGAGAGAGTCACAGAGCTAGTAAGGAACTGGGTTGGGGAGAGGGGTAAATGGACCTACCTAGTGGATAGAGCAGCATATTTAGAGTCAAGAAGAACTAGGTCTACCTACCAATGCATATTCCACAACAATGTTCAAATCCCTAGTTTTTCATCTGTAAAATGAAAATAATAATACCGATAATACCAACTTGATAGGGTTGTAATAAAGCTCAAATGAGCTAATCTATTTGAATGCTTTGTTATATTTTTATTATATATTATTGATTTATTTTATTATATAAAGTTATATAAAAGTTTATTATATAAACTTATATAAAATGATTATTAAGTAGTAGATCCAAGATTCAAACTCACATCTTCTAATCCTTAGCACAGTGCCTGGTCCCTTGTCAGCCCTTGGTTGGTTGATTAGTTGATTGATTGTTGTCTGTTGTATGCTTGAAAAAAAACATCACAATAATGTCTTCTGGCTTGAACACAAGAGATCAATGAACTCCCCAAGAAAAAATCCCCAGGGCCAGAAGGATTCACAAGTGAATTCTATCAAACATTTAAAGAACGACAAATCCCAACACTATATGAACTCTTTGGCAAAATAAGCAAAGAAGGAGTCCTGATTTGAGCATAAATTGGATTTAAAGTGACGCAGATTTGTCCAGAGTTGTCAGCCTCACTCTCTCTTCCAGAGTCATCTAGGTCCAGTGACAAGACAAAAACCAAGACAACTGGCAATTGCCCAGGATGCAGGGGATGACCTTTGCATCTTCAAGTTCTTAGACCAAGCTCTAGGAACGCCATGGTGCCTGCTCCAGCCACTTTCATGGCCTTTGGAACAATTTGTTCTCATCCACCCCTTCTTCCCATACTTGGGGTAGTCAGCACCCTAATCTCTGACAGATCTGAAAGCTGTCAGTTACCTTTAATCTGCTGAGATGGTTTACTGGGATGTGGACATGGCACATGTGACAGCTTCTGGGAGCCACATGTGAGAGCTGGGGGTCAAGTAGTTACAGCCCTGAATAAAGGACTGGACAAACTCTCACACCAGACGTACTTGAGTTCCCTGAATACCCTCTACACACTGGCTAGCACTTAATAAGTGCTACTTGACTGACATTCTCAAACCATCCTTCTTTTTTGTTTTTCTTTCATATATTTTACTGTGAATTTGACAAAAAAGAGAAAATCTCCCTATACAAATACATTTAAACATAAAATTTCTATTATAGCTTACTTTTTTTTTTTAATTTTTAAACCCTTAACTTCTGTGTATTGGCTCCTAGATGAAAGAGTGGTAAGGGTAGGCAATGGGGGTCAAGTGACTTGCCCAGGGTCACACAGCCGGGAAGTGTCTGAGGCTGGATTTGAACCTTGGACCTCCTGTCTCTAAGCCTGACTCTCAATCCACTGAGCTACCCAGTGTAATATGGGAATAAAGCAAGTGGATAGGGTTTGTGGGTCCTTAGGTCAGTAGGTGGGAAAGGAGGGTGCAATAGTGGAGGTAATAGATTGAGGTGGTAGGAGAGAATGGCTGAGTTTAGGGAAATATAGGATGATGAAGTATAAAGAGCGGCGAGGGGAGATGATGAGGTAGTTGGGCAGGCAGCTGCAACAGGGAGACACAGATTGGGTACACAGGCTGAGACAGAGGACACTGAAGGGAAACAGGCTGAACCCTTCAGGTAGGAAGGGCACTTCTACAGACAAAGGTCAGGGCCAGTCAGAAATGGTTTGAAACTGACTAGAGGGCTTTCTAGTCAGTTTCTCAGGTTCACACAGACACAGTCCGGAGGCTCTTCCCTGTCTGTGAAATAGACGGGCTTCTCAGAGGAAGTCTAGAGATCACCACTTCCTCCAAGATGGACACCTCCAGCTCCCCTCAGGAAACAAAGAGAAACAATTCCTTTCTCTCCTTATCCCTCTTTTATTGTTCAACCAATGATTTAGCAAAAGGTTTGATTAAATAACAACAGGGTTTATTAAGTTTCAGGGTTGATTATAAAGGACAGAGGGATACAAGGCTTCTCTAACAACCTCCTAGGGAGAAGCTCCAGGTGGGGGAGGGACACAGGAATGGCATGGACTGAGAAAGAGCCTGCTTTCACTCAGCCCTGGGAGGCTTTGTTACCTTTAAGGTTAGGGAAGTAATAAACAATGAATCAGGAGATAGTTTGTATCAAGGGTAAGACCTACTTGTCTATGGGGAAAACTAAGTCTTCAAAGTTTGATTGCTACCACCCAAAATCCACCCTTCTCCCAAAATCCACAGGAAATCAGGAAAGGAAATGGGGAATGAAATAGGGAAGGTCAGGGAGATCCAGAGGAATTAGCTAAGCTACGAAATCTCAAGAGAAAAGCACAGATTCAAGGCCAGGTTTCAGCCCAAAGGCCGAACTCAGTTGCCCCCTCCACTCTGTCCAAGCCTCAGGGATCAATTGCTCTTAGTCAGGGTTCTAAGCCCTCTTAACTGTCAGAAATTCTGCAGTTAGCATTTTGCAGGGTTGATTGCACCTCTGCACTACATTTTGCTCATTTCTCTTTTTCTAAATTTGCAGCTTGCAACATTTTCTGGTTACTAAGATCTAAGGGATTACTACTCTTATTCTAAGCTAAATTTTAAGCTCTTATCCCTAACTAAGTTTGCAAAATAATAAAAAGGGTTGCTATCTCCTAAACTATGCTAAGACTAGACTAAGCTAAACTAGGACGGGTTATGGTAAAGGCATAGGAAAGGAATGGGGATTTAAATTTTGCAAAAAAAAATTTGAACAGAAAGGAAAAGCAAATTAAATGTAAATATTCACAAACATTCTTAAAGCTAACATTTGCTAACTAGAACAAAGTAATGAATTCTATCTATGTATCTATCTTATTTTATGAACTAACAAGAAAAATATTAACTAAGAAAAAATTTTGCAATCTAAGCTCCTAAATTCTAGTTCACTTTCTAAAGTTAGTATATGAATATGTTAGTACACTTATGCCTATGTTAGAAATGTTAGTAAGAATAAGTAAGACTATAATTATTTGTAAGTCTATTGGTCAAACCATGGACTTATGCTATGTATAATATTTACAAGGAAAGTTTAGAAAAATCTTTCCCTGTTCTAACTTATCAAACTAACTAAACTGTCCCTGTGTGTTAGTAAAACTTATTGCTAAGGGTTAGTAAGTAAAATTTACATATTTACATGAAGTGTCAGGTGATTTGAGTAGAAGGTGTCTGAACCAAAGTAAGAGAAAATTCTTTGCTAAGGCAGACATGCTCTTCTCTCTTAAGTGTAAGTTTAGTGTTTCACCTGTAGATGTGAAGTCAAGAAAATGTTTTATGTGTTGTCTAGCGTGACTTATCCATGTAATGAGGTGTCACTCCACTGGAATTCTTTTACAAAGTGCATGTACTGCTTGGATGGAATCTAAAGTGTTGTATGCAATGAGAATTCCTTTGGGTGTAAGTTATCTTCTTCAAATACATGTGTCCAACTCTGATCCGATGCTTCTCTTCACAGTGTGGATGTCCTTCTTACAACTGGTGTATTCGGTCATGGATGTCTTTTGTAGTTATCAGGTTTGCTGTCCTCATGAAGATCTGCAAAATCTGCAATTCCTCACTTGTGTCATTTGATGCACCCGCGCTTGCCATCTTGCACTGGAACTGATGTTCTAGTGTGTTGACTTGTGTCAGGAACAAAGTTCAAATGTCTATCAAATGTGAATAATCTTTCTTCTTTCTTTTTTCTTTGCGGTTTAATAAAGATGATTATAGGTAACAAAAGAGTTCATGATTAAGTCTTTGTGCTTTTCATTTATTCGTTGATATCAGTTTCTAGATCTGGGATTGATTGTAAATCAAATGTGTCTTCTTCTTTCGTTGATTCTTTTCCATTGTCATAATTGTTTACAGATGATCCTTCTAAGTAATTGGGATTGGGATAATCATTTGGGTACAAAATTTGGTGTAATATTTGATTGTTTACTGACTCTTGGTCTAATTCTGTTTCTGATTCATGCTCTGATTGTTGTTCTGATTGCTGCTCTGGTTCTACGGTCTCATGTATAGGCTGTGGACTTTCTGAGGATTTATTTGACTGATTGGTTGGTGCTAGTTGATCTTTGTGCTGTATAGTAACTGGGTCTTGTGGTTGTTGTTGGAACATGTCTTTTGCTGGTTTGACATGGGTGACATGGAACCAAGGATCCCTTCCTTTAATTTTGACTGCACTAGGAGTAATTAAAATTATCTGGGATGGTCCAATCCACTTGGGTTTTAACACAGACTTACTAGTGAAGTTTCTGATGTAAACAAAATCTCCGGGTTGGAAGTTGTGTAGACTAAAATCAAAGGGTATTCTTTGATGTATCAAGCCTAATTTATGGAGTTGATTTAATTGTTGCTTGAGTAATTTAATATATTCATAGAGTTTGCATTCCATACCAGGTGTGATAATTTGTGAATGCTTTGAGGTGATTTGCCATGGAAAGGTGGATGCCCATACAGCATTTCGAATGGAGATAAGTGTGTAATGCTGTTTGGTTGGCATCTTAGGTGGAATAGTGCCAATGGTAATGCATCAGGCCATTTCATGTGAGATTCTGCACAGATTTTTGCTACTAGAGTCTTCAAAGATTTATTCAGGTGTTCAATTTGCCTGTTTGACTGTGGTCTATATATTGAGTGAAGATGTTGTTTGACTCCTAAGGTTTCATATACTGTAGCTAAAATCTTATTCATGAAATGGGACCCAGAATCTGATGCAATGTGTAGTGGAATAGAAAATATGGGTATCAATTCTCTCAGTAAGATTTCCACAACAAATGCTGAGGTGTTACGTTTTGCTGGGAGAGCTTCTGGCCACTTAGTTAATCTATCCACTATCACCAAAGCATATCTGTAATTTTGACTCCTTGGTATTGTGATGAAATCAATTTGTAAGCATTTGAATGGTGTATAAGCTAATGGTTTGCCTCCCAGACTGTGGGCTTTTGTAATTGTCTGGTTGAATTGCATACAAATTCTGCACCTCTGTGAAACTCTCATTGCAACTTCATATATGCCCCTGCATTCCAATACCTATTTATGGAATCTGCTATGCCCAGACTTCCATAATGCCCTTTCTGGTGTAGTGCATTGCAAAAGGTGAAATATAGGGATTTAGGTAACATAAGTTTTCCATTTGCCCCCAGCCAAACTCTGTTAGCCAGGTATGCACCATGATGTTTCTTCCAATTCTTCACTTCCTTTGGGGAGTATGTGTTTTTGAGATCATCTTCCTCCACCAAAGATAAGTTCAGAATTGTAAGTGGTCCATACTTTGCTGCGTATTTGGCTGTGATGTCTGCATGTTTGTTCCCTAATTCCACCGGCCCTTGGATTTTGGTATGAGCTTTGTAATGAATGACTGACACTTGGGCTGGTAATTGGATTGCGTCCAACAACTGATTGATTAAATTCCCATATGCTATCTGTTTGCCATTGGATGTAATGAAGCCTCGATTTTTCCAGATTTCACCAGAATGATTCACGACTGAGAAAGCATAATGAGAATTGGTAAAAATGTTTGCTTTGCGATTTTCAGCAAGCTTCAGAGCATGTATCAAACTGACTAATTCTGCTCCTTGAGCACTCATGGTAGATGGTAATGATGAGTACCAAAGGGTCTCAGAGGCTGTCACTACAGCTGCTCTGGTATATCTCTGATTGTCTACTATATATGACGATCCATCTGTGAATAAGTTCATATCAGGGTTTTTCATGGGCTTGTCATCTAAATCTGGCCTTGTTTTATGCACAATGTTAAGTGCATCTTCACAGATGTGTAGACTTTCTCCCTCCAGAGATAAATCTGGAATCAGAGTCGCAGGATTTAAGTTTCTGCACTGGTGAAAAGTTATATTTTCATTAGCCAACAAGATTGCTTGGTATTGTGATAGTCTTTGGGAGGTGAACGCTTGTAATGTGGTGTTTCTTAAAGTAGATTCCACTTGGTGTGGGGAAAATATTTTCAATTCAATCCCTAATACCAAGGATGAAGATTTTCTAATCATGATGGCTACAGCAGCTATGGCTCTTAAACAAGCCGGCATACCACAAATTACTGAATCTAATTTTGAGCTATAGTAGGCGACTGGTCTTAACCTATTCCCAAATGATTGTGTGAGAACACTAGAGGCTATCCCTTTATCTTCGTGTACATAAAGGAGGAATGGTTTGTCATGATCAGGGATACCTAGGGCTGGAGCTGATAGAGTAAGTGATTTTAATTTCTCTATTGCATGGACATGATCTTTAATCAGCTTTAATGGTTCTGGAACTTCCTTCCTGGTTAGCTCTATCAGAGGTCTTGCGATCAGAGCATAACCTTGAATCCAGTTTCTACAGAAGCTTGTTACTCCTATGATTGCCCTGAGTTGCCTCTTGGTCTTAGGCAAACTCAAATTTTGTATATCTTGTGTTCTCTTTTGGGAAATTCTTCTGGAACCTTTTTCTAGGATGGATCCTAAATAATTTACTTTCTCCATCATGAATTGAAGTTTCAATTTGGAAATGTTATGGCCTCTTTTGCCTAGCTCTTTGATTAAGTGTATGCTATCAGTGTAACAGACTTCAGCAGATGGTGACATTAGCAGGATGTCATCGACATAATGTACCTTTTTGCTGTTTTGGAAAGTGATCGACTCAAGGTCTCTCTGTAGGATTTGACAGAAGACTGAAGCGAATCTGAAAAATCTTGTGGCAGACAGGTCCATTGGATGGATTTGCCTTCCCATTAGAAAGCAAACAGCTTCTGGCTGTCTCTGTGAAGGGGAACAGAGAAGTAAGCAGAGCTTAGTTCCAGAACAGTAAACCAAGCAGCTTCAGGTGGAATGGCTGCTATAATTTGTGATGGACTTGGTACCATGGCATAGGTCTTTTGCACTTGGTCTTCTATTGCTCTGAGATCTTGTACTAAACGCCATTGAGTATTCCCATCAGGAGATAATTTGGCTTTCTTTACAGGCATGATTGGTGTATTATATTGTGAAAAGCCATATTTTAATATACTCTGCTTTAATAAACTCTCTATGATGGGTTTCACTCCCTCTATTGCCTCTTGGATAAGTCTGAACTGAGGAATTCTTGGAGGTAAACCTTCTTTTACCTCTATCTTTACTGGTTCTGCTGACAATATCCTGCCCACCTCATTTGAATTTTTATCCCACACGTAATCTGGAATATCATCTGGAACCTCATAGATGTTATCAGTTGATTGGTATGATGGTTCCTCACTACATGGGTCTAAAAATAAAGTGGGATAGTGTTTTAGAGATCTCTTGGGTAGGTGTAGATAAATTTGTCTCTCCGGTTGGTGTTGGATGGTGGCAGCCAATTTGCATAGGAGATCTCGTCCCATGAGGTTTGAAGGACATGATGGCATCAATAAGAAGGTGTGTTCAAGAGTTAGAGGTCCAAATTTTACCATTTTAACCTTTAGCTTCGGGACTTGTTGTGGTACCCCAGAAGCTCCTCTTACTCTCAAACTGCCTTGATATTGGCATCCTTCAGGTGCCTGGCGTAAAACAGAACAAGTTGCACCAGTGTCCAGTAGTCCTTCATAGTGTATCCCCCCGATTTCTAGGGTAACTAATGGTTCTCCACTGTCATTGGACTTCACTGGCACTAGGGGTAATAAAGAATCCTCAGTATTTCGTGTACACTTATCATCGATCCAGTATTGCGTATGGTCATTTGTTTCTAAACCCAAACTTCCTATAGCACCATTTGGCAAGTTCAGTTTAGAATCAGGAATACAGAAAGCAGGGTTAAAGAGTATTGCCTCCCTGAGAGCTGGTAAGTCATTATCAGTTGTGCAAATTTCATGTTGGCTTTCGCTAAGGGCTGCAGAAATGGAGGTTTGATTTGATTTACCATCCACTCTGATATTTAAAGAAATGTCATGCCCCAAATCAGAAGTTTTCCCATCAGTAGTATCTGGGAATGTATGGTAGTTAGATTGTGTTCCCTTCAACACTTCAGGTACAACTACTGATTCAAAAGCTGACTGATGTTCCCTATCTTGCCCTGAAGTTTGTGTGACTGAAGTCAGATGGTTTTTGTCTTCAATAACTGCACAATTTTCATTGATGTTATTATTAGCCATACTGGTTACTGAGGATAACTGCTCCCTTTCCCTTCCCCAAACTTTTGGTTAAAATTCTGCAGCAAAGGGGTTGAGAAAGGTGGATGTGGAATTTCCTAAACAGCTGCTATCACCCTGCCACTCAGTGGGTTGCACTTTCAAATTTGAGTCTTTGCCAATGTACTGATTTGTTTGCTCTTTAACGTCAATCTGTGACATTGTGTCTGAAGCAAGTGAATGGGATAGAATTTTGGCATTTAATTCCCCCGAGGTTACTGAAAGTGTTCGTTTCTGGAAACATTGTAAATCCTCGCCATAATGTTCTTTCTCCAAGTTGCCCCTTTGTTTTATACTTGGAATAAAGAGAGGAATATGAGTTTTTGATGATTTTTGAACAAGATTGCTAAGTCTCCTGATGTGAGCTGTTGCAATGGTTTGATTGATCCTTATGCTTCTCACCCAATGTGTCTGTTATGGAATGAGAAAGCTGATCCCTTATATAATCATCCTCATTATTGCCATAGATTTCTCTGCGCATTTGCATTATTTCTTCCCATTGCTGATTATCTACCATAGATCTATGTTCATATTCTATTTAGCTTGCTTTAGACACTTGCTCTATTTTGCCCAGATTTCCCATTTTGCTTTCCTCACTTAGACTACACACTGTCACACCCAAATTACACTGATTAGAAGTTTTTAAATTAGGAATTTCGATTCATAATGATTTAGGCTTCGTTCCCATCTGAATATATCTTTCCATATCATCTAATGAAGGGGATTGGCTTTATTTTTTACATGCACCATCATGTTTGTTATCATCATTTCTTTTTGTGTCATTATTATTCTTGGACCATTTAGAATTATAGTAGGTCTTTCTATTGCCTCTGTCTCTTTGATTTTGATTATCATTTTTGGAAAAATCTATTTGTTGTTTAAATCTACAAAATCGAATGATGTGACCAAGCCTTCCGCATAGGTAACAACGAGGAGACGATGATTTTGTTTTTTGGGTGTTGCTTGTAGGTTGCCTGTATTGATTTTGGCTCCTACTGGTTTGGAGGGCAAAATTTTTCACCTCCTCGATTTCTTTCTCATGCTTTGCCTGTTTTAATTGACATTTTAGATCAGCTATCACTTCATCCTTATCAGATTCAGTTTGTCTAGCTAATCTTGCCTCTTTTTGTTTCGAGTTGTGAATGTAAGCTGCATGTTGCCTTACATCCTCCAGTGGCAATGATTTCCACTGTGGACAACTCTGCCTAAAGTAATTTTGTATTGGGATTGAGGTTCCCTTCACAAACTGTCTACATATGTGGTCAATGGTATCCTGGGCATGTGTATCTCTCAGACCAAGAATTGTCTCTGCTGCTTCAATTACCCTATCAAGAAAGCTACTTGGGTTTTCTTCCTCCCCTTGTTTTAGCTTCTCAAATTTCTGCCACGAGTTTGGTCTTTTAGCGTGAATCCTCATTGCCTCAATCAAGTCTTTCCTGTACCTCATTAGGTATCTCATCTTGGCATGCTGGGTGAAATCTAAGTCTTGATGAACCAGCGGCCATGATTCCAAATTTGGGTTCGCCCTTGTTTCTTTGAGGACTTTTTCCTTTTCTGAGGAAGAGTAAAATTCCCCTAAAAGAAATTCAATGTCAGCAAAACTAGGATTAAACAACGTGAACACCCTTTTGAATTCCTTGATGTTTTTGAAAGGTTTCTCGAAGAACTTGGGAAAGCGTCTTTTTAGAACCTCCATATCACTTGGGGTGAATGCCTTGTATGTCTTTACATGCACCACCCCCTCCCCTGGTTGTACAATGGTCCTGTCCACAAATGGTAACACAGAGACTACAGCGTTTGTGATTGGTTGTTCTTCAGCGGTGTTATTGCTTCCTAAATACTTTGATTCCACAATCTCCAGTTGGAGGATTGTGTGCTTATCTAATTCCTTTCCTTCTCTTATTTGCTTTAATACTTGGAACATTAGCTTGATGTTCTCTACTAGTTCCCCAGAGTCAGCATCATTTTTAGTAGGAGTTGTCTTGAAGTATTGCCACAGGTGAGTCAAAATTGTCTTAGAAATCACTAGGAATTGCCAAAGAGATAGGATTATGGCAATAGCAGTAGGGATGAAACATATGCATTCAGCAAGGTTTAGGGCACACCATTTGTAGTAGTTGTATATTTCAAGAATTTGTTGCACTAAACTAAAGACTTTCACGAACCAGAAGTTTATAAGACTTTGCATGAAAGACCAAGCCATTATAGACACTGGATAGAATGAATGTAATCCTAGCCAGATTCATCTTGGGTATTTCAGAAGATTTGCAGGTATTCACTAACTTTGCTAGCCAAGTTGTAATACGGGAATAAAGCAAGTGGATGGGGTTTGCTATATCCAGAAATGGATATTTGGTTCTGTACCTTCAGTCCATTACCTTTCTGTCAGAAGGCAGGAAGTGATCTTCCTTATCAGGTCACTTGGGTCATAGATCAGCATTAGTTTTATTATTTTTTTAAGCCTTTACCTTCTGTCTTAAAATCAATCCTAAGCATTGGTTCCAAGGCAGAAGAGTGGTAAGAGCTAGGCAATGGGGTTGGGTGACTTGCCCAGGGTCTTACAACTA
>NC_058131.1:61133937-61143708 GCF_016433145.1 Gracilinanus agilis | reverse complement strand
CTTCCCCCCCCACTTCCTCCCTCCCTCCCTCCCTCCCTTCCTTCCTTCCTTCCTTCCTTGACTCTAGGCAATTCCCTAATCTTAGCACTCTTCTGTCTTGGAACCAATTCTTAGTATTGATTCTAAGACAGAAGGTAAAAATTGAAAAATAAAAGTACCTGTTCATTTGGCTTTATCTATGAGAGAATGGCTATCACATTTTTATATTTGAATAAATTCCTTATGAATTCGGATTATGAATTGAATATGAGGCTTTATCAAAGAAACTGGCTGCAAAGTTTTCCCACTTAACTGTTTCTGTTCCAATTTTAATTTGTTCCAATTAATCTGTTCCAATTAAATATTGATTTTATTTGGGGAAAACCTTGTCATTTGTATATAATCACAATTGTTCATTTTATTTCCTATAATCTACTCTGTTCCTTGTCTGGTCATAAATTCTCTCCTATATATATAGTTGCAAAAGAAATGTTTTTCCTTGTTCCTCTAATTTGTTTATAGTGTGTCCTTTTAGATACAGGTCTTGGTGGCAACATGGATAGCCTGAAGTCAGGAAGACCCGAGTTTAAATCCTGCCTCAGATACTAGTTGTATAACCCAAGGCAAGTCACTTCATCTGGTTTGCCTCAGTTTCCTCATCTGTCAAATGACCTGGAGAAGGAAATGGCCAATCACTGCGCTATCTTTGCCAAGAAAACACCAAATCAGATCACAAAGATTTGGACACAATAACAACAATCCGTTTGGTGCTTATTGTGGTATTTGTGGTGAGTTTTTGGTCTAAACCTAATTTCTAAATTTGGTCTAATTTCGGTTAGACTTTACAGTTTTCCCAGGTGCCACTAGGGAGCACAGTGGATAGAGAACCAGGTCTGAAATCTGGAAGATCTGCCTTCAAATCTGGTCTCAGATACTTCCTAGATGAGTGATCCTGGACAAGTTATTTAATCCCAATTGCCTAGTTCTTACTGCTTTTCTGTCTAGGATCTGTTATTTAGTATTAATTGTAAGACAGAAGGTAAGGGGGAAGAGAGAAAGAAAGAGAAAGAAAGCAGGAAAGAGAGACAGAAAAAATAAAGACAGACAGACAAAAAGAAAGAATGAAAAGGAAGGAGGCAGAAAAGAAGGAAGAAAAAGAGGGAAGAAAAAAGGAGGAAAGAAAAAAAAGAAACAATGAAAGAAAGTTAAGGATGTTTAAAACCAAATGCTGTTTAGGTACACAGACCTAGTTCTAATCCATCACTTTTTCTCTTTGGTCCACTGTCTCTTCTGGAATTGTTCTAATAAAATATTCTAATATACCTAGGCTATATAGTTCCTGTCTATTTTTCCCCAATGTAAGTAAAAGGGGGTCCTTAGCTCCTGCACAAGTACTCAAGGTACTAAATGCATGTTGAGTGCAAGAGGTTTTCTTTCAAACCACAGAAAATACACAAAATGCAAAGTACTCATAGGAGCCCATAAATAAGGAAAATATATAAAGCACTGAAATGGCCGATCAATTCCCCCCAAAAGGGAACTAAACTTGAGGTTGACATTTTAGACTTTAAAATGAGTGCTTTCTCCCCCCAGAGTGCTTTATAGTCTTCCCAATCCACATAGTACCTCTCAATAGTTCAGACCCCCTCTGGAAGGTAAAATACTTTGGAGATTACTCATCAAGTGATCCCTTTCCTATTTAATTCAGCTTCATCAAGGATTCAGTTAACCATTTAAAGAATTTAAATTTCAGATTCTAGATTTACATTGGGTGAAGAATTTACTGGTTTTGTTATCATAATTGAATTCTCAAACTCAGAGACTTTTGAAGTCAGAGTAACTGATGAGGCAATTTCAAAGTGAGTGCAGCTCAGGAAATTTCCCTGTCTGGCTGGATGACTTGATTCTTTTATTTTTTTATGTTAAAATATCATTTTATTTTTCAACTAACAAACATTTGTTTTCTTACTCTCCCTCCTCATCGTAAAGAAGAAAAGAAAACAAAATCACTGTAACAAATATGACCAGTCAAGAAAAACAAATTCCCTTGTTGACCATGTTTAAAAATTTGTCTCAGTCCATCTTGAATCCGTCATTTCCCTCTTAGAAAAAAAGTGATAACATGGATTATTACCAAACCTTGGAATCATGGCTAATCATTGCATTGATCAGAGATCTCTAGTCTTTCAAAGTTATTGTTCTCCTGGTTCTTCTCACTTTGCATCAGTTTATACAAATCTTCTCAGGTTTTTCTGAACTCACCCTTTGGCCATTTTTAATTGCATAAATGTATTCCATTATAGTATGTTCATATACCATAATTTTTTCAGTCATTCCTTAATTAGTGGGAACCCCCCTTAGTTCCCAGTTCTTTACCACTGCCAAAAGTGCTGCTATAAATATTTTTGTACATATGGTTTCTTTTCCTGACTGATCTCAGGCTTATTAGAGGTACTGCTAAGCACATACAATTTAGCGACTTTGGAGATATGACACCAAAATGCTTTCTAGAATGGCTATACCAATTCACAGCTCTACCAACAATTCATTAATGTGCCTGTTTTCCTGAAGATGATCCAACATGTACAATATTCTGTTTTTTACATCATCATTGCATTTTGAGCAGTGAAAGGCTAGATTCTAGGATCATGCTGCCCAAGGAATTTTTGAAAGTCCCCCCACCTTACACTGTGGCACAATCAAACACAATGGACTTCTCTACTAGCAGCAATGCAATGATCCAGGACAATTCTGAGGGACTTATGAGAAAGAACGCTCTCCACACCCAGAGAAAGAACTGTGGGAGTAGAAACAGTAGAAGAAAGTTCCCCCACCAGGAAGAATGGAGAAACATTGTGAACTATCAACTCCACCCACAACTCCAGCCAGGTGTAAGCATTCTGCATCTGCTACAAATTGTCTTTAATTGCTCCTGAGCACCTGTTTCCTACACTCAGAATACAGGCGCCAGAGATCTGAAGAATCCCCCTTTCTCCCACTTTTTTGTCACTTCATAGTGTCTGAGAGTCTGGCTGAGTAATCCATCACCTCTCCAACAACAGATAGTCCCTCTAAAACATAAGGATTGATAGGAACCCCAGTCTGCCCCAAGACAGGGCAAGTCACTTAACTTCTATGGGCCTCAGTTTCCTCAGCTGTAAAATGGAGGGATGATTTTTAAGCTTCCTCCCAGCCCTAAATACTATGCTTTCCTTTAGGCAGTCAATATTCTGGCTATCTTTATGGCTAATCTATATTGTGTAAAGTGTGAGGTTTTAGGGAGAAGGTAATATTTCTGGAAAATTCAATCCCCTGCTCTTTGTGTTTTATTCTTTTTTAAACTCTTAACTTCTTAGAACTATCTTAGAATCAATATTGTGCATTGGTTCCAAGGTAGAAGAACAGTAAGGGCTAGGGCAATGGAGGGTCACGTGACTTGCCCAGGGTCACACAGCTAGGAAGTGTCTGAAGGCATATTTGAACCCAGGACCTCCCATCTCTAGTCCTGGCTCTCAAATTACTGAGCCACCCAGCTGTCCCCAGTCCCCACCCCCATTCTTTGAATGAGTGCTAGCCACATTATGAGGCAATATAGAAAGGCATGTTGGGGTCAGGTTTCTTCAAAGGAGGAACCGTCTGTCACATCTTCTCTTTTTAAAAAATGTTTCTTTTCTGTGTATTGTTTCCCCCTCCTTTCAAGACTGGGAGGCCCATCAAGACTGCAGAAAATGAAGAGTTGGTGCAAGTGTGATGAGGGGGCAACGGCGATTTTTCTTTAACAGGGAGTCCAGGAAGCGGCATAGTTTGTGTCCCCAGCCTTACTGCTCACACCTTACTGCTGTCCCCTCTTAAGTCTGAAGGATGTCTGAAAAGCTGCTCAGTCAATTCAGGAATTAGAGCCTTTGCCTTCATACTGACAGCTGGAGGTTCAGCGTGTCTTCCATCCACTCACAAACCCTCCCTGGTTATTTGTCTGGCTGCTGGGCTGCTTCCAGCCTCAGATTTGGGGTCTCAAGATGAATTTGGGGGGGCTTGCCCTGGGGTCAAGATAAAAACAAAAAGAGAACATGATTTCAGTGCAGAAACTCCTCAAGCCCCAAGAAAGGCTGCCTCAGTTTAGCATTTAGCACTCCCCATTCCTGAAGGCACTTTCTCCTCATTGGATGCCCTTCAGAACCCATCTCTTGTAAAATGCAGCTCCAGGAATTAATTCCCTGATGAGCCTTTCCTAATACTGTCTCCCTGTCCCGGCTGAAAGCCTTTCCCTCCCCCAGTTTTCTCAGTCCATTTTCCCTCCCTATTTTAGTATCTTTCAATCTAACCTTAAGAAACACCGTGTAGAATCAGTATTTCTAATACACTGGAGATTAGGAGAGAATTGTATATGAAACTGAAAACCTGTGGGGTTTGCTTTTGGATAGACTGCCCGACCTGGAGTCAGGAAGACTAATCTTCCTGAATTAAAATCTGACCTGAGACACGGACTAGCTGTGTGACCCTAGGCAAGACACTTAACCTCGTTTGCCTCAGTTTCCTCAACTGTAAAATATGCTGGAAGGAAATGGCAAATCACTCCAGTATCTTTGCCAAGAAAATCCCAAATGAGGTCAGACACGACTGAGATAACTAAACAGCAAAAAGAGAACCATGGTGCCTCCTCCTCCCAAATTGGAAGAAAAAACAAAAACCCCATAACAAAAAACCAAAGTTGACTTCACATGCGTAATTGAGATCATCTCGCTTGCTTTCTCAAGGGGTGGAGAAGGGTCGGGAGGGAAAGACCATTTAGAACTCAAAAAAGTTTTAAACGAATGTTAAAGTTTTTAAAAATGTAACTGGGAAATACTCAGCAAAATAAAAACATGGTTTAAAAATTCATAGGAAAGTAACATTTCCGTTGGCTGTGTCTAAAAATCTGTCTCATTCTGCACCCGAGTTCATCCCCTTTGTGACAAGAAACTGATACCTTGTCTTTTTCATTAGTCTTCTGAAATTGTGGATCCATGGAAATCTTAGAGCACTCACGGTTTCCCTGTTATACTTTTTCTATCTACATGTAGCATCTCCCTTAAGGTAGGGACTTACATCACTGTCATCTTTGACTTTTCCATAAATGTAGGTAGAATTGTATTCTTGAAAGAGGAAATTCTCTATTCCTATCAGCAATCCTACCCTATCATCCAATTGTCCCATTTCAAAGGCAGCCTAAGGCTATTGAACTCTCTCCCTCTGTCTCTCCCTTTGGCTCTCTCTTCCTCTCCCTTCCTCCTTTCTTCTCCCTCCTCCTCTTTCCCTCCCCCCTCTCCCTCTCCCTCCTTTTCTTTCTTCCCTTCTCCCTCCCTCTCACCCTCTTCCCCTCTCTCTCTCCTCTCCCTTCCCTTCTCCCTCCCTCTTCTTCTCTCTTCTCTCCTCTCCCTTCTTCCTCCCTCTTTCTTTTCTCTCTCCCCCCCTCCCTTTCTCTTTCTCCCCCTTGCCCTCCCCACTTTGTCTCTCTCTTCCCCCACCCTCAGTATTCTCTATGGATTTCTGGCGAGTGAGAGTGGGGAGAAAGCCTTGAAGTGGAGTCAGGAGACGGAGTTCAGATCCCAGCTCTGACACTAGCCTTCAAACTTTGGTCAAATCTCTTAAAACTCTCCGCCTCAGTTTTCTCCTGTGTAAAATGGGGGTAATAATATCTTCATCGCTCCCCTCCTTCTTAGGGGTGTTGTAAGGAAAGCCCTATCTTCAAGCATTATGGAAATAGGAAGTATTTACTCTCCCAAGGCTGGAGCTAGTCCCAGTTTTTAGAGAGTAGGGGCAGAGAGGAACTGGGAGAGGTGGGAGGGGTCTGTGGGCACTGGCCCTGCCTCACTTACGAGGCAGAATCACGACGGTCCAAGGCCAAGGCTTGCCCAGAAGCGCTTTCCCCACAACTCTGGCTGGCCGCCTCATGGGCCCCATCGCTGTCGAAACTCGGGACCATCCGGGTGAAAAGGGCGGCCAAGCCCCGGAGCCCGCCGCTCCGACGGGCAGCGAAGGCGTACAGCAGAGGGTTGATACAGCTGCTCAAGAAGGTCAGGGGCCCCGAGATGCTGTGGCCCACGGCGGCTGCAGAGAGCAACCAGGCGGCCAGCTCTTCCGACGAGTCTTCCAGCAGCTCGGCGGCCACGGCCGCCCCGTTTGATGCGTGGTAGGGAAGCCAGAAGCCGGCGAAGGCCACCACCACGGCAGCCACGATGCGGCCGGCGCGGCGCTTGGAGGGGTGGCACAGCGTGCGCAGACGACTACGGAAGAAGGCAGAACAGACAGCGATAACAGTGAAGGGCCCCACGAAGCCCGCCACCGTCTCCAGCAGGAGAAGCGTCACCAGCTGCCGGCCAGACGAGAAGTGGCGCTGCAGGCAGCTGCTGGTGTCCGCCGTGAGCGGGGCCGGCGCTGCCAGCGCTAGGGCGGCTACCCACAGGAGCCCCAGCACCCTACGTGTTCCGGCCCGCTGCCACCAGCGTTGCAGGTGGAAGGGGCGGCTCAGAGCCGCTAGGCGTTCGGCACTCAGCAGCGTAATGAGCAGTACGCCCGAGAACATGGAGCCGTTCACCAGCCACACCAGGACCCGGCACACGGAGGGTCCCAGGCTCCAGGCACCGCTGAGCGCGTGAATCCAGAAGGGCACCGTCACCAGCGCCAGCAGGTCAGCGGCCGCCAGGTTGAGGATGAGCAGCACGGTTGGCTGGGGAGCTTTCATCCTTCGCCACACTGTCCACACCACGGCCAGATTGCCCGGGACGCCCAAGATAAATGCCAAGCCCAGGACCACACAGGCCACCAGGCGGGCCACGTTCAAAGCCATCGGAGAGTCAAACTCTCCACTAGACTCGTCTGAACCCATGCCGGGGGACGACGGACGCCAGTCCTGGGCTGCCTCGGAGACGGGACGCGCAGAGTACCCTAGACACGCTGCCTGGCCCCCGGCTTCGCCCCGCCGCCCCCGAGAAACTGGGGAAGTATGGACCGTGTCTTTTACTTTCTTCCAACGGGTTCCGCCCCTTCTCTGTAGCTCCTGGAGAAGCTGAGGCGCCCCCCCCCCCCAAGGCCAGCTCCGCCCCTCGGTGTGTGTGAATGGATCGAGCAGGGGAGAACCCAGGGCGATGCAGGCAGGCGGGCAGGCAGAACGAGGAAGGAGGCTGGGGACAGCTTGGTCGTTGCCCTCGGTCAGTGGTACCCTTCGTTATCCAGTGTTATCTTGCTGGTGTGGGCGTTGGTGTGTCTCTCTGTCTGTGTATTTTGTGTATGTGTGTTATATGTATGTGTATTGTAGGTATATGTGTGTATTTGTATGTAGGTGTACGTTTGTGATGTCCTTGTGGAGGAAGGTATAGGTGGGTCCCAGACTGGAGTTTCATTGTAAGAAAACTGCAAAGCTAAGTGGCTCATTGGATAGAGAGGCAGGTCCTGGGTTCAAATTTTTTGGCCTCAGACACTTCCAAACTCTGTGTGTGTGTGTGTGTGTGTGTGTGTGTGTGTGTGTGTGTGTGTGTGTGTGAGAGANTGTGTGTGTGTGTGTGTGTGTGTGTGTGTGTGTGTGTGTGTGTGTGTGTGTGTATGTGTGTGTGTGTGTGAGAGAGAGAGAGAGAGAGAGAGAGAAACTGCAAGTTCCTGTGGGGTGATAGGTCAGTCTTCTTTTCCTAGATAGAGATAGGTCTGTCTGCAATGGTTCTCCTGGCTGGATCATTACTATTAAACCCTGGACCTCAGGTAGGACCCTGGGCAAGTCACAACCTCCTTTTGCTTTAATCCCCTGGAGAAGGAAATGGCAGATCATTCCAGTATTTTTGCTAAGAAAATCCCATATGGAATCACAAGAAGTTCGACAGGATTGAACAACTGAACAATAACAACAAAACTGGGAAGGAAGAGCCCAGACTTCAGTCAAAAGAACAAGTTATTTAAAGAGTTAGGGAAGAGGGTGGCAGAAGCTGGGGAAAGAACCCTGCAATCTTGTTTTTGGAAACCAGAGATAAATTAAAGAGAAAGAAGGGCAGCCTGATTCCTCCACCTGATACCCTTTCTGAGATTTACTAGTGGAGAGGAGAGACCAGGGAATTGCCTCCACAGCCCTAGTGGAGACAGACAAGAGCAGAGATAGCCTTGACCCTATCTAGAGCCTATGATCTCCCCAACTGCCATTTCTTCAGTGACTTGGATGAATACCTAGACCAATTTGCAGAAGGTAAGAAACTGGGAAAGATTATAGTAAATACATGGTATGACAGAATTGCAGAATTCCAGGATGCTGGAGCTGAAAGGAACCTTGGAAGTCATTTGGTCCCACTTCTTCATTGTTACCAAGAAGGACACTGAGACTCAGAGAAATGAAGTACGTTGCTGGGGTTCTCACAGCCCTGGTTTCCTCCTTCAAGTCCAGAGTTTTTTCTACTTCATCAGGCTCTAAGAATCAGACCGAAGCCAATAAGACCCTGCAAAATCTGGATTTTTCATTTTAAAAATGACCAAGATGACTATAGGATGTTGAACACAAGTTGCAAAATGAGGATAATAATAGCACCTACCTCCTAGGGTTGTGATGTCCAGAGATAACATATGTAAAATGCTTTGAACACTTTTGGGGTTGTTTTACCCTTCAAAGAGGACCAGTGATATCATGGGTGGTATCTTGACTTTTGAATGAATCGGTTTTAACCAAGACAGAATTGCACAAAGTCATCTGCCTTATTGTCTCTTCCGGAGTCATAGAAGTCCATTGGCAAGACAGAAGTCAGGATGACTGGCATTAGCCCAGAATATAGTAGATATCCTTGGCATCTTCAGTGTCTGACCAAGCTGTGCTTTCTTTGTTCCACAATGCCATTTTCTACTGCCTTCATGCCCTGGGCAAAAATTCTTACCTGCCTATTCCAAAGGGGGAAGTCTTCACTTGCTTGGGGTATCTACACACCCACCTAAGTCACTGAAGGGTTTGAGATTACCCTCAACCTGGTTTAGCCCATTTGCCAAGACAGTTTTGCTGAGGTGTGACTGCTGCACATTGTAGAAATGGTATTTTGGAAGAAGGATTATGCTTACAAGGAGATGCTACTGAAGCAGTGATTGACAGGAGGATTCTTAGAATCTTGGAGGAGGGGTAGAATGAAGAGTTTTTTGTAACTGCCAGTTTCTGGAAGTTGGGAGGAACTCTGAGAGGAAAAGGAGCTCAGACCCTCTCCCCCCAGCTTTTGGGAAGTGAATCCACTCCTGAGAAAGACTCGCTTATAAACTGAAAATCTACACTATCCTTAAGCTCCTGCCACAGAAGGAACAAGATCAAATAGGGAGCAGATTCGAAGTCAGGGATTTTCCCTGAGGTAGACAGAATCACCCCTAGCTCCTGATTCATCATCTGCAACTCCAGTTACCTTAGAGACTTACTCCTTTTGAGGATTAGCCTAGGAAAGGCAGACAGAAAAAACTATAGAGCGAGGAGGATCAAACTTTAGCCTCGGCTTTAGCCGAGGGCTCTCAAGACTGGACACTGTTGCTTGGCACCTTTAGTTAGGGATTCCTCCAACCTCTTTCCTGCCCTACCCTTGTTCTTTTTTTACAATAAAATCTTTACACCTGAGAAGCAGTCAGATGAATCAAACAGGGCCATAAGAGGATACCAGTTTGGGGTTCTCTTCGAGAGAGAGGGTCGACTTTGCATTGGATTGAGCCAAGTCCCAATCAACGGCCATTTCTCTCTCTCCTTTTCCTCCTTCTTCTCTTCTCTTCTCTTCTCTCCTCTCCTCTCCTCTCCTCTCCTCTCCTCTCCTCTCCTCT
>NC_058131.1:61113790-61130954 GCF_016433145.1 Gracilinanus agilis | reverse complement strand
TCTTCTCTTCTCTTCTCTTCTCTTCTCTTCTCTTCTCTTCTCTTCTCTTCTCCTTTCTTCTCTTCTCCTTTCTTCTCCTTCTCTCTCTCTCTCTCTCTCTCTCTCTCTCTCTCTCTCTCTCTCTCTCCCTCTGCCTGTCTCTGTCTCTGTCTCTGTCTCTGTCTCTCTTGCATTCTGTTCCAGGGGAGAAACATCTCAGAAGACTAGGTTAAGCAAAATCCCTGGTCAACCGCCATTCCCCTTTTTGCAGCATTATCCCCTTCATACAGGTTGTGCTGTCCCAGCTCAGGGAGCCAGATAGGCACTTATTTCCTTGAGTGTTAGAGGAACTGCCTTGCCAGACCAAGTTACTCAAAATCTTTGGTCTCCCATTACATTCCTGCAGGGGTTTCTCAGTTTCCCTTTTTTTATAACATGCTGCAGCTTTGTACACCTTGGAGTATTCTACAAATGCTAGATATTATATTTATTAAATAAAGATATTTGTAATACATTCATTGTTGTTATTACTATTATTATATGGGAGATATGGCTACAGTGATTGTTTTTTATCCTTACTTTCTGTCTTAGAAATTGTATCAGGGCAGCTGGGTGGTTCAGTGGATTGAGAGCCAGGCCTAGAGATGGGAGGTCCTGGGTTCAAATGCGGCCGCAGACACTTCCTAGCTGTGTGACCCTGGGCAAGTCACTTGACCCTCCATTGCCTAGCCCTTCCTGCTCTTCTGCCTTGGAACCAATACACAGTATTGATTCTAAGATGGAAGGTGAGGGTTTTAAAAACAACAATTTAATGGAACAGGAAAGACACATATATACTTGTGATAGGAAGGGTGATAATTAACATGCAAATTAGAGTAAACATGCAGAAAGAGACAGAATTTTGGACATGGCCAACATGGATGCTTGTTTTGCAGGATTATTTATTTCAAGGGATTGGTTCCTTTCCTTTTTTTCTTTTTCCCCATTAGGGTGGGAGAGAGAAAAAAAATAAATGTTTGTTAGGTGTTTTTAAAGCACAGAGTCAATTTATTCTTTTTTTTTTTTTTTTTTTTTTGCAGTTGCAAATTTTCTTCCTTCCTCTCTCCCCTTCCCCTGTCCTGCTGAGAAGTCAGGAAAAACAAAACCCATTACAAATATGTATAGTCATGCAAAACAAAATCCTACATTATTCCTTCTTATTATATAAAAAAATTAATTTTTTTAAACCCTTACCTTCCGTCTTGGAATCCATACTGTGTATTGGCTCCAAGGCAGAAGAGTGATAAGGGCTAGGCAATGGGGGTCAAGTGACTTGCCCAGGGTCACACAACTGGGAAGAGTCTGAGGTCAAATTTGAACCTAGGACCTCCCGTCTCTAGGCCTGGCTCTCAATCCACTGAGCTACCCAGCTGCCCCCTAAAAAAATTAATTTTTAAAGGCCATGCAAAGTATAGGTCCAGGCAAAGAGCTCTCTGATGAGAGAGTAAGTCATTTTGCCTCACTTTACCATGGACTGAAGGGAGGGACAAGGGCAGAAGGAAATTGTCATGGAGGAAATAGTTGATTGTTGGAAGAGAACCAAAATGACATCACTATGTTGGGGTCTTTGTATGGTGTATCTGACTGTGGCTGATCAGACCAATATGAGCTCAGAAGGCTCTACCATATTGGGCACAAATAGCCCATGTGAACATCTGAGATAGAGGGGCAAATGGTACTTTTAAAGGGACTTGGGGGGGGGGCAGCTAAGTGGCTCAGTGGATTGAGAGCCAGGTTTAGAGACAGGAGATCCTGGGTTCAAATATGACCTTAGACACTTCCTAACTGTGTGACCCTAGTCAAGCCACTTAACCCTCATTGCCCAGCTCTTACTTACTATTCTTCCACCTTAGAACCTTCTAAGATGGAAGGTAAGGGTTTAAAAAATAAATAAAAGGACTAGGTCTACTTACTTCTTTGTTTCCTTGAGAATCCCTTTATACAAACCCACTTGCACATAATGAGATTTATCTCCCTTCCACAACATCCCCTTTTCACCTGGCATAAAGATACTAATCATCTAATTCATTCCAGTTTGGGTTCCCCTTTTCTGATTATTTATAAAGGAGAAGGGGATAAACAACTGAGTCAAGCTGATATCATCAGATCAACAGTCAGAAGGGAACAAGTGTGGGAGGGAGAGAGGAAGAAAAGGGAAAAGAAACCTGAACAGGAGATGATGCCCATCCTAGGCCAGGGAAAGAGATGGAGGGAGACCTGGAGGAGATATGGCTTAATCCCACTTAGACATACCCTGGATCCTCCTATGTTAGGGTTAAGCATGAAATATTGCAAATCACTTAATCCTGGAATCCCCCCGATACACCCACACCTCAATTTATTTTACCTTTCCTTTTTTAAGTTTCCTTGATATAATCCTTTTCCTATAATAAAAATCCTACCAATGCTGATAATCCTTGTGTCTCAGATCAGACCAGATTGAGTGTGTCTACACCCAATGACTTTGTATGACCTGCCTAGCCAATGGATTCAAAAAACAAACAAAACAAAACTAACCCTTCGTCCTAGAATTAATACTCTGTTTTGGTTCTATGGCAGAAGAGCAGTAAGGGTTAGGCAATGGGGGTTAAGTGACTTGCCCAGGGTCATTCCTTGATAGGAATACATGAGAGGTTGTCTCCTGGAAGAGGGATCATATTTGTTCCTACACAGACAGACAATGAAGACTGATTGTGCTGCCATCTAGGGAAGGGCTTTCTAGCAATGAGAACTGTCCATCAGTGAAACTGGGCAGCCAATGAGGTAGTGAGTTCACTGGAAATGATGAAGTAGAGTCTGGTCAATAGTAACTTTATATTTCTGTTGCACTTTTATTTTAAAATATTTTTTCCAGGGTTACTCAATTCATATTCTCTCCTTCCCCTCTTCCCTCCCCGCTCCTGGAGCCAACAAGCAATTCCACTGGGTTATACATTTGTTATTACTGTAACATGCATGACCTTAAGTGGGATGAACTGCCTCACAGAATTCCACAGTACCCCCCAGAACTTCAGGAGATGGGGCAGTTGGGGCAGTTAAGAATGTGAATATAAAAGCAGGACACCCAGCTTGGCAAACACCCACTCTTTGGGGGAGTTGGGTGGCTTGAGAGGGGTAGGATTTTACTTCTCTGCTAGCTTATCTCTGACCTCAGGGTGATTCTTTGCTGTTCACTCCATACAAACTAAACCAGGCTGTGAGCACTGTGAAAATACTGATAGGCAGTATCCTAGCTAATCTCTAAACAATATAGACCTACAATCAAGATTACCTTCACCGTTTTAACTAGACAACATTAGATTTAAGAGAAAATTTAGTTTGTGAGGGAGTTAGGGGAATAAGTTTATTCCAGGCATTCCCCTCAGGGGGATTGTTATTTCTGTCAATATCCTGGAGATACTAGATAGTTTTACCTCACCCTCCATCCTATAAATTATCCCTCCTTCCCTGTTTTCCTGAATTAATAAATCCCTTCCCTTATTAAGTTTGTGGGTTGTGTGGAATTAATATTTATAGGCTTTTCCAACTCCATCCATACACTATCAAAGCCAATCTTCATCCAGGCAAGCTCTAAGCATAGCTGTAATCTGAAGGGCAAGACAGCTGTTTGAAGTCATTCTGAGCACTTAATCTATCTGGGGCGTTAGGAATAATCTTCCAACAGTGGAAGTTGCTGATTTCTGTAGGATTATTCCCTATCTGTCAGACAATTTAAGCCCTGAGATAGCCAAGTCTGAAAAGCTTTCATTCTTGGTGAAAAGGGGATTCGGTTATAACTGTTATTCTGGGGCAACTGCCCAGGAGGGGAAAGAGAAAGAATTCTATCCATTCCCTCCCCTCCCTCCTCTTTGTGCTAACAGCTTGATCCTTGCTGTGACTCCATTATTAACCATTGCTAACTGGACCCATCTTTACAGTTTGGCCAGCCAGCCTAGGATTTCTGAACCAGAAGAAGCTGATTACATCATGGCTAATTTCCTAAATAGGATGCTAGTCACAGTAGGGAGCCGTACCTTTTTGCTATATAGCCTTTGGAAAGGGTTTTATGGTTAATTTTAATACCCCAATTCTTTATGGAGCTGTTTAGGATATATGATTCATACTAATGGCTGACTATAACCATTGGACAAGCTTTAGCTTACATTCCAACTGGAGGGGCAATACTGGTGTCAATGTTTCAGACTTATTGGGTTCTGGGAAAGTTAATTGGGCATACTTTGGCAAGACAGAGGATACCAACCCAGTTATTGAGATACTGAAACAACAAGTGAAACAACTCATTGAAATTAATAGGCAAATAAGTGAAGGCAAAGAACTAGATGCTAAAATTATTTTACAGCTGGAATTGATTGAAGGGATTATCCAAGATAATACCAAAGATAAGGCCAAAGACACAAACAGTGAAGAAGAGACAAAAGGGGCTGCGGCTGCTGCTGTAACTATCTTACCTATTACAGATAGGATTGTTGTCCAACCTGACCCAGGGATTCTACAGGTAAAGGGGTACTGTTATTTTTTAAAAATGATAAAGGCTGATATTATGAGGGAAATTAATATTTTAATTAAAGCCATGCTGATAGAATAAATTAGACCATGTGCCTGTAAAAATTAGAATTGCCACCAGTCCCCATCTTGTCTATGTAGCCAAAGAGATCATCTCAAGCCTGACCTCTGAATTTAAGCTGTGCTATACATTGGTTCCCGTTGTCTGATGTTATTACGTCAGAAACTGGAAACCCATTGGATCACGGAAAATGTAATTTCAAAGTCCCCACGTGTCCACAAGAAGTTTGTGAAATACTGTTAAATGGGACCCCCAGGGTTCCAAACAACACATTTCCCCCTGAGATCCAGCAAAAAAAAAAGATTCATCTTTTTTCTTCGCTGGATCTGTAAACATAGTCAACTTCTAAATTGCAGGAATTTGGGGATAAAAGAAAAGGATAAAACTAGCCGCATTGACAAAAGGCCAATTTGGGGAAGTCTCCTATTGGCATAAGAGTGTACATTCAAAACAAATGCATTCAACTCATCCAACTCCCCATAGTTCAAATCAACTGCACCCCAAAGTTCAATTTTGATCTTCATGGTCCAGTGAAGGCTCTTCACGCATCTTCATGGTGCCTCCACCAAACAGGTTCGTTGTCTGGATTCTGGGAGATGGCAAAATCCTTATCCTGAAATTACTCTCAAAAGAATTTAAACTTTACATTATAGATTATAAAACATACATTTCCTTCTAAGAATTATACATTTCCCCCTGAAATTACTCCTAAAAGAGTTAAATATATATATATTTATTTATTTATTTATTTATTTATTTTTACATTATCGATTTTCAAAAACTTAACACACATTCCCCTGAGGAAAATTCTAAATAACACATTTCTCAGCTAAGGATGCATGGCTGAGTCACGGGGTTGTATGAAATCAATTGGCAAAATAAATAATAAAAAAATAAAAAGAATAAAATTCAGATAAAAGTGGAAAAAATTAACTTGCGAATGAAATGTAAAATGCGCAAAAAATGTAAGGAAAATAAACTTATAATAGGCCTTTGAATCAAGGCCCAATTAAAGTGATTTAAGCAGTTTGCATATACCCATTCAGGGCCAGGACTACAGAAAATTGCCATTCCCTCTCTATATAAGAGAAATAAGGGGAATGTCTTTCTCTGGTCTGATTTGCCTTCAACTTCTCAGGGAATGAGCCATAAATGATAGCCAATCTTAGGTGCTTCACTAGGAATTTAAGTTAAAGGGGACTCTTGTCCTTTAAAATGTTAGAAAAGACTGGGACTCCAAAAACTCAAACCCCAGTTTCAAGCCCTTCAGTATTGGCATAGAACTTCTGCAATCCATGATCTGAGTGGCCTTTTGCCTGCCTCAGATTCTCAGTCAGTCTCCATGGCCTCATGGCTCTTTTTAGCACTTCTCCTGGAATCAGACAGAGAGGCATTAAATCACAGTCCCATAATATTTACCAATAATTGCAGATTCTCAATCAGTCTCCATGGCCTCGTGGCTCATTTTAGCACTTCTCCTGGAATCAGATAGAGAGGCATTAAATCACAGTCCCATAATATTTACCAATAATTGCAGATTCTCAGTCAGTCTCCATGGCCTTGTGGCTCTTTTTAGCACTTCTCCTGGAATCAGACAGAGAGGCATTAAATCACAGTCCCATAATATTTACCAATAATTGGCAGGTTACCATAGTCTCAGGCTTTTTAGGCATGCATTAATAATATCACAAATATATATTTACATTCAGCTTATATCACTGTAAAATAAAAAAAGGATAAATAATGATTATATATATTCTTCCAGTACAAGATGAGAAAAAAGGAAAAATCAATTGTTCTAATTAAATAAAAGAATGTTGTTAAAAATCAAATATATATATATATAGCTTAGAACTAGTGAAGGGTTTTTTTCACCCCAAAATGAGATTCATTGCCTGTTAAGCCTTTGCATGAGCTGTGAGTGTAAATGGGTTTTACAAAAATAGCAGATTCACAATGCACATTCAAATAGAGTACCATAATTTCTAATAACACATTTAAAAATAATAATAAACAATCCATTATTATAATCACTTGCTGTGATGTTTAAAAAATCATATACTTGTTACAAATTCAAACCTTGGCTAAGATATTTTCTCAACAAACTCTGTTACTGCCTCCATAGTAATTGTGGGGCAGAACCTAAAGAAATCTGATATTAAAAAAACCTTCTGGGTCTAAATTATCCTTAGGAATTCTAGATCCTTCTGATAGAAAAGCAGGCTAAGACATATAGACTAACACAAGTATACAGGAGCTCTCTTGGCTTCCTGTTTAAAAAAAAATCCCAGTTAGGAAATTTTCATGTTTCTTCTACCCATTTAAGACAACAATTCTTTATAACAAAATATATAAATCTTATCATTTATACAGAAGGGACTAGGATCTAAAGTAAAATTTAAAACCTCTTATAAAATCATAATTTAAATTCTCAAGGCATCAAAATCTCCAAGGTTGTACACAATTATCAAGATAAAACAGCATTGTTTTTATACAGTAAAAAATGAAACCTTAAATAAATTAGGAAATATAGAGTACCAGATAACAAGCTATATAGTCAAAAAACTCTTTTACCAGTTCTAATAGATTGTTCATCATTTGGGAGTTACAATAAAATCATAAAAGGAATTAATCTAGCAGCCAAAACTTCATTAGCTAAAAATGAGTCAATGCAACAGGAAAATCAACAAAATGAATGACAAAATTAATTCCCAAAACCAATCAGCAAAATACAGTAAGATACAGAGTCTCTTTAAAACAGAAATAAAACCCATTCAGTTCTGAGGTTTTAAAAGTCCACCCCCAGTCCAATTCAAAGTCCTTATGACCAGTCTCTACTCTGAGTTTAAGGGATTTCAAAGTTCAAAGTTCTGAGCAGGTATGGGGGTGAATTTCTTCCCGAGTTTCAAGTTTGAAATAATCGCAAGAAAGTTCGAAATAGGCCATGTGGCCCAATTGAAGAGTAAACGCTAGCGCCCACGTGGAAGCGTGGGGTAGGGGCTAGAGAAAAGCTTAGGTCAGTTTTTAGAAAAACCCACGTGGAGAGATTGTGGACAGGGGTCTAGGTCAGGCTGTAGAAGAAACATGTGTGGGGGGGTGCCATGTGGAGAGCGATATTTGGGGTAAAAGCATCTTTTCAAGTTAAAAGTCAGTACCAAGAGAATAGGGGGGCAGGCAATACTTCCCAAATCTTTAGGGGCAGCAGGCAGTCTCTGAAGCTGCAACAAGTCAGGGTAGGGCAGTAGTAGAAGCACGCAGGGCGGGAGTCGCTCAGAAATCTCAGGAGTTGGCAGGCAGTCGAAAAGAAAAAGCTGTCTGCACTAGGCTCAGGATTCGGCAGAGATCAGGAGAAACGGCGGAGGGGGCAGCAGGAAACCCAGCATTCGAGCAGTGTGGGTAGGGGCCACCAGGCCCCGGGCACTGGGCAAAAGAACTCGCTGCCTAGCCTCAATTAAAACCATTTTCCCTTTTCCCTGAAAAGCAGCCTCAAGGCTGCGGAGAATAGGGAGAGGAACAGGCATGGAAAAGGAGCTTGTCTGAGGCTGCAGGTCTCAGAGTCTCATGGCTTGGTAGGCTATCTGAAAGATTGAGAGTCTGAAATCCAAACTTCTGGGTCACCAAACTGTTATTTTTAAAAATGATAAAGGCTGATATTATGAGGGAAATTAATATTTTAATTAAAGCCATGCTGATAGAATAAATTAGACCACATGCCTGTAAAAATTTGAATTGCTGCCAGTCCCCATCTTGTCTATGTAGCCAAAGAGATTGTCTCAAGCCTGACCTCCGAATTTAAGCAGAGCTATATGTTGGTTCCCATTGTCTGACGTTATCATGTCAGAAATTGGAAACCCATTGGATCACGGAAAATGTAGTATCAAAGTCCCCCACATGTCCACAGAAAGTTTGCAAAATACTGTTAAATGGGACTCCCAGGGTTCCAAACAACATAGTACAAGCCATTTTTGGGAGGGGGGACCCAGAGATCTTGAAGAGGAGGTTCCCACAATATTATTTAAATCCACACAAGTCAATAAAAGAATTCAAAAGGACTGTGTGTCTCTACAGTCCTACTTTTGAAGACATGGAACTGCTTTTGACTGAGCTGTACACCCCCTATGAAAGGGCAAAATTCATTGCAGAGACTAGGAGCAACCCCAACCTAGACTCTTGGCCAGAGCAACACCAGGACCTTGAACTATCATCCCATGCCAACATGGCATATTTAAAACGATGTAGAGAAGATCTAGCTGAGGCAATGAGGATCCATGCACTTTGTTCAAATGCATGGGGCTCATTTGAGAAATTGAGGCAGGGGGATGATGAGCACCCAAGCCTATATCTTGATAGACTTGTAGAAGCCAGGATTTAGGGAAATGAATGAAGATAACATCCAGCATATTAGGAGGCAATTTGTGAAGGGCAGTGCAAGTCCTATTCAAACATACTTTTGTTTGAATTGCCCACAGTGGGAATCCCTCTCCATTGAAGACCTTAGAAAAACTGCTTCTTATGTGCATGAGTCCAGAGAAACAGAGCCCAAACAATAAAAAACATTGATAAGGTCAAAGAAAAAGGTAATATCATTGCTGAATTGAAGAAACAGCTCAAGGAGGCAAAGAAAGCAAAAGAAATTGAAGAGATTAAGAATATGGCTTTGCAAACACAAAACCATAGAAGCCAGAGTAGACCAAGGCAATCCTATAGCAACAACAGCAGCAACAACAACAACAACAACAACAACAACAACAACAACAACAACAATGTCAAGAGATGGCATTTGTGTCACAAACTAGGCCACATTATTAGGAACTGTCGCTAGAAATCACAAATTAATTTTAATAACCAAAACAACTATAACAATAACAACAGGAAAAATACCTTTTGCAATTCCAGATACAACAACAAGAACAACAAGAACAGTAACACTAGATATAGTAGTAGTGTAAAATCAAGATGTTGTGACCGTAACTGCTCCAATTTCAATAGTTCCCCAAGTTTATCTAAGATGGAAGTATATGTGAGCCAAGGAGAGAGACCACAGACTAGCTTATAAACCAAGGAAGCAGTATTGATTGTTGAAGTAAAGGACAAGGGCCTCAATATCTATTTCCATATTATTCATTTTTGTAACAGAGCAATATTTAAAAACCAAAACCCCAAATCCTATACCCTTATAAACAAGTGATAAATCATCTTTTTCTTCTGCATTTCTACTCCCAAAGTTCTTTCACACAATGTGGATAGTGTTCTTTCTCATAAACCCCTCAGGATTATCCTGGGTCTTTGCATTGCTATCATTAGCAAAGTCTATTACATTTGATTGTCCCATAATGTTTCAGTTACTGTGTACGATGTTCTCCTGGTTCTGCTCCTTTCACTCTGCATCAAGTCATGGAGATCTTCCCAGTTTTTATAGAAATCAAAGCAGTTTATCATTCTTTATAGCACAATAGTATTCCATCACCATTGTATACCACAATTTGTTCAGTCATTCCCCAATTGTGGGATACCCCCTCATTTTCTAATTTTTTTACCACCACGAAGAACAGAGCTATGAATATATATATATATATATACCTTTACCTTTACCTTTACCTTCTGCCTTAGAGTCAGTACTGTGTATTGGTTCCAAGGCAGAAGAGCAGTAAGGGCTAGGAAATGGGGATTAAATGACTTGCCCAGGGGTCATACAGTTGGACAGGTCTGAGGTCAGATTTGAACCCAGGAACTCCTGTCTCTAGGCTTGGCTCTCAATCCACTGAGCTATCTGGCTACCTCTATGAATTTTTTTTTGTACAACCCTTCTTTATTATCTCTTTGGAGTATCTATTGTACTTTAAAGTTCATTCAAGCTTTTTCCTTGCCGTGTCCCTGGGAGATAGGAGAAAACAGGTATCATTTCTTCATTATACAGACAAGGAACCAGAAAGAGTAATAGAGTAATCAAGCAAGTCATAGAAAAGAAATTAAATTAAAATTCCACTCATCTGACTCAGAACAAGACTGTGTCCTCTACACCACAGCTACACTAGCACAGAAATTATAGATGAGGTTCCTTGAAGGAGAAAGACCTTGCACTAGATCTCCCATTGTCTCTTCCACATCAAGAATCTGTGATTCTCCACTCTACTGCAAATACAAATAACATGGAAATAGGTTTTGGAAAATGATATATGTATAACCTAGTGGAACTCCTTGTGGGCTTTGGGAGGGGGGAGGAGAAAGTGGGGATGGGGGTGGGATCATGAATCATGTAACCATGGAAAAATATTCTAAATAAAAATGAGCAAAAAAAAAAAGAATCTGTGATTCTCAGGAGCAGGTAGGTGGTTCAGTGGATTAAGAACTGAGCCTAGAGACAGGGGCAGCCAGAGAAGTCAAAAGACAGAGATGAGGAAGGAGAGAATTCCATTCAAGAGGGACAACTCACGAAAACGCTTGCAGTCAGGAGATAGAAGATTTTGGATGAGGAATAATCCAGAGGTCAATGCTGCTAGATCTCAGAGCACATGGAGAGAAGCAATGTGTAAGAAGACTAGAAAGCTAGAAGTAGGCCAAGTTATGATGGGACTTGAATGCTAGAATGAGGATTTTATCATTACAATTTGAAAGGGAGCCACTGGAGTTTATTGAATGGTGGAGTGATTCTGTTTGAAAAACAAATGAAAAACCAAACCCACTTAGGATATCCATACTAATGGACCCTTTTGTATTGTAATTTATTTTTTATTAAACTATGAAAGTTCATGTGAATAAATACTACCTTTAGTAATTTTTTTTAAAAGCTGAATATGGTACACAGCAAGGAATTTTGAGATTATCCCTCCATAGACTGTCTTGTCACAGTTGTTCCTCAAGTCCCTCCCCTAGGACCCCAGTATTTCCTTCTGTACAAAGGCATTCTGGTGATTAGAGTAGAAAGAAAGAAGGGAACAAGGGGAAAAAGGGAAGAAAAAAATCAAAAGGAAATACTTTTGAAGAGAGAAGTCAGTAAGTCTCTATGCCTGCTTTTATTTGATTCCTTGATGCTCCTGACTCTCTTGCTGCTTCTCTTATTTCTTATGGTTGCTATCCTACCCACACCCAGGAATCCCCTGTGATCCAGATGTCAAGGAAATAGCAAACATGTCCTATAAAAAATGCTCTGAAGGCTATGCTGCAGTTCCTATAACTGGTGCCTCTCTCTGTTAATTATTTCTTATTTATCCTGTCTATTGCCTGATTTGTATATCTTTGCATGTTATCTCCCCCATTAGATTGTGAGCTTCTTAAGGACAAGGATCTTCTTTTGCTTCTTTTTATATCCTCAAGCACTTAGCATAGTGCCTGGCACATAGTATGGGGCATAATAAATATTGATTGATTAAAATGGCCCAGTGGCTGATGGAGGTGGGTAGAACTTCTGGAAGAAGTGAGAAGACATCTTTTCCTTCCCTTCCTGCTATTCTATAGGTTGAGGTGGCCCTCTTACTTGGCAAGGCTGATTTTATCACTTCTAGTCTCCTCTGGAATCTTTCTGCATTGATTATTTCCTTGTTCTCCAGCATCTTTGATCTCTTCTCCAATGGATCAAACCTTTCAGTTAACAAACAAGCTCAGAACTCTAGTTCTAGTCTCTATCTCTAACCCATAGATCCTATCAAGTCACTTTCTCTTTGTTTCCTATTCTTCACTGTCAAATGTCTTGCCTTTATTTCTTCACCATTCCTTGACTCCTTGTTTCAGGATTTCATGTCCCATCACTTTATTCAAGTGTTTTCTTGAAAATCACTTGCTTGCCAAATCCAGTGACTTTCCATCAAGCCTTGGTTTCCTATACTTTCTCTGTACTTTATGTACATTCCTTCCTTGCTGTCCCTCAAGACTCTGTTCTTGGTTCTCTCTCACCTTTATTAATTCTATCCATTCCTACACCTAGTTAGATGTTACCACATCCAGCTAAGACAGAAAAAAGCAACTCGATGACTGTCAAGCTCTTCTTATATTTATATTTCTTTTTAAAAATTTATTTTATTTTTTATATGCCAATTCAATTTTTAATAATCCTTTTCTGACATTTTGCAATCTATTCTCTCTCCCCCTCCACCACCTTCCCCTTCTCTGAGACTCCAGGTAATATGATATAGTTTATACATGTGCTATCATACAATATATATTTACATATTCATTATGTTATGAAAGAAGACACATCGCTTATATAAGAAAAAACTCACAAAGGAAATAAAATGAAGAATGTTACGTTTCAATCTGCAATCAGACTCCATCAGTTCCTTCTGTGGTGGTGGATGGCTTTTTTCATCACGAGTTTCTTGGAGTTGTCTTGGATTGGATTATTGGATTGTCAGCATTGCTGATAATATTAATTTATTCCCAGTTGATCACTGTACATTGTTGCTCTACCTATGTAGAGCATTCTTCTGTTTCTGCTCACTTCACTTTGTGTCATTTCATACAAGTCTTTCCATATTTCTTGGTGATCATCTTTTCCTCATTCATCATTTCCTTTGGCACAATGATATTCCATTACAAACATATATCACATTTCAGATCTGGCCTAAGACATTTCCTAGCTATGTGATCCTGGGCAAGTCACTTAACCTGAATTGCCTAGTCCTTACTACTTTTCCACTTTGGAACTTAGAATCCATTTTAAGACGGAAGGTAAGGGTTTAAAAACAAACAAACAAAATAATCTATCACAACTTATTCATCCATTCTCTGTATTTATATCTCTTATAAGTATAGGATAACTCCTATATTTGTATTTTTCTGTCTGGATGATTCTCTTGACCTTCAGAACTTTATTAGCAATAGCCTATTGGATATCTCTACCTAAATGGATAGAGAAGTGTTATAATTCTGTTGTCAGATGTGTCTGGAAAATACCTAACACTTTCCAATTCTTTGCTTAGTTAGATGTTACCATACCAAGCTAAGACAGAAAAAAAAGCGACTCAGATGACTGTCTAGCCCTTCTCTATGGGTGTGTGTGTGTGTAGCATGTGAGCCCATTGGTCTTCTGGAATCTTGGTTGGTCATTATGATAATAACAATTTGCCAATTCAATTTGATAAACATTTATTAAACACCTATTATGTGCCAGACATTGTGCCAAGTGCTAGGGATGCAAAAAGAGGCAAAAGACAGTTTCAGTCTTCAAGTAGTTTAACATCTAATAGAAAAGATAAAATGAAAATATATACAAAGCAAACTATATACAGGATAAATAGGAAATAATTAGCAGAGGGAAAACAAACTATATACAGGATAAATAGGACGTGATTAACAAAGGTAAAGTAGCAATTGAGTGGAGCAGTGGATAGAGCACTGACTCTACAATTAGGAAGACCCAAGTTCAAATCCAGTCTCAGATACTTACTGGTTGTGTGACCCTGGACAAATCACTTAACCTGGTTTGTCTCAGTTTCCTCATCTGTCAAATGAACTGGAGAAGGAAATGGCAAACCACTCTAGTATCTTTGCCAAGAAAAAGATAATATGCTTTGCTCTACAGTTTGAGTTAATTAGTTCTATATCTGGAAGTAGACAGTATGTTTCATCATGAGTCTTTGGAATTGTGATTAGTCATTTGATTGCTCAGTTATGAAGTCTTTAAAAGTTAATAATAATATTGCTTTTACAGTAAAAATTTTTCTCCTGGTTCTACTCACTTCATTCTGCATCAGTTCACAAAAGTCTTCCTAGATTTCTCTAAACTTGGCCCCTTCATCATTCTTTACAGCACAATAATATTCCATCATATTCATATACCATAACATGTTCAGCCATTCCCCAATGAATGGGCATCCCCATAATTTCCACTTATTTGCCACCAAAAAAGAGCAGCTATGAATATATTTGTACATATGGATCCTTTTTTCTCTTTCTTTAATCTCCCTGGGAGATAGATCTCTTCCCCTCTCACACCAAAAGATATGTATATTTTGATAGCTTTGGGAACACAAATTCTTCTTCAAAATATTTGGACTAGTTTACAACTCTATCAGCATCTATTAGTGTACTTATTTTCCCACATATCATTTTCCTTTTTCGTCATCTTAACCAATCTGATGGGTATGAGGTTAATTTGCATTTCTTTAATTATTAGTGTTTTGGAACATTTTTTCATATGACTATTGATAGCTTTGATTTCTTCCTCAGAAAATAGTTTATTCATATCCTTTGATTATTTATAATTGAGGGAATGACTCCTATTATTTTAACTTTGATTAATTTTCCTATATATCTTAGAAATGGGACATTTATCAGAGATACATGCTATAAAGATTTTTTTTCCTCTAAAAATTGCCTGCTTTCCTTCTTATTTTGGCTGCTTTGGTTTTGTTTGTGCAAAATCTTTTTAATATTATGTAATCAAAATTATCTATTTTAGTTTCTGTGAACCTCTCTATCACTTGTTTGGCCATAAATGTTTCCCCTATTTACAGATCTGATAGGTAATTTCTTCCACTTTCCTATAATTTGCTTATGATATCATCCTTTATAGCTAAATCATCTACTCATTTTGATTTAATCTTGGCATATGGTTGGGGATGTCAGGCTATATATTAAAATTTTTCCAGATTATTTTCCAGTTTTCCCCATAATTTTCATCAAGTATTGATTTCTTGTTCCAATAACTGGGATTTTTGAGTTTATCAAACATGAGTTTACTGTGGTCATCTGCTTCTATATATTGTGTATTTAATATGTTCCATTTAATTGACTTCTCTAGTTCCTACCCTGTACCAACTTATATTGATGATGACAACTTTGTGGTATAGTCTGAGATCTGGTATTGTTAGTCCCCTTTCTTTCCCAATTTTTTTCATTAATTCCCTTGATAGCCTTGAATTGTATACCTCTAGATGAATTTTGTAATTCATTTTCCTACCTCTATAAAGTGGTCCTTGGAATTTTATTTGCTATGGAACTGAATAAGTAAACTAATTTAGATAGTATTGTCATTTTCATTATGTTGGTTTGGCCTATCCATGAGCAATTAATATTTCTTTAATTATTTAGATTGATCTTTGTGTGAAAAAAATGTTTTAAAATTGTGTTGATATAGTTCCTGTGTTTGTCTTGGCAGGTAGACTACCAAGTGTTTTATAATGTCTGTAGTTATTTTAAATGGAATTTCTATTTCTACCTCTTCCTGCTGGGTTTTGTAGTAATATACAGAAATACTGATGATTGACATGGGCTTATTTTATATCCCACAACCTTGTTAAAGTTGATAATCGTTTTGATTAGTTTTTCAGTTGACTAGGGTTTTCTAAGTAAATCATCATATTCCTCTGCAGGCTGGACTAGATAGTGGAAGTGAAACTTTGTTTTGTCCCTGAGATCTGAGCTATAACACACCTATTGCTTCTGCTGCTGGTTTCAGAACTTCCTCATTTCTAGGTATGTGGTCCAGGGCTTCCTGACTCTAGAATGCCATTTGCTGGGCTTAGATCCTCTTCTCACTCCTTCCTAGACTTGGTGGTAGAATCTGTCATCACTGCAGTGCTTCAGTATAGATCTACAGGATGCTCCACTTTGGCTCAGACCTCTTTTACCTTGGTTCACAGTGTTTCCCTGGACTCTTGAGTGCTCCATGGGCAACATGCTCTTAGCTTGACCCCTTCTTCAGGGTCCACAGACCTTCCCATCTCTGGATGCTGAGGTGGGCTGTTTTGTACAGCACTAAGGATTTTCCCATCTTGGCTCCTCCATTTGGGAAACTGTGTAACTTCTTTCAGTGGGTCTAAGATGCTCCCTCTGTTGAAGTTCATCTTTTTAATATCTATGTTCTCCTAGTGATGTTATATAGCAATAAATAACATAGCTTCACAATCTCAAGAAAATCAGAATTGCTGGTGATGCAAAGAACAAAGTAAAGGTTCATGGTGGATGTAAGTTACATCATTAATTTAGAGGTAAAAGAACCTCAGAGGTTCTTGATCTTAAGAGATGAAGATACTGATGACCAGAGAAATTAAATTACTTGTCCAAAGTCATACAAGATGCTAAGTTACAGAGTTTGGATTAGAATTTGGCCCCTTCTCCTTACACTAAACATTTAGCTCTCTTTCCTATCCCATAGTCATTACCATTCAAGTAGACTGCAGGATATTACCAAATGTTTGCTTTTGTAAGCAAGAACTGGTATGAGGTAAATCTATAACCAGAGAAGGAAGCCATACAATGATACAGAAAGTCTAAGAGATAATTAGTAGACAGCTCAAATGCTCTCTGGGTAGCCATGGAATATTAAGAGTCCCAAAGGAAGCTGTTGTACAAATCCTCTATGGAGAATCTGTGGTAGGGCATGGTCAAAGATTGTAAGAGAAGAAGCCCCGGAGAATGGATGCCAAGATTTACTCATATTAATGAGATCATTGATTCATTCAAATAACAAAATACTTCTTAGAAATTTGTGTCTCAACTCATGTGCTCTGGTTGATTAGATGTGTAGCTTCCTTTTTCTTCCTACTGGTTCAGCATAATTCTGGCCTTCATTCTCCCTCCTTCCCTCTTCTTATTCTCTCTCTCTCTCTCTCTCTCTCTCTCTCTCTCTCTCTCTCTCTCTCT